>NC_089593.1:84409348-84730832 GCF_019320115.1 Miscanthus floridulus | reverse complement strand
ATGTCAAAGGAAACACTTCCACATATAATACTTCAGTAACCTATTGTGTCAAAACTAAAATATTTTGCCCCAGCCCATTTGTTGCTTGCTTAAATTTGGATTTACCACCTTTATTGACCTCTCAGTTTCTCTAACAAACACTCATTCAAATATCTCAATCAAAACTGCTGGTCATTTCTTAGTTTTCAGTGGTGGGATCTTAGAGATGCCATCTTGTCATTGTTATATGAACCAATAGATACTACAGTACCTTATAACTATCAACTCTGGGCAGCAGCCTGCACACAGGCTTTACATGCAAGCAAATTTTATGCCGGTTGAAACTGAAGAAAGTTCGAAAATGGAACAGAAACTGCTTGGGGGCCAGCGCAAGTTGATCTAAGAAGGGTATGCTCTAAGCTGACGATACGGTGTCAGGATCGTTGCAGCAAATGGCTGTGAATCAGCAGGGGGGCACATCAACTGAAGAGTGACTGCAGCAGCTCCGGTGACCTCAGGTTGGCAACACACTCAAACTGCAATGGAACAAAGTTCATTACATGGTTGCAAAAATCAACATGCTACGACTTGCACATAGACAAGAAGGATAATCACGATTTCACTTGAAAGTTGGTATTCTGACGGGCTTCATTCGAGTGGGGCATGCAAGGAATTCAAACAGCAAATTCATGTACCTTTTGCTGCCCATACTTTTCACGGATGGCGTTGACAGGGCAATTACTGGTGTTGTGCTGCAGTTCCTGTAGAGCCCGCACGCAAGTTCTAAGATTGGAGCTTTTGTAAGAGGTGTAGTGCTCAAGAGTAGGGTTCAGTAAAACAGAAACCACAGATTAAATGTTATATAAGTTTAAACTTTAAAGATGATGTGGATACATACATGCAATGTTTTCATACAAACCCAAGGATGGTCAGATTGGTCAAGTGTCCATTTTGCAAGGAAAACTGAAGATGCTGCTACCACTGAAGGAAGAAATTTCAGGAAATCGTAGCTGATTAAAGTCAACTCAGCAAGATAATTCGCCAGATAATTCAAAGGGGTCAAATGAGCCTGGAAATGTAGTTTGGCAACTTGTGTTGAGGACAATACATATAAATTGAAAGGACTTGTTGCAATGTGGTTCGGGTACTGATCTTACTATACAAGAAACCTGTGCTGCTCTAAGGATCTCCTGATCAAAATTAAAGAAAACAAGAAAAAGAATGTTAATGAAGAAAAAACTTTGCGTGGAAAAAAGTAGTATACATCAACATGTATGTGGCCACGGAGGGTGACCTGAGAAATGTGTTTGTTGTTGGAACAGATAAATGAAAGCCCACATCATTAAGCACGTGTTGTTCCATTTCCAGAACCTGTGGAATCAGGAGATGTCAGCTGTGGAGTTCAAGGGCTCTTTACATATAAATTTAGCAATCTCTCAAACTGCAAGAGAAACAAATACCTCAGCCTTTGCATATGTACTATCCATTATGTTACAAAATTCTTCAGCACTAGGAGCAGAATACTCTTCATATTTCCTGCAAAAAGGAAAACTTACAATATTACCAGTGACAGGGAAATCAATGGCACCAAGGCACAAATAAAAATAATCACATAAAACTCGCAGTCATTTATTTTTAACTATTTGATGCATTCTATAGAATAAGATGTCTCATCAGCTATAAGCAAACCACATTTTTTTATATGATACATTCTCCTATCGACTGGGCAACTGCAAAGCTTCTCAACATTGAGTGGGGCGTACCCAGTGCAGAGAGCTCCCGCTAAGCTTCTCAACATTGAGTATTAAAATCTAAAACTTACGAGGCAATCAGCATACTAGTTATCCCAAGAAGTTGTAGTTTCTGTGTTTGAATACAGTTCTGAGAAAGAAATTGGTCAATAAGATATACTGCAAGGTAAAGTGTATCTGCCACAAGCTTATATTCCTCAGAAACCTGCATTGAGAATGATGCATAAAAAAGTAGAGAAGTCATGAGAGGCAGATGCCTTGAAAGCATGAACGAAATGCAGTCTGATTCAAATGCTGAAGACAGAAGTCATTATACAGTGACCACTTCACCATATCATGCTCTCACCAAGTTGTGTTGAAAGAACAAAGGATGAGTCAGTCATCATCAAATGGTTCAATTATCTCATAAATTTCTCTTCACTGACATCAGATGACTATGATACATATGGACAGAGAGGAAAGCATTTTCATAGATGCAGTATGTAGACTTACATATAACTAGATACTTTTTACGTGAGCACGCAACAATGCCAATATCAGGCCATTCAATGACGTTGTGCAGAGAGATGCCAATGATTAGTGACCCGATATTGGCCTAAAATCGTAGAAATGCAAG
Source organism: Miscanthus floridulus (assembly GCF_019320115.1). Lineage (NCBI taxonomy): Eukaryota > Viridiplantae > Streptophyta > Magnoliopsida > Poales > Poaceae > Miscanthus > Miscanthus floridulus. The sequence goes on along the minus strand of NC_089593.1, from coordinate 84,728,486 downwards.
CGTAAACTTCCTCAACAGCAATCCATACAAACCTCAACAAGCCAATCAATTAGAACACCTCGCATGCTAGCTGTGATGTCCTGTTGCAAAGTCTCCATGTAATTTGACCTAGGTCTTCTTATAAGCTGGGCATAAGACAAGCACACAGAATCAGAGAATGCATTCAGTCAAGAATAATATATCAAAATGCAGCACACAGATGAAACACAAGTACTCTGAACATAACGCTTGTCCCCTAGATCACAAGACTTGTGAAATGTGACTATGTGAGGGAACCAACAGTCTGCCCAAACAATAGTAAGAAGGTTCTATTTTTTACCAAAAACACATTAACATACCTCTGAGGCCATTAGATTTCTGTATATCTCTGCAACGTAGGTAACACACATTTGAGGATCACCATTATTTTTGTCAATGTCTACAATGTTTAAACCGTTAGAGACCCCTGTAACAAAATACAGATTCTTTAGCTGCTATGCCCACTTAATATGGAGATCCTCAAGTATCTCAGAATCAGTCAGGTAAACACAAATTTACAGTCACAGTTTTGTTGTTTCTATGATCCATGACTGAAGAATGGCCAAATGATAATCAAAAGTCTACTCAGAGAAGATGCAGACCAGTCAGCAACTCAGGATAACATGACAAGCCAATAGTAGCCCTAAGCATTTTTGTGGAATTAGCTGTGCTTGTGACCTCTAATTAATTTTTAACTATGGCTGCATACATTTTAAGATGTAGATTCCGGGATGTGCATTATTCCATCATCTATAATATTAATTTTAACTACGAGAAGTCAAGATGTTCAATGCTGGGGGGAAAAAGATGCAACTAACCAGCCTTTAAGGCAGCATTTTCGACTATATTCCTGGCGTTTCTTTCCTCAACGAATGTCTCATCACAAGCACCATCTTTGTTTCGTTCAGTATTCTGCAATGGCTGAGCCCCCTTAAGCAAAACAATCTGCTTCTCTTTCTGTGCCAAAAGGTCTACCTTTTGTGTTTCTTCAGCACTATTAGAATCATGCACAAGTGAACTCCCCCCAACAGCCAGAGGGAGAAGCTTGGGGATCTTGTTTGTGCATTGCTTGTTTATGCTCTGTCCAACCTTCTGGGAGGGACCCAACTGGAGCAAAGGAAGTAAGGAACTACTTATTATTCTATTGACAATGGTTGGCAAAATATAGATTGAAAATCATTGTAGGATAAAGTAGTAATGCGTTGAACTTCATGATACCTTCAGCCCAGTCACAGCATTGCACCTTTTGGAAGTTTTAGCACAGCTTATATTAGTTACATTCTTGAGAACTGGGCGCCTTTTAGGCTGAGGAGCTGAAGCTCCAGCATCAGCAGCAGCATTTTCATCTGAAGCTCCCCTTTTCATCTTTCCTTTCGCTGCATGTTTATGCTCAGTTTTCAGGGGTAGTGGTACAGAAGGAGCCAGCCCAGATCTTGTTCGATTTGCAGCAGCCTGAGATCTTGTTATTCTGGCACTGGTTGCTTGGCCAGCAATAAGCAAAGGCCTTTCCTTTCTTGCAGCCATGTAAACCTGAATTTGTTAATAAGATGGTGACTTTATGGATATGTGCACCGAGGGATAAAGACAGGAATAATGTGAAAAAAGAGTTGCAGGCTGTACAACTAAATTAGACTACGGAACTACATTAGGAATTGTGCAACAATGTGAGATAAACAAACGCAAATGCAAGGCTGACATAAAAATAAGTTTTTTGGCAAGCTCACATGACATTGTTACTCTCAAATGCAGAGGTTAAACTAAAACTATCTGAAGGCATGAGAACACAAGTCAGAAAACAACAAATTATCTTAAAGCATAAAAATCACATGAGCACTTTGATAAATTCCTTCTGCCACAGTAATACATCGTCCCAACAAATTACTTGGTCATGTCACAACTCAAAATTAAAAACTAACAAATTAAGATTGCATGGTTCCTTTTATGGCAAAAAAAGCCTCTAATACCCAGAAATTACAGGTGTTCTTGGCACAACAATGTTTACTTGTTCATGAAAGGTTTCTATTTCTTTTCATTTTCGGGAGTCTGAGAAGACAATGCAGAGAGGAATACAATCGCCACGCAGCTAAAAGTTTACTTGCCCATGCAACATCTAAGTAGATCAAGTTGATAAAGAGACATTTATTGTTTCAAAAAGAAATCAAAGCCCATATCTTTCATGTCACAAAACCTAACTCTCAAAGGGGGTGGATTTAACATTAATCCCCAACAATATTTGGGGAAATGAGCTGGTACTAGTACTAGTAGTACCCCAATTCGTATCACGCAATCAACCGCATCTGTGATGAGCCGTACGCCGATTGGGGACGAGATAAGAAAGAACTCAAGATTCGGATTTAAGCCCTCACAGCGAACAAGGGAATGTATTATTGCATAAAAAAGGACGAACGATTTATTATCCAAGAAAGGTCGCCGAAGGACTCCCGTACCAGCAGAACAAACCGAAGGAATCAATCAGGTCCGGATGGGTCTTCCGTCTGCACCCCCCACAGCAGCACGCGGGAGGAAGACGACGACAAGGGGAGGCGTGTTGCCAGTGGACGGCGCGTGCCCTGGAGGCCTGGATCTTGGGTCTTGGCCCTGCCCCGGCGGCGTGAGGGATGAGGGGTGAGGCGACAGGCGAGAAGTATGGTTGGGGTTTTAGAGGCGTTTCGGGCGGGCTGGCGTCACAATTTGAAACAGGGCCAACTAGAAAATTTTGGTTTCGTATACTCCCTCCCAAACACAGTAACCATCAATTTTGTGGCTAGTTGCCATTTTATGTACTCCCTCCCCGACATCTCGCCTTTTAAGGAGACTATTTTTTTTAGTTTAATAAATTATTTTAAAAATATATTATATAACTAATCTAATAATTATTATTATGTATATCATAAATATTACTATCCTTTTTATATATTTGGTCAAACTTTAAAGTTTGACCTCTCAAAAACAAGATATATATTTTTTTGACGACATGGGTACGCAGTGAATGGTCAAGCAAAAGAAAATGTATGCTCAACAACCTAGGTTCCCGAGCTGAAGGAATAAGATTAAGGAATAATTGGTTTGGGAGGGATCCAGATTCTCGTAGAGATGTTTCGGATCTAAATTCTTTAAAGAAACATTTCTAGTGATGAATCAGAATCACTTCGTGAAAACATTTGGCTGGTAGTCTAGATTCTGATTAAAAAATATATTTTTCATAAAAAGTCATATGAATAAAAATATTCTTAAAAATTCCAGAACTTTTTGTAGGCGAAGAACAACTTAAATACAACCTATGTTCTGCAGTACTACTCAGTGTTTTCCTAAATGCTAAACGGTAAACAGTCAGTCACCTATCGTTTAGCCATTATTCGGACAAAACGTCCCATTAAACGAGCTAAACGGCCAATTAAATGGGCTAAACGGGTGATTAAACGGAAACGGCGCACCACCGTGTAGCGTTTACACGGTGTTTAAACGGGCTAAACGGCCGTTTAGGCGAACAGTGGTACTACTTCAGCAGTACTTTTCAGCGAAAAAACAGTGTTTTCCTACCACAATATTTCAGCATCAGCATAAGCCAAATTTCAGCGAAACGAGAACTTATTATAAACGAGAACTTATTATACTGAAAATAAATAACTAAAAAAATATAGTTGCTAATAAAAAAGGGGCAAGAATCAGAATCACACCAAACCAGCTAACAGGTGTTTCACCTTGCTAGGCATAAAAACGATAAACTTTTCTAGTGATTCATGAGTGAAACATTTCTCATCTTACCCATTTGACAGTGATTCTACCGATTCTCGTAAGAATCCGAAACTGGTTGCCAAACGGGGTCAAAATCTGGACTAAGCCAAAATATGACCAGCGAAGTTATGTTTTGTAACATTCCTTGTTTTCAAATAATTTTTTTTATAAAAATGTCTAATTATGTGTGGCATATAGTAGTTACTCTCTATGTTGTATATTATAAGATGTTTTGATTTTTCTATGTATATCATTTTTACTATATTTAGATATAGTGTTTATCTAAAGTGTACAACAAAAAACTATATATCTAGAAAGCCAAAATGGGCAATAATTTGGAATGAAGGGAGTAAATCAAAACCCTTACCAAACTTTTCTTTTTTTCCTATTCAAAATTACAACCTAAATATTTCATCTTAGAACTTTTCCCCACGTGTCTTTGACCTAGTTAAGGTTTCATCTTACAAATGTCTAAAGATTTCATCTTAGAACTTTGTTTGATATTCTTGGTTCGTTTCGTGGCCAAACTAATTCCTAGAATCTAGAGATAAAAATCACATTTGAATCGATACCATGACAAGCTTTTGTCATACTTGTGAGTATGGGATATAGGATATCGATGTCACTATATATTTTTTCGTCAAAATATATGGATCTTGTTTTGTTAACAAAATCACAAGAAATATTGTGCCACAAACTATTTGCAAATCGGATATATGATTTAACAGATAATATCATTTGAATTTGGTTAGCTAGTAAACATTAGACTATGCATAACCATTGGGCTACTGCCACGTCATTGCTTCTCCTATGTACTCGGCCAAGCCAAAAAGAAAAAAAGACGGAGAAAGCTCGCCGGTCAGCTATCCAACTTTGTTGTCTCTATTTTTTTTCTTTTTGGGTCTGTCTACCTTTGACGTGACACGCGAGTGATACATGCCAAATAAACACTCGAAACTAGCCCGTTGATAGAACCGAGTGTTTTAAGGCTATGAAACACTTAAATTTTATAACCACAGGGTTTAAATAAAATGATCAAAATTAATTCAAATAGATAGGACATATAAAATAAAAAAGTATCTAGATTATTTCTATGAAAATCAAATTAAAAGATTTCAAAGGGAACCAAATAAAACATACAGACAAACAACAGGATTTAGATCAAATGGTCAAAATTAATTTAAATAGATAGAACATATAAAATAAAAAATTACCTAGATTATTTCTATAAAAACCAAATTAGAAGATTTCAAAGGGAACCAAATAAAACATACAGACAAACAAAAAAAAGCCAAAAAATGATCTAATAACTGTTTAAATAATTTTGACTATTCTTATTTATAAATAATCGATTTATATTAATTAAATATAAAATTATATCTAAATAGAAATAGTAAAATATGGTTCAATACAATGTAATCTGTTGCTATTAAAGAAATAAATCTGTATCAAGGACGAGGTGACATGATAGCGACGGATCAGCAAATGTATGCATGCCTAGCTGGTGGCTACCCGGTGGTCTAGGGATAGCAAAAGAACAGCCTTGCTGCAACACTACTAGGTAGCTGCACACATGCATGTTTAGTTGGGCACCAAGCCCTTGTTTAGTTCGCGAAATTTGGAATTTGGGGCTATTGTAGCATCTTCGTTTTTATTTGGCAAATAGTATCCAAACATTGACTAATTAGGCTTAAAACGTTCGTCTCGTAATTTCCCACCAAACTATGCAATTAGTTTTTCTTTTCGTCTACATTTAATGCTCCATGCACAGACCGCAAACATTCGATGTGACAGGTACTGTAGCAACTTTTTGGAATTTGGGGGTGAACTAAACAAGGCGCAAGTTGGCGCCGGCCGAATTTGCCACGCACTGTAGCTACAGTACTTGTTTGTTTTTATTTGGTAATAATTGTCCAAACATTGACTAATTAGGCTTAAAACGTTCGTCTCGCAAAGTACAACCAAATTGTGCAATTAGTTTTTAATTTCGTCTACATTTAGTACTCCATGCATGTACCGCAAATTTGATGTGACGGGAAATCTTCTTTTTACATAGTGTCAAATTCCGGAATTTGGAGGAACTAAACACCCCCTGAGGCGCACAGCATGCACATCTCTGGTCGCAAAATAGACGCCGTGTTTAGTTGGTGCCCAACTTCCAAAAAGTTGCTACAGTACCTGTCACATCGAATGTTTGCGGCCCGTGCATGGAGCATTAAATGTAGACGAAAAGAAAAACTAATTACACAGTTTGGTGGGAAATTGCGAGACGAACGTTTTAAGCCTAATTAGTCAATGTTTGGACACTATTTGCCAAATAAAAACGAAGGTGCTACAGTAGCCCCAAAATCCAATTTTTGCGAACTAAACAAGGGCAGAGTAGTACTAGCTAGGCATGCATGCCATCTCCAGCCTACAGCACCGCCCGCAAAATCGAGGCGCCCGACCGCCATGCACGCCATCTCCACCCTCTCCAGTCTCCACTGTCTCACAGCTCTGCAGTGCCCCGTCCAGTCCCGTCTCGTGTCGCAGGGGAGCACGACATGGTGTGTGAGCGCCGCGATCGGACGGCCAAAAAAATCGAGTGACACAAGCGACATAATTGCGAGTGCCATACGAGGAATTCAAGAGAAATTTGAATGGTTTGAAGGAATACTGAAGGAATTTATAAGAGAAAATTACTATTCCGGATGAAAAAAGAAGCGGATCAAGCCGGATTTAAGGGCACATGAACGGGGCCTTAGCGTTTTTTTGACGCTGGCCAGCCGTATGGTTGACCGATTTGGTTTGCGCCCTGGCACCTCATCTTCTTTCTCCCGGTGTTTTCTCCCTCTCCGGCGACCTCACTCCCGCCACGGCGTGCTAGGCTTTCGCCGCGGAGCTATGGCGAAACCCTAGCATGTCCATGGCGACCGCCTTCTCCCTCTCCCCCTCTCGCCAGAGCTCTGCCATGGCCACGGAGCTCCCCTGTCTTGACCTGGTTCAGCCGCCTCCACCGCCGCCAGGGTCCCTAAACTACCTTCAGCCACTCCCACCGCCTGGCCGACCTTCCTCTCCTCAAACCCCTTCTCTTCTAAGGGCATCGGAGTTGGGGAAAAAGAGAGGAGAAGCTCGTCGAAGTTGGGAAGATGGGAGGGAGAGAGAGAGGAGAGGAGAGGAGAAACCCGCCAGAACCTTAACTCACAGATCCAGGAGGAGGAGGACCCACCTCGCCGGCACCACCGCCGAAACCCACCGTACTGCCATCGCCGGAACTCGCTGCCACGTGGGAAGAGAGGGAGACACGTGCGCGTGGGGAAGGAGCGGGAACCCACTACCGCTGCCACCGCGTTGCCGGAACCCACCGTCACGTGGGGTGAGAGGGAGAAGCGTGAGCGTGCGGGTGGGGAGCAGACCGTTCGGTGGCTAGCCGTTTTTAAGTCTTTGCCTTTTTTATAACATCTTTGTCTCTAGTTGGCTGGTGTCGACAGAATATCATCGGCAGTCCTCCGAGGGGTATCCCATGAAGATAGATTGATCGGCAGAGGAGCGTGAGATCAAGAACAAGAAGACAACAGAGACACACGAGTTAGACAGGTTCAGGCCGTCAGCATGACGTAATACCCTACTCCTGTGGTCTGTTGGTTTGTATTAGCTATCGTATGATATTACGTGGGTTTGGAGGGGGTCCTTGTCTGCCTTATATAGTCCGGAGAACAGGGTTACAAGTCGGTTAGATCTGAGAGATAACCGGAAAGTAATAACTGATTACAAGAATCTTGAGATCATACATATCCTAACAGATCTCGTAGCATCTTTAGGATATCTTCCCGATGTCTTGCGAGAGGCGCCGAGCAGAGTCGTGCCCCGCAAGGCTTCGTCTTGTGGGTTGGGCCACCCCTAGGGGTGCAGCCCATGTGGTATGCCGTGGGTATCTGGGGTCGTACACCCCACAGCTAGTCCCCGAGCGCCTTGTACCCGTTGTGCAATGCCATCTTGAGCTCGTCCGAGCAGGTGTGAATAATGCCGAGCAGTCAAACTCATGGTCCAACCACCGTGATGAATCCCCGAGCAGCATGAACCATCGCCGAGCAGCATGACCTGCCGCCGAGCAGCGTGACCTATCGCCGAGCAGTGTGACCCAAGTACGGCTTGCCATAAGGGTGTAAGGAGCTCAAGTTCAGAACCAAAAATTTGTTCGTAGTGGACCAAGTGTGCCCACTTAGAGTCCGAACAAAGTAGTAGGAGTCAATCTTCTTCTATAGGCAGGTAGTCTTCAAGGAAAAATCCCGCACACTCACCGTGAGGTGAAGTGTGCCCACTTAGTCCCCGAGCCTGACAGTAGATGATGTAGTCATGTGTCGCCAGGGTCAGAAACTAAAAGAATAGTAGAAAACCAGCCGAGCAGGCAGCTAGTCCCCGGGCATAGCCCAAAAAGAGACAAAGCACATTCACCACAAGGTGAAGTATGCCCACTTAGTCCCCGAGCCTGACAGTAGGTGACACAATCACATGGTGCCAGGGTCAGAAACAGAAAAACAACCAAAGACCAGCCGAGCAGGCAGCCAGTCCCAGGGCGTGGCCCAAAAAGAGACAAAGCACATTCACCGCAAGGTGAAGTGTGCCCACTTAGTCCTCGAGCCTGACAGTAGGTGACACAGTCACATGGTGCCAGGGTCAGAAACAGAAAAACAATCAAAGACCAGCCGAGTAGGCAGTCAGTCCCCAAGCTGCAAGCAGAGACATCGGAGAAATCAAACCATGGAGAAAAAACTGAAGTAACGGCTGTACAGTGTCGGTTATTGAGCCTCAATAAATGGCGGAGAAGTCAGCAATATTTCGGCGAGTAGCAACTGATGGTAGCGTGAAATGGGCGACACAGGCTGCGGTTGCGCAGAAGCCTAGGTAACGGCCCATATGCCGCATCAGAGAAATTAGAGCGACGTAGATCGCAGGAATGGTTCCCAAAAAACCCTTGAATGCGGAATGGTGGGGAAAGTCCTTTATAACAGTGCTGCCGCATACCCCGTTCCCACCTTTTCTACTTCATCTTCCTCCTCATCTCTCACACCACCGAATCTACAACCACATTTGCCTCCGCCGCCAAACCCTAACTAGATCTAGGACATGGCACCGAAGAAGGGAGCTGCGAAATCGAAGAAGACTAGTCCCAAGAAGACGGGCGCCGTGGCTCGACGCGACGAGGAGTGGGTGCCGTCGCGAATAGGAGAAGCGGAGCTAAACAGATTGGTGGAAGCCGGCGTTCTCCCGGACCGTGCTACCGCCGGATGGCGGCCAGCCCTCGGTGAGTCCTTCCCAACACCCCATACTAACAAAGAAGTGGTATTCGAGGACTATTTTTGGTGCGGGTTAGGATTTCATGTTCATCCATTTCTGAGGGATCTGTTGGAGCTTTGGGTGGTTACTCTGTGCAACCTCCACCCCAATACCATTTTGCACATCTCAATCTTCATCCATTTCTATGAGGCATACCTCAGAATCCTACCCCACTTCAATCTCTTTCGTCACCTATTCTAACTGAAGAAGAGAGGCGGCGCTGGTTCCAAGGTGGTCGGCGGGGTGTACCTTCAGCTGTGGGATGGAATGGTGAGCGAATACCTTACCGTGCCGCTTAACATGTCACTGAAGGGGTGGAACACCAGGTGGTTCTACATGAAACAAAGCCACCCAGCGATTCGCTATAATGCCAACCACATCCCAGAAAGCCAGAGGAGTTGGTCGGAGCTGCCGAGCAACGACGATATGGAGCAAGTGAAGGAACTCCTCGGCTTAATAAAAGGCGTGAGGACCAATGGTGGATTGGTAGCGACAAGTTTCATAGTGCGCCGCATTCAGCCCTATAAAGAGAGGGCGCACCCAGGCTTTGAATTCAAAGGGGAGACCGATGGTACCCGAGAGAGGCCAGAAATACTATCCAGGAACATTGTTGAAGAGCGAACTGTCGAGCTGTTCGCTCCGCTTGCCTCATTCAGATTGTCAGGGTACACAAAGCCCTTTAACTGCAAGAATATGCCTCCTCAGGTGAATATCCCAACTATTTGTTTCCAAGAAGTTTTTTATTTTGTCATTGCCAAACAATAGACTGATCCACTCATGTGAAGATCCATTCGCAGGGCAGGGCAGTGTATTTCTCGGGCGTGCCAAAAAACGATTGGCCGCTAGCAGTGGATGCACGACCACTAGCTCAACCTGAAGAAAGCTCCATTGGCGTTTCCTCAGAATCCGGAGGTATGGATGTTGGTCGGACAGAGAGTCCTCCCCCGGTATCGGTGAAAAGTCGGGGGAAGAGGCTGGCGGCAGATGAGCTGGCCCAGAAGAAGAGGAAAACAACGGCTACTGCTCCCCGCAAACCAGACGGCATCTCACTTAGCGATGATCAGACCAATCGAACACGAAGGACCGCGGTGTTCGATTGGTCTGACGACGATGAGATTCTGACAGATCCTCCCCCGAGCACGAAAGAGCCTCCACATAGCCCACGCGCGGGGGAACAACTCGGGGTAGGCAAAGAAGTCCGTGAGGCACCAATGAGGAAAGTCCCCGAGCAGTGGGTGGAGGGAATTTCTGTGCAGCAAACGACAGAAGTCCCTGCGGGGTGAGCAATGGAAGTCCCCAAGCAACAAGCGAAAGCAGACCTAGAGCAGCAGGTGGAAAGGGCCCTAGAGCAGCAGGCCGAACCAAGGTCGACCGAGGAAGAAACGAGAATTCCCCCACAAAGCACGGGAGTCGACCCCACGGCTACACCTAGAGGCTCGGGCAGGCATCACCGGTTCAAGAAATTGAACCGTCAGACCAAACCATAAGTGTCTTTGTGTTGAAGTTACTGTGCTGTATTTTCTTTACTTCTGTGATGACTGAATAACTGATATGATATAGTGCAAGGCGAACGATAGATCCAGCCCCGCCCGCTCAGACTGAGCAGCAACCAGAAGCTGGCTCTAGAGCGAGGGAGATGCCAGTAGACCCCATCCTAGAGTCCCCGAGTGCTCGGGAGCACGCGGGAGAGCCAATCGCTGCCCCTGGTGGGCTTGGTGGCGGCGAACGACTGTCTACAACGGTGAATGAGTCGGCGACATCACCTTCGGCAAAGGCAGAATCTAGAGCGAAAAAGCTTTCAGTGCCGAAGGAGCAGACGGCACTCCCCGATGCTTCGAAGGGCATGATCGAACCCGCTATCCGGCCACCAAGCCCCCAGGTGGTGCCCCCGGCTGCAACAGAGGAGGATGAGGTGGAGGAGATCGTGTGTGATGAACCTCGACCCCAATCAGTCCGGATCCTCCGAAAGTGCGGTGATGAAATAGTAATTGTCAAAGAGGAGGACACCACCAAGGAATTCAGGAGACTGGAGACTGCCCTTACCAGTGTGATGAAACATATCAAGGTTAATACTGCGTCTAGAAAGCTCCTGGTTGTTTTTTGGAATTGGATAACGATACTATCATTATGCATTTGCAGGAAATAACTCGAGTTGCCGAGCAGCGTCGCCAGCTGATAAAGCGAATGGAGCCCCTTGCTGAGGAGAACGAAAAACTCAAAGAGGCCAGGAGCCTCTCAGAGAAGAATATCTAGAGGGCCCAACGCGAACGAGACCTTGCGGAGTCCAACGTGTGGGGCCTGGAATACCAGAAGGGGGTCCTGACCGAAAAGCTGGCTGCTGTGTCCGAGCAGGTGTGGAGCCAGTCCGAGCAGCTGGCCACTGTCTCCGGCCAACTGAAAAGTGCTTTCGAGCAGCTGGAGAGGAAAACCGAACAACTTAACAGTGTATCCAAGCAGAAAGCAGGTACGGTATATCAACGAATGTACTTTTGTATTCCTAAACAACCACATTTTCGGTGACAACTGTTGCGCTTGTAGAGCAAGACACTGAGCTCAGCCAAATGTGCCAGGCCATCGATCAACTTTGCCAGGAGAAGGCAAAGGAAGTAGAGCACGCGGACAAACTTGCTGAGGAGCTGAAAGGTGAATTCCTCCTTGTCGGAATTACTGTTGAAGTAGCTTCCTTGTATGATGGATCATTGTAACGCTTGCAGGCTATCGTCATAAAGCCAAAGCATAGTTTGACGTGCTGGTGCAGGAGGCCAAGGTCCAAAAGGAGAACTTCGATGCTGTAATCACCGCCATGAAGCCGGTGCTTGATTGCATCGACCTGGAATCGGCCACTCAGTGCGACGGCAGGCGGCAACGTTCAGACACCGTCATCTAGAGGTGCAAGGCAGCATGGGAGAACTTCAAGACCTTCAACCGCGATGCCATTATGACCATCACTACCCATGTCCTTGCGGTTGTTCGGTCCCATTATCCAACCATCAACCTTCAGTCAATAGGGGGTGGGTTCGCTGAAGGACTGAGCGATGCGGAGACCCAGCGGCTGGAGGATGAGGTGGAGAACGCAGCAAAGATGCTAGCCGGTGATATAGATCTGTTTGGTGAGACAGATGGTAATGGCGGAGCTCAGTAATCTGCTCATAGATTATCATCTGTAAAATCTTGACAGTGTAGTTAGAACATGCGAAAGCGCAAGAAACGATTATTTATCGAATAAATGTTACAAGGTGCATGTATATGCAGTATATGCAGTTTGCTTGTATTTCGGCGAAAAAATCTTCGTAGTTTCAATCCTGACGCGATTATGCATAGTTCAAGTAGCGTCCAAACAGTTGGTCTGCTACTGATCCCTATGGCCTTGGCCAACCCATCGTCCATAACGTCGAGCGTGGAGCCCGTACACGTGTAGGAGTAACAGGCGTGACCCAGGAACCACCACCGACCACCCATGACACAGAGCGCGGAATCCGTGGCACATGTAGGGAGAGGTCGATGACTGGGTCTTCTCCATAAAAAACAACGCGAAACGTGTGCTGCTCGGTGGTTGTTGTATGAACTTGGAGATAAAGGGTGCATAAGCAGCATCCGAGCAATGTATTCTATGCTGAACTCTCGGCCTTGGCTGACCCATAGTCCATAACATCGAGCGCGGAGCCCGTAGACATGTAGGACAAATAGGTGTGACCAAGGAACCACAGCCGACCACCCATAACGCAGAGCGCGGAGCCCGTAGCACGTGTAGGGAGAGATCGGAGACTGGGTCTTCTCCGAAGAGAACAAAAAAGAAAGTATGTTGCTCTCTGATCGACGAAATATCCTGAAGATGTGGAGAAAAGTGTTCAGCAATTTTGGAGAAAACATGTTTGGCGATAACGTTTGGAGAAATCGTGTTCGGCGCTAACGTTGGAGAAAACGTGTTCGGCGATTTTGGAGAAACGTGGTCGGTGATTTGGAGAAACATGGTCGGCGCAATTATGGTGATTACGTATTGGAGTTTCATTATGAAGTAGCATGTAGCTCGACGACCGTGAGTGGATGTTAAACCACAATAGAGACAAAACAGAGACAAGTTATGGAGACCAAAACTTTACTCAATATAAAAGTGGAGAGTACATATCTGGAGTGTTTCAAGGATAGAAACGTATAAGGTGTTCCATGTGCCATGAGTTGGGAACATCGACTCCTTCTAAGTCACTTAGGCGATAAGACCCTAGTCGAGTAACATCTTTGACGACATAAGGCCCTTCCCAAGGGGAAGAGAGCTTGTGCATCCCTTCAGTTTTTTGTTTTCTGTGGAGAACGAGATCGCTGATAGTAAATGAACGACATTTGACGTTTTGATTGTAGTACCTCCGCAAGCCCTCTAGATATTTAGCTGTGCGAACGTAGGTGATTAGGCGTTCTTCCTCGACCCTATCGATGTCCTCTGACCGAACAGCCTCAGCCTGCTCTTCATCATAGTTTTCCACTCTAGGTGCTTGGAAAGTAATGTTCACTGGTAGTATGGCTTCTGAGCCGTAGACCAAGAAGTATGGAGTCACGCTGGTGCTGCGACTAGCTTGAGTACGCAGTCCCCAGACTATAGCTGGAAGCTCCTTGAGCCATCTGCCTAGGTGCTTTTCTTCTTTCTGATATAGTCACTTTTTGAGGGCATCAAGGATCATGCCGTTCGCCCGTTCGACCTGGCCGTTGGCTCTTGGATGGGCAACGGAGACATATTTGACGGAGATGCAACGGTCTTCGCAGAAGTCCCAGAAGTGATGGCCAGTAAACATAGTTCCGAGATCGATGATGATGCTGTTCGGTAGACCGAATCTGTGGATGATATCTTCGAAGAGCTCAACTGCTTTCTTTACAGTAGCCGAGACGAGTGGTTTATATTCAATCCACTTGGAGAACTTGTCGATGGCAACATATACATACTAGAAACCACCTGGTGCTAGTTTGAAAGGCCCGATCATGTCCAGTCCCCAGCATGCGAAGGGCTAGGAAGCTGGGATGGTTTGCAGCTCTTGCGCCGGCACGTGTATTTGCTTAGCGAAGAATTGGCATCCTTCACAACGTCGGACGAGGTCTTCTGCATCAGTGATGGCTGTGGGCCAATAAAAACCAGCTCGGAAAGCCTTGCCGACCAGTGTTCTCGAGGCCACGTGGTTGCCGTAGGAACCAGAGTGAATTTCGAGAAGTAGCTTTACTCCCTCCTCTTGGGTGATGCATTTCTGCAATATCCCTTCCTTGGCACTTTTCCTCATCAAGTTGCCATCCACCAGCATGTAAAGCTTGCTTCGATAAACTAGGCATTTAGTTTCAGTCTTGTCGGCGGGTACCTCGGTGCTGGTGAGGTATTTGATGAATTGCTCCCTCCAATCAGCGACTAGCGAAGGTACCACAAGTACCAACTGCTCGTCAGGGGGAACCTCTTTGACTTCCTTATCTTCTTTGATGGATGGCACCAGGAGATCTTGAACGAAGACCCCTGGTGGGATCATGGCGCAAGAAGAGCTCAGCTTGGATAAGTGATCGGCGAGCTGATTTTGGTCGCATACCACATGGTGATACTCGATGCCGTAGAATTTTCCTTCGAGCTTCCTGATTTCGGCGCAATATGCGTCCATCTTCTCATTGGAGCAAGACCAGTCTTTGTTAAGCTAGTTAATGACCAGTGCAGAATCGCCGTACACCATGAGGCATTTGATGCCAAGCTCGATGGCTATACGGAGTCCATGGAGACATGCTTCATATTCGGCGGCGTTGTTGGAGGCCAAAAAATGTATCCGGAGAACATATCGGAGCTTATCCTTGGTCAGTGTAATGAACATAATGCCTGCTCTAGCACCGTTGATGTTAAGGGTGCCATCGAAGTACATCACCCAATGCTCGGGGCAAGTGGCAGCGATAGGCTCTTGGATCTCAGTCCACTCGGCGATGAAATCAGCGAGCGCTTGTGACTTGATGGTAGGCCTACTTCTAAATTCGATGGAGTAGGTACTGAGCTCAACGACCCACTTGATGATGCGACCGTTGGCCTCCTTGTTGTGGAGAATGTCCCATAGAGGGAACTCAGTGATCACGTCGATCTTGTAATAGTCGAAATAATGTCGGAGCTTGCGCAATGTAATCAAGATAGCATATAACAGCTTTTGTACCTGAGGATAACGAGTTTTGGGCTCATTAAGTACCTCGCTTATGAAGTACACCGGACGTTGCACCTTGTAGGCGTGCCCGGCTTCCTCATGTTCGATGACAATAGCTGTGCTGACAACGCGGGAAGTGGTGGCGATGTAGATCAACAGAGTTTCATCTGGTCGTGGCGCTGTCATGATCGGAGGCTTTGTTAAGAACAACTTGAGTTGCTCGAAAGCTATGTCTGCTTCCTTCGACTAGGAGAAGCGCTCGGAGGCCTTGAGGAGCTTAAAGAAAGGTAGCCCTTTTTTGCCGAGGCGTGATATGAAGCGGCTTAAGGCGGCCATGCAACCTGTAAGCTTCTGTATATCCTTGACGCATATTGGTCATTTCATGTTGGTGATGGCGGAGACCTTGTCAGGGTTAGGTTCGATGCCTCGAGCTCTGACAATGTATCCTAGTAGTATGTCGGATGGAACTCTAAAGATGCACTTTGAAGGGTTCAACTTCCATCGGTATTTGTTCAAGTTGGTGAAGGTTTCCTCAAGGTCGACGATAAGATTATCGGCGGCCTTGGTTTTGACAACCACATCATTGATGTAAGCTTCGATGTTGTGACCGATCTGTTGGTTGAGGCACATCTTGATGACCCTTTGATAAGTTGCTCTGGCGTTCTTGAGTCCGAAGGACATAGTTTTTTAACAGTAGGCACTGAAGGGCGTGATGAATGATGTCTTGATCTGATCTTCTTCCTTCAGGGAAATCTGGTGATAGCCAGAGTAACAATCAAGGAAGGAGAGCAATTCACAGCCAGCGGTGGAGTCTACAACCTCATCTATCCGAGGCAGGCCGAAGGGGTCTTTAGGGCAATGTTTGTTAAGATCAGTATAATCAACACATATTCTCCATTCTTTATTCTTTTTTCGAACAAGAACAGGGTTTGCTAACCAATCTGGATGATACACTTCTTTTATGAATCCGGCAGCTAAGAGCCGTTTTATTTCTACCCTAATAGCCTCCTTCTTGTCTGGCGCGAATCGGCGGAGTTTCTGCTTGATCGGTTTGGCGGTCGGTGAGACATTCAAGGAGTGCTCGATCTTCTCCCGTGGTACCCCCAGCATGTCTATAGGTTTCCAAGCAAACACGTTGGCATTGGCACGTAGGAAGGAGACGAGCGTGCTTTCCTATTTAGGGTCAAGGTGAGCCCCAATCTTCACGGTCTTGGAGGGATCGTTGAGGCTGAGGCTAACCTCCTTGACTTCCTTTGACTTGGCAAAGGCGCGGGGAGGCTCTAGTTCTAGGATCTCCAAGTCTTTGGTAGGCACTGTCTTGGCTTCGGTGACCACGCTAGCCATCTAGATGGAGAGGTCGGTAGCTTCGGCAAGGGCGAGACTCTTTGTCTCGCAAGCGTAGGCGATGGTGAGGTTGGCCCGCAGGGCCAAGACTCCTGTAGGTGAAGGCATCTTCAGCACCAGATAGGCATAGTGTGGCACGATCATGAACTTAGCCAGAGCTAGCTGACCAAGTATGGCGTGGTAGGCGGTGTCGAAGTCGGCGACGTAAAAGTTGATATGTTCGACGCGGTAGTTGCTTGCCATGCCAAACTGAACTGGTAGGGTAATCTCTCCAAGCAGTTTGGAGGCCCTACCTGGCACCACACCCCAAAAGGTGGAGTCGGAAGGTGTGAGATCAGACAAGCCGAGGCCCAGCTCTTTTAGGGCTTCGGCGAAGAGGAGATTCAGAGCGCTCCCACCGTCAACGAGCACTTTTCTGAAGAGCACCTTCTGTACGGTTGCATCGAGAACGAGGGGAAAACACCCCGTGTAGGGAATATCCGCCCACTGGTCAGCCCTGCTGAAGGTGATAGGGACCTCGGACCATGGGTGATAGCTGGGGTTAGCGGTGGCGTCTTCCGTAGTAACGGAGAGCACCCGCCGTGCGGCGAGCTTCCGCTCTCTTTTACTCTCAGTGGAGGCAAGGCCCTCGAAGATGGTGGCGACCACCTTATCATGGTCCTAAAAGGCATTGTTGTTGCCCCTAGGTGGTTGGCGACCTCCAGCTCCATCGTTGGTGTCGTCGTTGAGCCTCTTGTCCTGGAACTCATTGGCCAAACCAATGTAGTCCTTCATCTTGTGTTTGGCGTTCTTGTGAAGAGGGCATGGGCCGTCGAGGATCTTTTGGTACTGTTCGTCATAGTTGCGCTTGGCATGAGGTTGACTAACGGCGGCGACGATGTGTTCTGGCCGACGGCGGCGATTTTGGCCAAGCCTATGTCCTCCTGTCCAATCATGGCCACTATCGCGGTGGTAGCTGCGATCATCGGGGCAGCGATCGCTGTGGCGCCAGTCATTGGGGCGGTCATCATAGCGGTGAGACAGGCGATGAGTGCCTACATCCTCATTGAAGCGCACCTTGGCTTCCTCGGCATCAGCATACTGGTTGGTCGTAGTTATCATCTTGTTGATACCGGTGGGCGGCTTGCGGTTGAATTTGGAGCGAAGCTCGCGAAGGTGGAGTCCTCGGATAAAGGCGGTGATGACTTCAGCTTCCATGATGTTGGGAATAGAGTTCCTCATCTCGGAGAAACGTCGGATGTAGCTGTAGAGGAGCTCAGATGGCTTTTGGTTGATGCAGCTGATATCATGCTTGGTGCCGGGTCGAGTACACATGACCATATAGTTGTCGGTGAAGACTTTCTTTAGCTCTTCCCATGATCCTACGGAGTCCAACGCAAGGCTGGTAAACTAGCTCATGGCGGGTGGCGTGAGCATGACGGGGAGATAATTCGCCATGACGCTGGTGTCTCCTCCGGCGGCGCGGACAGCAGTGGCATAAGCCTATAGCCACTGTGTCGGGTTCATTCTTCCCTCGTAGGGCTTGACCCCAGTGATCTTAAAACCATAGGGCCACCGAAGTGTTCGGAGTGCCCTTGTGAAAGCTGGAGGCCCCTCAAGGTTGTCGACACCGTCATCTACGGCGTTGCGATCAAGGATGGGCTCAAGGGCTGAGTCTGGGTTGCTGTACTCCTTCTCGTACTCCTAGCGATGATGCACTTCGTCTTCATGGCGACCAAAGCGACGTTGTTCGATACGCCGTCGCGCATCCCGGAGGTTGCTGAGATGCACTCGAGTGTCCTATTCGACCTCCTGGTTGTGTTGGCGATGGTGTTCGGCGCGATGGCCCTCGGCTCCCCCCTGGAGAGGTAGCGACTGGTCGGTGAAACAGCTTTGACTGGGGTGGCGATTGGATCTTGGCGCAGCTGATCAGTGAATCATGCTTGGTCCCTGATCCTCACAAATCTCATTGACCTAACAGTGAGCCGCTTTAAGCATGGCGGTGATCTTGGTGAGCTCGGGTGTTTGAGGGAAACGAGCGATCTCATTGGCGGCTACTACCAGATTGGCACTTGGAGTCTTGAAGACGTCATGGCCATCGACACGGAGAAATTCTTTATCGAGGTCGCGGTGAAGTGGGAGCGGTCTTCCTTGTGAATCGAGCCGATTATCCCAAGCAGCCTCGGCCCTTGCAATGGCTGCCTCGTTTTCTCAACACTACGCGTGGTTGACGTTCTGGTTCTCCGGAGCAACGTGCTCCTCCTCGGTTTCACCATTCTGAGGAGGGCTGTCGATGCTGACGTTGAAGATCGCACCACCCCGAAAGGGTGGAAGGAGGAGTTGCTCGGAGAAGGTTTTGGCGAGGGTCTGCGTAGAGCCCTGAGACTCGGAGCCCTGAGTTTCTTCCGGGATGGTCTGGAGGGGCACCCCAGGGCTCCGGCCTAAGTGTAGCATGTTGACGGCTGGCAAAAGCTGGATGGCGACCTGGTCAGCGGGTAGTTGGACGCAGTCCACCTGGTCGGCGAGTTTTCCCCTCGGGGCGTTTTGGTAAGCGGCGGCGGCGTTGGTGAACCCGAAGGGTAGGGCCATAACCCCTGTAGTTTCTCGGGCGGCCTCCGATAGATCTGGTTCGGAGGGTGGTCGGTGCTGAACCAGAGTGCCCAGAGCTGATTCGGCGATGGAGAGACAATCGATGAGCTTCAATCCGACCCGATCGATGGATTCAATCAGATCATCGTTGTTGATCTGCCTCCTCTGGTAGCGAGGAAGCGGACGGCGAGTTGTTGCTGAAGGAGACCTCGGAATCGGCTTTGAGATCGGATCTGGAGTTGCAGGTGCGGGGGTGGTCGGCGTAGAACTGATATGCCCTAGCTCGAGGAGCTCTCTGACTCTGTCAGCGTTGATGACCCACGAGATGGATCCGACCATGAAGATCTGGCCGGGCTGCGGAAGGGACGAAGAGCCTTTGGAAAAAGCCATCTTGTTCGATAAGGAAACAACACGCACACCCCTACCTGGCGCGCCAACTGTCGATAGAATATCGTCGGCAGTCCTCCGAGGGGTATCCCATGAAGGTAGATTGATCGGCAGAGGAGCGTGAGATCAAGAACAAGAAGGTAACAAAGACACACGAGTTAGACAGGTTCAGGCCATTAGTATGACGTAATACCCTACTCCTGTGGTCTGTTGGTTTGTATTCGCTATCGTATGATATTGCGTGAGTTTGGAGGGGGTCCCTGCCCGCCTTATATAGTCCGGGGAGCAGGGTTACAAGTTGGTTAGATCTGAGAGATAACCGGAAAGTAATAACTGATTACAGGAATCTTGAGATCATACATATCCTAACAGATCTCATAGCATCTTCAGGATATCTTCCCGATGTCTTGCGGGAGGCGCCGAGCAGAGTCGTGCCCTGCAAGGCTTCGTCTTGTGGGCTGGGCCACCCCTAGGGGCGCAGCCCATGTGGTCTGCCGTGGGTAGCCAGGGTCGTACACCCCACAGCCGAGGTGAATTTTTCCAAGACACCTCAAAAATTTGACGTAGAACCAAATGCCAGCTAAAGGTTATGAGTATATCAAATTTTGATAAGACATTCTTGACTTTCATAAAAAACACTCTAAGCAGTTGTTTGGTCGATCTCTCTAAAGGGGTCAGAGGGGACAAGAGAGATTTAAATTTAAAGCTTATTCAGTCTGTCTAGTGAATTGGAGTAGTCCATCCTCAAAACATCTCAATACATGTAGAGAGTAAATTAGTGCAGTGAAACAAAACATTGGCTTGTTTGACTGCACCACAATTTATACTAGTATATTTGCCCGTGCTAACGCTACGGGGTTATGAAGTCCAAAGTTAATTCTATTAAATTTGAAGTACTCATTAAGATTCAATCAAAAACACATTTCTGTAGCTCAAAAAAATTGAAGCGATGCCCGTTCACAAAGCATAGATGTACTTTTGTCGCAAAAGTTAGAATTCAATCTTGTTTTATAAAAAATCATATAAAATGACAAATATGAATGTATTTTTTTCTCATACTTTTTGAAAAATTTGAGGGAATCCCAACTATTAAAACAAAAGATACCTATGGGATATGGATACATCTCATATTTTTTGAGCAATCGAAATACAATTTTTTTTGAGTTCTCATGACTTGCACTACATATTCCCTCCCCACCTGCTTGTACAGAAGACATTGTCCATGTACATTGCAAATAAGATTGCAAAAGATCAATATGTGCAACCCAATGTACCAACAACAACAATTTTAACAGTTTCAAAGAAAAACAATTTTAACCATGACACCGGACCACATGTATACGACACACCGGACAACAACAATTCACCATGTTTGCTTGGCTTATAAGCCATACTTTTTTCACCAACGAACAATATTTTTCTCTCACAACAAATTAGCCAACATTACTTTCAGCCATGGCTTATCAGCCAAGCGAACAGGGCAAATAAGCTGATACTATGTATCCTCCTCCAGGATGGAACCTTTATAGAAGTCAGTGCCTTTCTGAAGTGGATCTTCAACTTTCAGCAAACAAACAAAAAAAATCTATGTTTGTTAGCATATCTGGACAGGAGACCACAAGCTGTTGACGACACACGAAGAGTAGCAAGTGTAGTTCGACCTGCTTGCTTAGCTACTGAAGTATAAAGCTATTAGTAACTACGAAGTGCGCTAGTAACTAATGTCGATGTTTAGAAGAATAACCTGCACTCGATTAACCACTAAGGTATATCTCCCACCTGAAATATTGTACCACACACTAAATAAAAAGTTAGAAGCCAAGATTCATATGCATTCTCTCTTATACTTCAACATCTACCATGTTTCAGGTTTATGTCAGCTATTGGTTGATCCTAGATCAATACCTAGCTGCTAGCTCATAGTGGGTGAGTGAAATCAAAAGTTAAGAGTATAATAAAGGACAAGCAACAGTTTGGAGAACGTAGCTATAAGCATTGTTTTATATCCACTGGCAACATCACATAATATTTATGGTACTACTATGAATAACAGTAGCAGGAAAAGAGTTTCAGAATCCGACCTATCAGTTTTGGCTTAAAGATAAATTCAATAACTTTTGAAGACATGATAAGCCTCCCAGCGTTATAACCAGCAATATCATTGGCAATTAGGAGCAATTTCTGCAATATAAAATTAAGCCATGTATGCGCAATTATAGTTCCTTCAGGAAGGAGAAAAATAACCCAAATCACTATGTAGAAAAGAACGTTTTTTGGATGTGGGCATATACCTTGACCTGCTTCTGAACATCCTTGATGTAGTCTAAGGCCAGATCCAGCATGTCGGCAATGTTGGTTTGCTGCAGTCATCAACAAAACCAGATGCACAATAATCGGTCATCAGTTTGTCTACCTTGGGCTGTTCTGTTCAATCAGGGGTGGAAAGGAAAAAAAATATTGTGATATTTCACTGTTGGGCACGAGCTCCTGCAGCTTCCGTATCCGCTCGTTGATCTTCATCCTCCTCACTTGACAGCGACAACGACATGAATCAGTATCCAGTTTTTTTCCTTTCTTTTTTTGGATTGGACCGAGAAACCAAGCGAGAATTTAAGAGTAGCAGTTAGGAATACAGCTGGTGCTAGCCGTAGGGCACGAACCCGCTTGGTGATGCTGCATGGATCGCCGCTATCTCCGCCGAGGCCGCCGTCTTGCGGCCGTTCCATCAGGATTGATAGCAGACTGCATGGTATAAAGTTAAGGCGTTACGGAACATACAATGATCAAACAATAACATCATCCGAAATAGATAGAGCAAATTGTAAAGTATCAGATCACAGAATCACAAATACCTCTGATGAATCTTCTCGAGTTCCCTAGGAGAGGGGGGCACCTTCGGTAGGAGGCCCCGGCGGGCGCTGTAGCTGCGATAACGAGGAGATTTAATGAAGGGGCCAAAGCCTGACCTAGGTCGATGTCGCCGCCGTGCCGAGGGCTGCTCCCCCAGGACAATGACCTTGGCTCCCTCATCCTAGGGCTGTCGCTTAGCGGGCCACCCGCGCCGGGAGCCACCCGGGCTAGAGATGCGCTAACCTAGGCCAACGCCACGCTGTGAAGGGCTGTCGCGGAGGCAATGCATCGCTGGTAATGCCAGCCGCCGGATAGAGGCGTTGCTAGAGAAGAAGGCCTGCCGCAGGTCCTCCCTCACCGCGCCACCCGCCCCCCCGAGCGCCTACTGCAGCCAGCGCACGGTGGCGCCGGCCTCGACCTTGAGCGCCTTCAGCGCCTTGATCACGGCGTCCACGTCGGCCTTGGATGCGCTGCCGCCGGCCTTGAGCGCATGCACGAACTTGGCCTGCCTAGCATCACCTACGCCGCCATTGCTCCCGAGAGGCGAGAGCCCTGGTGAATCTTGTGGCGGAAGGGAGAGGTATCGAACCGTGACTGCAGTCGTGTGCGGGCTTGGGAGATGCACGGGCGTTTGAAGCCGGTGAGAAGCCTGTGATCACACGTGGAACACTGGCTGTTATGATTTGGTTCGGTTGTTTTATTAGCCTTAATTTTAATGGAGACAAAATTTTGTCTATATTTTTTTTGGATATATAATGATTGGAGGTTTTTAGCGGAGATGTTTTTCTGAGGAGACCTAATATAATTTTGATTGATCCAATGAATTGAAGTGGAAAAATAATTACTTATTTATCTCAATCCAAATGTATTGACATAGGTTAAAATACAAAATTATTTAATTTTTTACTCCAACATATATGGAACATGAGTGCAGCCAAACAAAATTCAACACAAAATTTCGTCCCCTTCCATTCCTTGCCTCTGCTGCCTAGGGACGGCGCGCGGCGTACCAATGATTCCGAGGGGGAGTTGGTGACTCCTTCACCTGGCAGGTGGGTCCTCCAAGGCAACGCATCGCATGTGGGTTTCTCACATAGTCACATCCAACGGTGACGAGCAGAGGATGCCCCTCTGATCTGATCCAACGGCTAGAAGGGTCCACGTGGGAACTCTGCCACTGCCGGTACGCGCACGCACCCGATCGAGTGTACCCGCGCTCATGGCACTGGCTCGGGCGAAGTCGCGGTCACTGCCGCATGGCCCTGGCCTCCCTCGTGGCCTCGCTCCAAATCGCCGCCGCCACCGCTGCCGTGGTGAGATTCCACTTCCGCTTCCGCATTAGCCGCGCCATGGCCTCCTCCGGCGCTGCCACTGGCGTGAGCGCGACCACAGGGGCCTCGCCGGCAAGGGTGGGCATGGTACAGATGACCTCTGTCGGGGACGTCAACACCAACTATGCCACCTGCTCCCGCCTCACCAAGGCAAGCCCTCCTTAAGTAGATGTAGGCTTTTCTCACATGTTGGATGAAAATAATCTAACTCAAGCACAAGAGAAATGCCTAGATCTTGACACCCAAGCTATTGACATTTTGTATAGATCTTTGGATGATAGCATATTTGGTGAGATCATAAACATGAAGACCGCCCATGAGATTTGGATTTATCTCAATGAAAAATATGGGATGGTCTCCGATGACGATGATGATGAGCCCAAGAAGGAGGCACATGAGGATGTTGAGCATAGCCACAATTCAATGATTGTGGAAGATTGCTCCACCTCTTGGTCAAGTGATGATGATGATGATCATACTACAAGATCACTTGACAAGATTGATGATGATGCCACAAGTGATGTCAATGATGATGCTACTCCATGCACACTTGATGGTGATAATGATGGATCATGCTCGGGCTATGAGAGTGATGTTTCTTCAAGCTCTCCATCTACATCACATTGCTTCATGTCACAAGGTGACACTAAGGTATCTAATGCAAATGTGATTGATCTTGATTCATATGAGGAGCTTTTAGATAGATATGGTTGCATGATCATAGCTTTAAAAAAAGAAATGGCTAAAACCAAGAAATTAAAAATGAAAACTCTTTTCTAAAGAACACATGTCAACAACAAAAGCATCTACTTTATGTTACTACTTGTTCATATGAGGAGCTAAAATTGGCTCATGATGAACTAAGTGTTGCTCATGTTACTTGGTACACGACCATGCTTTTCTCACTAAGGAGCTTTCCAATGGAAAAACTAAAACTAGTGAGAGCTCATCACATGGGTCAATTGATCAATCACATATTGTTGCTAACCCTTGTGATGTAGGCAAGAAACATGTATCCACCTCTTGTGATGATTTATTAGAAATGCCATGTTCTTCACAAAGAGATGCTTGTTTTACTTCTATGTCTTGTGAGACTAACCTTTTGAAGGAGAACAATGAGCTCAAAAATGAAGTGAAGAATTTGAGCAACAAGTTAGAGAGGTGCTACAACTCAAAAGTCACCTTTGAGCACATGTTGAAGACTCAAAGAAACTATGGTGATAAGTGTGGCCTTGGCTTCAAGAAGAAGATGACAAAGGGCGAAAGAAAGAGAGAAAAGAAGATGAAGAAGCAAGAGAAAGAGAAACTTTCTCATTTCATGTGGTATCGATGCCATAAAGTGGGACATCTTGCAAATACTTGTCCAAACAAAGAGAAGCTCAAGGAGATGAAAGAAGAAGAGAGGCTCAAGCATGTAAAATGCTTCAAGTGCCGCACATGGGGTCATCTCATCTCTATGTGCCCAACCAAGCAATTGGTGAAGCAACAAATGAAGCCTCAACTAGAGCCACAATATGAGCAAGAAAAGAAGCCCCAAACTCAAATCAAGATCAACCATGAAGATAGTGGTGATTTGATGATAAAGAAGAAGAAAACTAGAAGGGGTGGAAAAGTAAGAGAAAGAGCAATGCGTTCAAGGACAAATCAAGATGCAAAGCAAATGAACAAGAACAAAGAAGAGAAAATGAAGAAGATTGCTCACATGAGGTGTTATAGTTGTGACATATTGGGTCACCTAGATTTGGGTTGCCCAAACAAGCTTGAGAAGAAGGCTCAAGAAAACAAGGAGAAGCAAGGCAATGAGAAGCATAACATGAGAAAGGAAGAGAAGGCTCAATCAAAGAGAAAGTGTTACTCATGCCGGGAAAGGGGACACATGGCATATTCATGTCCCCTAGGTAGCACTCCTAAGCCTATTTCAATTGATGATGATTCTATGCCTAGGAAGGATGGTAATGGTACCTCTATGGTTGTTATTGCAAAACATCCCGCTACTCATACTAAGGCTATGTCTAAGTATGTTGCTCCTAACTTGAGAGGACCCAAACTTGTTTGGGTACCATCAAAAGGTGGATGATTGTTTGTAGGTACCATCGGCATTGGAGGCTTGATTCAATTGATTTCACATTGATCATCATATGTTGAGCCAAGTATCGAAGCTTAATGTAATCCTATCCCAATGCCAAGCCAAGAATTAGTGAAGTCCAAGAGTGCTACAACATACAAGTGTCATATTCAAGTTGTGGATGATTTATTAGATATATATATATATATATATATATATATATATATATATATATATATATTTGATGGCTTAAAAGAATTTGAGTTGAAGCTTGCTAATTGGATGATCATGAGCTAACCAAGATATATCTCTTGTTGATCATTTTATTTGGGTGCATATGAGTTAATTGAATTGGATAAATAATATGCAATGTTGCTTGCTATAAGATGATTGAATGGATAATTGCTTAGTAATCAAGTTTGGATTGATTTGTGTTGGATAAATTCATGAGATAACTTTTAGTAAGTGGATTGAATGGATATATGTCTTGTGAAAGTATTAAAACAAGTTAATTTCAAGTTTGATTCAATTTGAAGAAGTATAGCTCATGTGAAGAAATATGTCCTATAATTGAGAATCTGAGCTAGTTGTGATCTTAGCCATGTTGAGTGATCAAAACTTATTAGATTGGCATAAAAATTGGTGTACATGCTCTGGACTTATGGTATAAGATTATGTACAAATTTCATGAGAATTGGATAAGAGATGCTTTGGTTTTGGAGTGGATCTTGTCAACTATAGTGCAGCAGTTTTCAGCATGTAACAGTTGTGGAAAAATTAAAATCTGGTAGCAATATAGAAGTCAAATGTAGCTCATAGTTTTACAGCTACTATATAACTTAGTGAAGCATATCTCCACCGAATTTCATGGTATTTGGATTTGTACTTTGGGAGATATGGATTTTTCCTTGAAGAGTATAGAATCTGCCAGAAAAGTGACAATTATTGAATTTATTTGGAGTCACTTTGATTGAAATATCCTCAAGTTGAAACATGTTTATAAGTAATTGAGGCACCTAAGTTTGGTTTTGAGATGATCTAGAAGCATGACAAGCAAAGAGTACAATGACATTTCATTGTGGAGTGTACTTTGCACACATTCGGTACTCAAATTGGAAGATCAAGATCAAACTTAAGATGAAGATGAAGTTTAAGTTCAAGTAACTATTGGAAATCATTTGGTAGAAAGAAAATGACTTAAACAAGTAGAAAGAAAAGGATTTAAAGAAGGAATCAAGGTTACTCATCAAGTTAAGTCTATCTCTTGGATCAATCAATCAAGTTATTTCAAGTGAGTATCAAGAATGGTTCTTGGAGAGAGGTCACTTCTCCCTAGTGTAGGGGCTTGCCGCCTATGTGTATGTAAACCAAGTGTGGTACTTGGAAAGCTAACATAGAAGTGGTGATCCAAGGGACATTTGAGATGCTTAGTTGAAGCAATCAAAAGGGTTGATCAATCAAAGCAAGCAACACCCAAAAGAGAGCTAGTCATGGCAATTCAAGTGGTATTTCAAATAGTTCTCTCATGCAAGCAAAGATCAAAAGATGAAGCAAGCTAACAACAACAAGATACTGCACTTGATCATATTAGTGGTTCTCCAATCATATGGGTGAAGAATGGATTTCATTATTCATGATTGGTCTTCACCAAGCTTATAATTGGACTTCACATTGCTATTGGAGTAATGAATTGGAATCTATGTGACTATCCTCTACTCCAACATAGCAAAGGTATCATTGTAATGTGCATGATCATTTCATTCCTTACTAGTATGCGATTAGTGCATATAGTACATGGTTCATAGGATCATGCATCACAAATGAAATGTTTAAATTCATAGCCTACCACTATTGCTTAAATGATTAGTTGATCTAGTGGTTAGTATATGAATTTGTTCATGAGCTAGTGAACCCAAATACTTGATTTAATTTGTATTGCCAACAAGTGACAAGTATGACCTCGATAAGATAACCTCCAAATAAGTGTGAAGAAGCTTAGAGTGGGTTCAAACCGGACTTAGAAGCTTAGGCAAATCCATTTAGTTCAAGTCAACCATAGAAGCTCATGATAGTGATAAGAGTACAAGCACAAGACAACAATGCAAATAGATATCTAGTTTGGTTGATTCAAGTGGAGTCTAGACTCAATTGACCTATCAAGTGGAATACACAAGTGATATCTAGATCAACTCACAACTGATATCCGACAAAGTGGTACTCATGAAGATAGCAAATGTTCAAGAAATGGTTTTTATTGATAAATCCAACAAGTGGTTCCATACTAGAAAATTCTTTCAAAGTGGTATCACATCTACACGTGGTATTAATCATGCAAGATGATGGTTCCACAAGTGATCCTCAACTTTAAGTGATCATCAAATGAAGAATGCATCCCTCACCTACAAGAGCTTAAGTTTATCAAATGGATGACCCATGCTATGACATAGGGGGAGGTGTCCCACAAATTGGTATCAAGATCGAAGATCCTATGTGTGGTATCTCAAGGGCTACAAGTGGTGTCATTCCAACAATCAAGTGATGTCCATAAAAAATGCAAGATTCAAGCCTCAACCATCTACCCCAAATGTAAACCTTTGCATCAATGAGAAGCACACCTTTTACGGAAATTGATGACAAAGGGGGAGAGATTGTACAAAGATATGAAAGCTTTGAGAGAGATTGAGACAAAGAAGTAGAGGTTGTACATGGACATGGACAAAGAGGGAGCAACAATGAAGAAAAGAGATGGATCAAAATTCTTGGACAAGAGAAGCACACAAGTAGGGGGGCAAGCTCATGAACTTTGATTGGTTGCATTTGATATGTGCATAGTCATGTGCTTGCTTGCATTGCATAATTTTTTTTAAATTTGATATGCATGCTTGTGTGGTGTATGCTAGTTGTAGAACTTGAATGATGATTTGATAACTAGCATGCATAGGATGGTAGCTAGACTTGTATTTTTACATGTACTAGAATCTTGCTTATAATGTTGATCTCATGAGGTTTCTAGTATTTTTGTTGTCTAGCTACTCATGGTGCTAAGGATGGTGTTAAAAGTGCAACTCCGATTGGTATCACACTTTAAAGGTTTATTCTATACACCTTAGCATCATTTGGTAGTAATTACTCTCCCACATTTTAATCTATGCATATGTGCGAGCTTTAAACCAAACACTCTAGCACATATGTAGGGGGAGCTAATACTACCATTTTGGGTTTGTGGTACTTGTCCAAAATCATTTACACATGGTAAAATTGCTTGGGCAAGCAACATGAATCCAAAAGAGCTTAATTTCCATATCTCTGTAGAGTTGTCATCAATTACCAAAAAGGGGGAGATTGAAAGGTCCTTGTTTGGTTTTGGTAATTGAGTGATAACCCTAGGTGGACTAATTGTGTTTATGTGAGATACATAGGTGATTAGTCCACAGGTACATGTGTGTGAGCAACATATGCAATGGAGGTGGAAATAGCTTGGAGATGTTGCAAAACTCACACATGTGATGATGAAGGAGCTCATTGCACATGAGACATGACATTGAGTCATGTGATCAAGGTGGAGAAGATCAAGACATGTCTTGGCTCGACAGACCGGTTGCAAGTGTGAAGGGCAAGTTGAGTGATGACTTGGTGCCAATGGACCGAGGCAATGGTGAAGAGCAAGTGAAGTCAAGATCAATGAACCAGTATGATCACGTGATGATATGAAGTGGATCATATCATTATTGATCGTGTTGTTGCATGTGTTGCATCGACATTAGAGGAGATGGAATGGAATGCGCAAGGCAAAGGTATAACCTAGGGCATTTCATTTCACCGGTCATAGGTGTGTAGAGAAGTTGATGACCGGGTTTAGGATAGATGGCCGTACTATAAAGAAGGGCAAACTTGTTTGCATATTGGTCATCTAGTGCCAGTCGAGTGATCTAACTTTACATCGTTGCTAGGATCTAGTGGCGTGGCAAGTTGAGTGGCTAATCCTTTGAAAAATGATTGTGAAAATGCTAACACACATACACATGGTGGTGTACACTTGGTGGTGTTGGCACATTTGCAAAGGAGGAGTTGGAGTTGAAACGGATCAACTCGACGAAGAAACAGTGGTGAAACAAGTCACTGTGAGTGATCGGACGCTAGCCTCGGTAGGACCAGCGCGTCTAGTCTAGTGGCAGCAGAGAGCGCGTGGTCTCGGTCTTATGACCGGACGCTGGCGCGAAGAGTGACTTGACGCACAGGGGCCACGTCTAGTCGTCTCTAATGTATGCTGACGCAGTGGCGTGGGCATAGCGTTGACATGTGGCAGGCCATGCAGGACCAGACTTAGGTGTTGTGTCTGATCGTGACTGACCTGACATGTCTAGTTGCAAAACAGAGGCTTGGGGAGCTCTCTAGAAATGACCGGACTTTGGCCTCGGCGCGTCTGGTCGTTGGACCTAGGTGCGTCTGGTCATGCTGACATATGGTGATGTGGTGGCATGAAGAACAACAGTGATGCGTGGCAGTTAGAGAACAACCGGACTTGGGCTCTACGTCCAGTCTTGATCGACCTGATGCGTCAGGTCGCGATGGAGGCGCTTCAGGAGTTCTCTGGAGTTGACCGAACTTTGGCTGCTAGCATGTTCGATCATTTTAACCATTGGAGTGCAGAGCCGACTGTTGGAAATCGCGCGGCCTGGCTTGAACGCGGGCGCCACGTGGACGGCCAAGTGTGACCGGACATTGGCCGGGTGCATTCGGTCAGTGTGACCTGCGCGTCCGATCATGTCGATTTTCGCCCAGTAAAGAGGTAATGGCTAGTTTAGCCCATGGGGCTATAAATAGAAGTGTTGGCCAGCCTTTGGCCGGTAGCTGAGCTCCCTTGAGCCTTGGTGGCTTGTGTAGGTGTACTTAGGAGCCCTCTAACTCACTTGAGCTTGATAGTGTTCATCCGTTTGTGTGAGTGAGTAATTCTAGTGCGATTGTATCGTGAGGTTGCATAGAGTCGCACTAGGTGGTCACCTTGCAAGCCGGTGGTGCTTGTTACTCTTGGAGGTTGCCACCTCCTAGATGGCTTGATGGTGGTCTCCGTCGAAGCCCGCAAGAAGCTTGTGCGGTGCTCTGGAGAAGAGCTTTGTGAGGGGCATTGTGCTTGCCCCGCGGGAGCCACGAAGAGGAACTCTAGTTGAGTGTGTCATTGAGCTACCCTCACCTTCGGGGTAGGTTCTTGCGGTGCTCGACATGCGGGCTTGGCGGGTGATGCCAATTACCCGCCGAACCACCAAGTGAGCGGTCGACACAACGGGGACGTAGCGTGTTGGCAAGCACATGAACCTCAGGAGAAAAATCACCGTGTCAACATTGTTCTTCCCATTGGTTTGCAATCCCCTTACACAAGCTTGTAATTACTTTCATATATATTATGCTTGTGTAGTTGCTCTTGTAATTAGTTAGCTTGTGTAGCTCACTAGTTACCTTCTTGCTTGTGTAGCATAGAAGTAGCTCCCTTGCGTGGCTAATTTGGTTTGTGTAACCTTGTTAGTCACATTGCTTAGTTTGTGTAGCTAAGTATTTGTGCTCTCTAATTTGGCATTGGTTGCCTTGTTATTGAGCATTGCTAGTGAGCTTAGGAGCTTTGTGCTTTTGCTTACTAGAATTGTGTAGGAGCTCCCCGGTGTGCAAAATACTAGTGGCATAGGTTTGTGTGACCTTGCTCCTAGAATTGGATAGGTGAGCTTTAGCTAGCTTGGCACCTTAGTTGCTTAATTAGGATCTTTGCATGGTGCTAGAGAACATAGATAGAGAGGTATAGTCTTGGCTAGACCGATTGTTTTAATTCCGCATTTATTTTGGTTAGCCGGTGCAATTAAATTTAGAAAGGACAGTTCACCCCTCTCTAGTCCACCATCTCGACCCTACAATAGGGTTTATCTAGAAAACCATCAAGGTGGACTAGATGTCAGACTTAATCGAGCATATCCACAGCGAAAACAACCCTAGAAGGTTCTAGAAGACTCGAGAGGACTCCACACTGAGGCGGAGGGCGAGACGCTGCTAGGTGGGGCCAGCCGGCCCTACCTACAAGCCGACCGGCCCTTGGGGCCCACCTATTAGCCCCCTGTTTGATCCGAGGGCTCAGGATTGATGCTTCGGCCTATATATACTAACCCCTATCCCCCCTCCCTCTGGCATTGCATTCAAGAGAAGATAGAAACCCTAACCATCCTTAGAGCTCCACCATATTTTAGGGTATAGCTAGTTAGGCTAGGTCTAGAGGGGGGAAAGCAGATTTCACTTGGATTCCTGATCATGTCAAGAGTGTGGTTTGGTATAATCTTTGTACCCCCTCTCTTTTGTATCTCTCATTACTTTTATATGTTTGCTACAATTGTTATGACAACATTATTCATGTTGTTCATGTTCCTAGTTATCATGTTCATGGTCTACTTTGATTATACACTTAGTATATCTAGATTATCCTTATATTTATGCATAAGTTCGTATAGCGCTCACTCTAAGGTACCATGGGTGAGTGCTCGACATTGTGTAAGCGTGGTGCTTATACGTTGTTTACCTATAGATACACCCTATATTTCGGGTCATGTGGTAGATCGTGGATGTGACACTCCCATTGAGTCCTTTGTAGTCCACTCCTAGAATATAGGTATACAAGTAGGATCTAGTTACAAAGGAAGACAAGCTCTGTTCTTAAACTTTCTTAGTAATATCCCTTATGTGTAGACATGAAGTTGATCTTAGCCATGATTGCTATGTGTAATTGCACTAATCATTGTATGCTTTGTCTTGTAATTAAGAATGACTTAGGAATTCTTCCTCTAATATTCTACTTAACCATGCTAATGCCTTAGAAAGGAGTACTCTGAGTGATTAATGATTAATTATTATGCACTATTCATATATACATTTACCTCTTAACTTACCCCTGTTGTGAGTAGAATATTGGTTATGGTTTACTTCTCCATCAATAGCATAAGTTATCAATACATGTCCTTGCCAGACCTTTCCTATGGTAAAAATATAAATAATAATACCTGGAATACTCCCGGGTGAAGTGCTACAATGGTATAATTATCTGTGCGCTTGTAGATTACTTTTATTCATATCTATACATTCTTACTAGTCACATAAAATAATAAAGAGCTACTTAGTATTATTCTAGTAGTAATGCTAAGTAGTACTAACAAGCATCTCTGGCATCATCACTAGGGATGACAACCTGGTAAAGTAATGTTAAGAGATGTAGACATACATTAGGTGACTACTAAAACAAGTGACAAGTTAATAAATACCAACAAGTATTTCTATCGCCGTTGCCGGGGACAGATTTAAAATTCTGTTCTTAGTAGCGACTCTAAGAAATGTCAACAACGACCCTGCTCAGCCTCGTTCCGGGCAGTGTTTGGTGTTGCGTGCTCTGTCTCTTGAACGGCCATCACTGCCTTGAGACTGGCCACCTAGGACATTAGTGCATCGATCTACGATCGAGCCTGCCCTTCCCACTCCACCGACTGCATCTGGGTCGAATCGACCACCCGGGTGGCGACGAACAGGCCCTAGCGTAGCTCCTCCCATGCCTCCTAGGAAGCCTCTAGCTCCCCATGCAAATGCTGCACCTTAGCCTCCACCTCCTCTAGGCAGCCATGGTCCACGGCAACCCCTACGTGCATCTGATAAGCCAAGTGCAAGAACTTGGACTTCTCGATCGAAGTCTTCATCAGCTCCTACGGGGAAAGAAATGTGATCAAAACGTTCTCGATAGAAACATAGATCACACAACGAGCTCAAGAACGAGCAGGGCAAGATGACTCACCTACCCTTAGGCCACTACCTCATTAGGCATCGCATGCTCGGCGTTCACTGTCAGCTTGGCGACCGCGATGAGCGCATCATCCAGCTTTGACATGGTCGTCTCGACCCCCATAGCTCTGGGAGGTGTCGGACCACACGGCTCGCTCGGCCACATCATCCACTATGAAAAGAGCTTTGTGGGTGTCTATGGGGTGTAGCTTGGTGAAGAAGTCTTCCCCCAGCTCATGCTCTTCACCGCAAAGAACGAGGGCCATCCCCTCCGCTCCACCAGCGGCCGCTTTAGGCGGGGGAGCAACAGGGGACGATGTAACACCCTCAGTGTTACACAATAAATCATCTACTAAAACATGTCACAAGCATCATGTTTATGTGTTAATGCATGTGATAAAGTGTGTAGATCAATTCTTGTAACTCAAAACGATCAACTAAAATGCGAAACGAAAGTTTATTCAATAGTCATGCATATCAAGTAGGGTTTAAAACCAATATTTATTAAGCAAAAATGCTATAGAACATGTATGTGATACTTAAATAAAGTTTGAAGTACAAACTTTGTAGATGGCAATGAAATACTTGATGTAGAAAAATAATATTACTAGCTAGTAATTCTAATAGTCTAGAAACAGAACTTCGAAAGCAAATCCAGCTCTACAACTTAGAAATTTCTAGGTCTATCAATAGCTAGACATTGCTATGTTTAGCAATTTATTGTGAGAGATTGGGTTAAGGAGTGGTGTAGTGTTATAGCTTGATTTGGTAGTCTCATGTGCCATCTTGAGTGTAGTGAAGCCAGTTTTGGTTTAGGAGCAACGGTTTGGTCATGATCAGCGTTTAAAAATCCGTGCGCGTAATCAGTCTCGTGCCACCGGGTTTGGGCGCATGGTCACCACACATGGCCGTTCTGTGTCGCTACGTGGCTGTGCCATGCACGTGCATGCATGGCTGCACACCGGCCGGTCAAGGCTATCATTGGTCTAGATGCACCGCTTGCAGCCAGCTGTAGGACGCCGTGCCCCACCGGTCCTCTCTGTGCCTGACCGCCACTGCCACCGCGGCTACTGATGCTGCTGCTGTTGCTTCCCTCCATGTCATGCATCACAATGCAATCATGGTCATAGTCGCTGCCACTGCAGTCGTGTCACTCCCGCACTCATGTCTGCTCGCTGCATCATGCTGCCCCCTCCATGGCCCGATTGTGTGTCGTTCGCACGTGGCCGTGCACATCGTCGTCACGCCATTAATGGTGCTGTGGCGCATGGGCCATGGCCGGTCATGGACACTCACGCTCATCCCCTCATGCTTGGACATAGGTCCCTCAGTCGCATCAACCACGTCTTGCCAAGGCTCGCCTGCCCCATCTCTCTCTCTTTCTTCCTCTGTTTTCCGCCGCCATCGAGTCACGGTCATGGGAATCAGTGAGCGAGCACCTCTCATCAATTCCTCATGCCCATGTCTCCGCCTTTATGTCCTCTTGCCGACTGCCCCCACCCCACCTTGATGGTAGACATACCGAGCTCTAATTTTTGGAGCTTTGCTCCCGCTGTCGCGCCATTAAGGCCCAGCTGCCTCGTTGTGGCCAGCTCTAACCTCACCATCTTGCATCTAATTGACCACACCACTAGTCTCGCCTAGAACCCCTCTTCATTGTGCGCACCCAAGTCATAGCCCTACAACCTCCTCCACACCACTGGCACCATCGTGTCGCTGCATTTTGCCATCGAGCTCGCCGCGCGCACGCGGCCAGACTTGCTCGGGGCGTCTCCGGCCAGGCCACTACCACGGGTTGGATCGGGTGCATCACTGATGCTTACCCATCACCTCTATTATCTGTTGTATGCTGTGGCTCACCAGAACATAGTTGCCGTCGCTGCAGGTCGCCCACCGCGGGGAGAGCCTGCTCTGCTTCACCCCCGTTTGTGCAACCGCCGCCCATCATCACGCGTTGATCCATAGGTGAGCATCGGTCCCCTAGCTAGTTCTGCAAGGGTCTCGAGTGGCCAGCGTGCCACCTAGTGCCACCGCCCGCCGCACCGGCAAGCGCGGGACATCTCGGGGACCTCTTCGGTGTGAAGGTGAAAAGATACGAGGGCTCCATTGCAACGTCGTTGTCTATAGAAATAGTACGTATAGTGTTCTGATAACACGAGGGTGCTTTTGCAAGAGTGCCAGCACGTGTGGGTTCCCCGCCATGGACCGCCTCCAAGCATGGGCCGTGCCTCGCGTGGGCTGCGTTGGGACAAAATCGGTTTACCTTTTTCGTGAAAAATAGAAATAGCTTTTCATTTTAATTCTAAGCTGAGCTTTGGTAATTAATATAAAATTATGTAGATATCCAAAAGTTATGAAACAAATTTTGTTTGGTTCCTAAAATTGTGTTGTATCTGTTAGTGTATTTAGTTCATATATGTGCTTGTTGATACCAGGAGCTATTAAATCATTTGAGAGTGCTCAATATTATTAAGTTAATTATTGTAACAATTTTTATGGTAGATTGGTGATAGCTTTAACTTTGAAATTTCTGTAGTAGCTTCATGGCATTATTAGGTGTTGGCTGTAATTTTTGTAGCCCTAAAATAGACTAGTTAATATGGTAGCTAAATACCCATTAAGACTAAATGAATAATGGCATGATATCGTTTATAAAAATTAAGCACTTGTAGGGTGAGCTTGGAATCTATTTGGTAGAGATAATGATTAGCTTAGTGTTGGGTTCATAAACCCGGGGTCTCTCATGGACCGGCTTCCCAGCAAAGGCTCGGCCCAACAGACAATGTCGCGAACAACGCGCAACTCCTGGGCCGGCCCAAAACTACCTAAACGACAGGCCAGAAGAGCGATCCACCTCTCCGACCGGAAGGCCTAGCCTAGGAGGAACAACGCTTGCTTCTGACTTCGGCCTGCCTCTGCGACCGAATGGCCTCGCTTCTGACTCTGGCCCATCTCTCCGACTGGAAGGCCTGGCAAAAACGCCACTTCCGACTCTGACCCACGTCTTCGATCGGGGATGCACCGAACCTCTACTTACAGCTCTTCTCCGACTGGCGAGGTTGGAGCGGACTAGGACCAACCGATCGGGACGCTCGCTCAGTGAGGACCAGGAAATGGGCAAAGCAAGTAAAGTAGGATGCTCAAGTCAACAGCAATACCGAGGACCATACCCTGTACACCTGTAGGACAGTACCAATAGGGCATGGCTGAAGGGCCCTACAACCTTCTAGGCATGTCAAAACCCCAACAGTGTTGAGGGCGCCGACATTTACCCTACAGTGTTGTGGGCGCCGTCAATTCCCATACCAGGCGAATGCAGTAAGGCCTCCCACATGCATCTGGGCATCCACAGTGTTGTGGGCACTGACATTTACCGTACCTGGTGACCACGGTGAGAACCTCCTATATGCGTCTGACATCAACAGTATTGTGGGTGCCTACAATCATCTTGTACCCAACGGCTTGGGCAACAAGACTTATTAGCATACGTACTATCTCTTTCTCTCTCCCTCTCTCTCGCTTGTAAGGCTGTCCCCTTCATCTATAAAAGGGAATGCGCTATCTCCCAACAGGGGTGATCGATCAACTCCAGGATTCAACACACAACAACAAAACCACCAGGTTCAAACCTCGAGCACGTGCTCAAATATCCAGCGCACGCAGTAGCTCTTGTCACTCTCAGCCCTTCAGACCGGAGTCTGACCAGGCCTCTTGTACCCCCATCTTTCTCCCTTCCGTTTGTAACCCCACAGCAAACTTCGAGCACCTAGGCTCAGGAATAAAGTCACCGACCAACTCAAACTAGACCTAGGGCATGTTGCCTAAACCAGTATAAACCCTATGTCATTGAGTGCTAGGCCATATCCGATCACAACATATGACAAAACTACAAATATTTACGTGTTGGTCACTTTCTGCATTGATAGTTGGCGCCATCTGTGGGGAAGACGCCGTACATTCACACTTTTGGTCATCGGATGGCCCATCCTTCTGCCATCTTTGCCATGGCAGGCATGAGTGATATGACTCGCTTCGGCTCGCTGGAGTTTCCTGCACTCCCACTTGTTAGGATGTGGGTTCCACCCATCTTCGAGCCGTCCTAGGCCTTGCTCTTCGGAAGCCTAGACTTCGTCGCCGACTAGCTCGGCGTGCTGCACCTCCGCAAGGAGGCACCAATCCCGGTGCCCGTTAGAGGGGCACCCTCCATCTACTCTGGGACACCTGATGACTTCAACGACGAGGCGCCTGCGCTTCATTCCGAGCAAATGCTCTGCTCAAACCTAGCTGTGAGTAATGTACATATTGTTATTTACTCGCTATTTACTATCTTCCGTCGATTATTGGGAGGGACCGCATTGTCCGCACCACAACCACCATATGATTAGTTCCCCTATGGCCTCTCATCCCCCTTGGATGCGCAAGCTCGGGGGCCTCGAACAATGCTGGCACCACCCCCTCTCACATCCAAATTCATTGGAATGGCGAGCTATGCTCCCACCACTTTCCACGAGCTCCTAGATGATGAGGTCGAGAGCGATGGCTCTAGCATCGGTGATGTGGCACATAGCCACCATCCATCTCAGGAGTGGGCTATGGTGGATGCTCCGAGATAGCCGCCGGTGGTAGCAGAGTCCTTATAGACTCACACCCCTCCGGACCCTCGTGTGGGGGCCCTCGCGCTCGCATAAGAGCACAGCGAGGAGCTACAACAACGGCGGCAGAACCAGCTACCACCTGCACCGACACGCTCAGTGTAGCACGTTGTGCCCCATACGTGCAACCCAACGAGCAGCGCTCGGGGTCACACCCGTCAGGTTTAGTGCAACATCATCGATGGGGGGAGTGATCCCCCACAGTTCGCTTAGGCTAGCTAGAATATCGCCGCAGCGATGATGCTTCTGCATGGCCTTCCCGAGCTGGACAACCCCTAGGAACAGGCGATTGATCAAAACCTCCGGGCACTGGTGGAGACCGCCGCCACTCAACAGGTGGAGAGCTCCGCATCACGACACTGGCTCACGGCTTCTCTCCCCACCAGGGGAGTGAGGAAACACCAGATGAATCGCTCCATCTGCTCACCGCTACAGCCACTGAGTGCGACACAGGAGGCCGTAGCTGTGCCTTGGCCTGACCTGGCGCCTGCTCCGCACCGACCGCCTATGTGCGAGTGGCTCGGGCCAAACCAAGACACTCGCAGCGTCATCAGCAATCGGTGTTGGGCCCAGCATGATAATGATGTCCATCGAGCGGCCATCAGGGTAGGTGACATAGACCCCGGTTAGACCATCATGGGGAGTGGGGAAACGCACCCAGGCATGGTTGCTGGCCGGACGACCGAAGTCCTAGCCTGGATGGCCTAGGGCCATGGGCCTTTGGCCGACGCATCAAGAGAGCACTATTCCCATAGCGCTTCCGACCGCCCACCAACATCGCCAAGTACACTAGGGAGATGAACCCTAGTATATTGCTCAAAGATTTCTGGCTCACCTGTAGAGCCAGAGGAGTGGATGATGACCACTTCATCGTTTAGTACCTCCCCATTTATGTAGGGGAACATGTTCGAGTGTGGCTCGAATTCCTCCCGCACGATAGCATCCGCGACTAGGC
Organism: Miscanthus floridulus; assembly: GCF_019320115.1. Lineage (NCBI taxonomy): Eukaryota > Viridiplantae > Streptophyta > Magnoliopsida > Poales > Poaceae > Miscanthus > Miscanthus floridulus. Next base: position 84,689,325 of record NC_089593.1, on the reverse strand, counting down.
AGACCTCAAGAGGGTCTTTGTCGGGAACTTCTAGGGGACGTATCTCCACCCTGGGAACTCCTGGGACCTCAAGAGCTGTCAACAGGAGCCCAACGAGTCCCTACGGGATTATATCCACATGTTCTCAAAGCGGTGCAACTCCCTTCCTGATGTCGTTGACGTGGACGTCATCAACGCATTCCTCTCTAGGACAACCTGCGAGTCCCTGATCCACAAGCTTGGCTGCCTGAAGCCCTAGATCACCCGCGACCTACTTGACGCCACCACGAACCACGCCTCCGACGAGGAAGCAGTCATAGCGGTCTTCAATGGAGGCCGGGACAAAGGTAAGGCCAAGTGTGAGGATCAGGACGAGGGCCCCTCCACGTAGAGGGGCAAAAAGAACAAGAAGGATCGGCGCTGACCGGCCAACTCCGTGTTGGTCGCCATGGCTGATTACATGGGCAAGCAGCCCTAGCAGGGCCTGCTTGACCACTTCGATGAGCTCATGGAGAGCCCATGCACCAGCCATGCCTACCCCATCAAACACCTCTACAAGGATTGCGAGCTCCTCAGGTGCTTTTTGCGACAGGCCGATAGGCCGAAGGAAGGAAAGGGCAAGGAGGCAACAGCCAAGAATGGGGGCATGGCAGGCAAGGATCTAGACGAGTGAAGGTCCCTATACGGCGACCGAAGTGATCCGACCAGGCACCTACCGACTGAAGGACGACAACGGCGATGTTCTCACCAACACTTGGAACAACGAACAGTTACGTTGTTTCTTCCCTTAAAAATTCGGTCTTACCGTCTTTTCACTTAACGCTTGCTTCTATAAAGCACCCTGGCTCGAACACTTTCGCCCCGGGTCGCTTGGGGGCTCCACGGGGGTGCGATACCACCTCTATTTTTTACTATCATATGATAAATACATTTTTTTCCGAACAAAAGGGTAGTCCGTTCCTTTAATTACCTTATGTAACTTTGCTTTAAATATTCCAACCGATCGCACCCTGCCTCTACCTACGGTTACAAGCAGCTAAGCCTTGTGGGCCACGCCTGGGCTCTTAAGGTTGTAGCCTATGGGATGAACAGGTAGGTGCGAAAAATAAATAATAAAAAACAAAATTATGCTAATTTAAAAATAAGGAACGGATGGGACAAGCTTCCCCGAACGAAGTGATTCCATCACAAAAACAAAACTGATTGTATTCATTAATACACAAAGCGCTTACACAAGGGGCTCCCCCCATGACATTATCTTTTACATTTGCTAAGGATTTCTACTCTGAAAACTTCTACTATGGCTCCCCGGCGGCATCGGCGATCGGCTCAACCGGCGAGGGTAGGGGCTGCTCATCCTCTGGCTAGGCAACATTTGGCTTGGTCAGAGGCGGGGTGATGTGCGCTTCTAACCTAGGCTCCACTCCATCCGCAGGCTGGGTGACGTCCTCTTGGCATGCGCCTTTGGCCACGTTCGCACGGCGGGCATCCATCACTCACTACACGGAGACTTGCTCGGCCAACAACTGTGCGTGTGGCTGCAAGCTCTCCCCAAGAGAGTGGATGTCCTCAACGCTCCAGCCATCGGCATACCCACTGTAGATGGTGGTGAAGTCCAGGTCTAGATGGTGCATCGCCACCGAGGTCAGCACCCCCGACGTCCCATAGAACATCCCGTCGGTAATGAGGGCCCACCGGAACCTCGTCCGGAAGCTCCACCAGCCGGATGGCAGGCGCGCTGGTACTTGGCGCCGACCCGAAGACCTCCGAGACAATGAGCTAGGCAACATTGTGTATCTGGTCAAGTTTCCCCTTGAGAGAATGTCGCTCTTCAAGGGACTTGGCTAGCGCCTCCGCATTCTAGCCAATCATCGCCTTGGCCATCTCCAGGTCTCGCTTCAATGACTCCACCTTTCCGCCCAGCTCTGGAAGAAGGACGACAAGCTCAGAAGCAGGCTAAAGGAAAAAACCAAGACACCAAAAGCAGAAAGGGTACATACCAAGGCGGATGTTCTCAAGGATGGAGAGTCCCTCCTATTGCTAAGCCACCTGCTCATGCAGCCAGGCATTCGCCTCCTCCGTCCCCATCACCCAGCCCAAAGTGTGAGCACTTCTTGGTCAGCCTCTGATTGGGCCTTCTGCTTTGACTCTAGGACCTTCCGCTCTGTCTCTAGGGTCTCTAGGGTACTTTAGTGTGCCACCTCGGTCTTCGCTAGGGACTTCTGCAGTGCCATCTCGGTCTTTGCCTAACGGACCTTCGCCGCCTCAAGCCCCCGCTCGGCGGAAGTTGCCTGCTTCGCCGCCCACGCCTCGGTCACCTCTGTCACCCAGTCTTGGGATTCATGGTGGGTGGACTCTAGCTCACGCTCGAGCTCGACAACCCGGGCATGGTCCATCCAGATGAAATGAGACTTGCAACTTGACATCTCCTCCAGACCCTGCAAAATAAGAAGCATGCATGCTAAGGCGAATGCAGAAACTCACCTCTATGACATGGGGTAGGTTGACCATGACTGCCTGCTAGACGAACTTGACCCGCTCCAAGGCCTCCTCCTGCTTCACCTAGGTTTGGGCGAGATCAGACTCCATCGCAAGTCCTCTCCCCCAAGCATGTCCCAGAGCTGACACTCCTACTCATCCCGAAGGATGAACTAAACCTTCCTCGGGTCCTCGGGGCATGGCCACACTAGGTCAGTGGCCCCCATCCTGCTAGAAGGACTAGCTGATGACCGGATCACCGCCAGCTCCTGCAACGGCATCAGTGGCTCCACCTCATCACCTGCTTCACCGTCAGAGGGGATCTCCATCACCTCGATTTCACAGGCCACCGGTAGACATTCTAGCTCTGGCCCGACCACATCTCCCCCTGGCACCATGTGGGGGGTATGACCTCGGATACCCATAGGGCTACGCCCCTAGGGGCGGCCCAGCCCATAAGACAAAGCCTTACGGGGCACGACACTGCTCGGCGCCTCCCGCAAGACATCGAGAAGATATCCTAAAGATACTATGAGATTTGTTAGGATACATACGATCCCATGATTCTTGTAATCTATTATTACTTTCCGGTTATCTCTCAGATCTAACCGACTTGTAACCCTGCCCCTCAGACTATATAAGGCGGGTAGGGACCCCCTCCAAACTCACGCAATATCATATGATAGCCAACATAATATAATAAACCATAGGAGTAGGGTATTACATCATACTGATGTCTACAACCTGTCCAACTTGTGTGTCTCTGTTGCCTTCTTGTTATTGATTACACGCATCTTTACCGATCATTCTACCTTCGTGGGATACCCCTCAGAGGACTGCCGATGATATTCTGTCGATAGTTGGCGCGATAGGTAGGGGTGTGCGTGATGTTTCTATATCGAACAAGATGGTATGTTCTATAGGCTCTTCATCCCTCCCACAGCCTAGCTAGAACTTCATGGTCGAATCGATCTCGTGGATCATCAACGCTCACAGAGTAGGAGAGCTCATCGAGCCGGTGCGGATCGATTCTATGCCTATCATGCCAACACTTGCGACTGTAGATCCGATCTCAGAACTGCCTCCGAGGTCACCTTCATCAACAACTCGCCGCCTGTTTCCTCGCTACCAGAGGAGGCAAATCAACAACGACGATCTGATCACATCCATCGATCATGTTGGTCAGAAGCTCACTGATTGCCTCTCCATTGTAGAATCAGATCTGGACACTCTGGTTCAGCGCAAACCACCCTCTGATCTAGATCTATCGGAGGCTGCTTAGGAAACTCCAGGGGTTGCGGCTCTGCCCTTTGGGATCACCAACATCGCCGCCACTTACCAAGAGGCCCTACAGGGCAAATTCACCGACCAGGTTGGAGATGTCCATCATCTCACCGACCAGATCGCCGACCAGCTCCCGCCGACTGTCAACATGCTACATGTCGGCCAATGCCCGGGAGTATCCCTCCAAACCATCTTGGAGGAGAATCCAGACTCTGAGTCCTAGGGCTATATGGAAACTATCGCCGAGACCACCGATGAACAACTTCCTCTCTCTCCTTTCCGTGGTGGCGCCATCTTCAACATCAGCGTTGATAGTCCCTCGCGAGAAGGGGAGACTGAGGAGGACCGCACCACCCACATCAATAGGAACATCAATCATGCACAGCGTCGAGCAAACGAGGCTACCCTTGTGATGGCCGAGGCTCAGCTTGACTCGCAAGGAAGACCACGCTAACTCCACCGCAACCTTGATGATGAATTTGTCCATGTTGATGGACATGACGTCTATAAGACCCCAAGCGCCAACCTAGCCATGGCTGCCAATGAGCTTGCCTAGCTCCCACAGACACCAGAGGTCGCCAAGGTCACCACCATGCTTAAAGTGGCGCACTGCTAGGTCAACGAGATCCGCCAGGATCAGAGACCTTCATACTCCACAAGCTTGATTCGTCGATCAGCCGCGCCGAGATCCGATCACCGCCCAAGTCGCTTCATCGACCAACACCAGGACAATAGGCAACCCCTCTAGGGGGGGGAGATAGGGGCAACCGCATTGAACACATTCGCCAACATGACCAGGAGGTCGACTAGAATGTTTGATTGCACCTCAATAATCTCCAAGACACGCGACGATGTATCAACGAGCGCCGCTTCGGTCACCATGAAGAAGTACGCCGCCATCAAGAGTACGAGCAAGAGTATGGTAACTCAGACTTAGCTCTCAACAACCCCAAAGGGCCCCCAGCATTCACAAGGGCACTCCAAACACTCCAGTGGCCTCGTGGTTTCAAAATCACTGGGGTCGAGCCCTATGGGGAAGGATGAACCCCACACAGTGTCTATAGGCTTACACCATTGCTTTGCACATTGCCAGTGGGGATACCAGTGTCATGGTGAATTATCTTCCTGTCATGCTCACGCCAACCGCCATGAACTGGTTCACAAGCCTTGCCCTAGACTCCATTGGATCCTGGGAAGAGCTAAAAAAGGTCTTCACCGACAACTACATGGCTACCTATACTCGGCCGAGCACCAAGCATGATCTAAACCGCATCTACCAGAAGCCATCGGAGCTCCTCTATAGCTACATCAGATGCTTTTCCAAGATGAGGAATTCTATTCCTAACATCATAGAAGCTGAGGTCATCACCGCCTTCGTCCGAGGACTCCACCACCGTGACCTCCGCTCTAAGTTCAATCGCAAGCCACCAATAGGGATTGGCAAGATGATTACAACCACCAACCAGTACATTGATGCCGAGGAAGCCAAGGTGCGCTTCAACAAGGATGCGGGCACTCATCGTCCAACTCGCCATAGCGACAATCGCCCCAACGACCGATGCCACAGCGATCGCCGCTATGATGACCACAGTCATCATCGGGACAACAGATGTGATCAGCCAGAAGGATCTAAGTCTGGTCAATATCACCGCCGCCAGCCAGACCACATCATCGCTGCCGTTGATGAACCTTACGCAAAGCGCACCTACGATGAGCAGTACAAGAAAATCCTCAATGGCCCTGCCCTCTCCACAAGAGCACCAAGCATAAGATGAAGGATAGCCTCAGCTTGGCTAAGGAGTTCTAGGCCAAAAAGCCGAACGACGACAACAATGATGGAGCCAGAGGTCGCTGACCACCTGGGGGCAATAACAATGCCTTCTAGGATCACAACAAGGTGGTTGCCACCATCTAGGGGGCCTTGCCTCCACCAAGAGCAGAAGAGAGTGGAAGCTCGCCGCCCGCCGGGTGCACGCCGTCACTATGGAAGACGCCGCCGCCAACCCCAACTATCGCCCTTGGTCTGAGGTCCCTATCACCTTCAGCAGGGCCAACCAGTGGGCGAACATCCCCTACATAGGGCATTTCCCACTCATCCTTGATGCAACCGTCCAGAAAGTGCTTTTTAGAAAAGTACTCATTGACGGTGGGAGCGCTCTAAACCTCCTCTTTGCCGGAGCTCTAAAGGAGCTGGGCCTCGGGATAACAGATCTCACACCCTTTGACTCCTCCTAGGGTGTGGTACCTGGCAAGGCATCCAAATGGCTTGGAGAGATCACCCTACTAGTATAGTTCGGCACGGCAAGCAACTACCATGTCGAGCACATCAACTTCTACATCACCGACTTTAACACCGCCTATCATGTCATACTTGGTCTTCCAGCTCTAGCCAAGTTCATGGCTATACCGCACTATACTTATCTGGTGCTAAAGATGCCTTCGCCTGCACGAGTCCTGGCCCTATGGGCCAACCTCTCCATCGCCTATGCCTGCGAGACAGAGAGTCTTGCCCTCGCTGAAGCCACTAACCTCTCCATCCAGATGACCAGTGTGGTCATTGACACCAAGATGGTGCCCATCGATGACCTAGAGATCCCATCGCTGGAGCCTCCTCGCGCCTCCACCAAGTCCAAAGAAACCAAGGAAATTAGCCTCGGCCTCGACGACCCCTCCAAGACAGTGAAGATTGGGGCTCACCTCAACCCCAAATAGGAAAGCGTGCTCATCTCCTTCCTACATGCCAACGTTGATGTGTTTGCTTGGAAACCTACAGACATGCCGAGGGTACCATGGGAGAAGATCGAGCACTCCTTGAACATCTCGCCAACCGCCAAACCGATCAAGCAAAAACTCTGACGATTCGCGCCAGACAAGAAGGAGGCGATTAGGGTAGAAATAAAATGGCTCCTAGTTGCCAGGTTCATAAAAGAAGTGTATCATCCTGAGTGGTTAGCAAACCCTGTTCTCGTTCAAAAAAGAATAAAGAATGGAGAATGTGCATTGATTATACTGATCTTAACAAACACTGCCCTAAAGACCCCTTCGGTCTACCTTGGATAGATGAGGTTGTAGACTCCACTGTCGGCTACGAACTGCTCTCCTTCCTCGACTATTACTCCGGCTATCACCAGATCTCCCTCAAGGAAGAAGACCAGATCAAGACGTCGTTCATCATGCCTTTCGGTGCATACTGCTACACCACCATGACCTTCGGACTCAAGAACGCTAGGGCGACATACCAAAGGGCCATCCAAATGTGCCTCGATCAACAGATAGGCTGCAACATCGAAGCTTACATCAATGATGTGGTCGTCAAGTCCAAGACCACCGATAATCTCATCATCGGCCTCGAAGAAACGTTCGCCAACATAAAAATGTACCGATGGAAGCTCAACCCTTCAAAGTGCATCTTTGGGGTTCCATCTGAAATACTCTTGGGCTACATCATCAGTGCCCATGGCATTGAACCCAATCCCGACAAGGTCTCCGCTATCACCAACATGAAATGGCCAACATCCATCAAGGATATTCAAAAGCTTATGGGTTGCATGGCTGCTCTCAGCCGCTTCATATCACGCCTCGGTGAAAAGGGACTACCATTCTTTAAACTCCTCAAGGCCTCCGAGCGCTTCTCCTAGTTAGAGGAGGCAAACATAGCTTTCAAGCAGCTCAAGTTGTTTCTAATGAAGCCTCCAATCATGATGGCACCTCGACCAGATGAAACTCTACTGATCTACATCGCTGCCACTTCTCGCATCATTAGCATAGCTATCATCGTCGAATGCAAGGAGGCCAGGCATGTCTATAAGGTGCAATGTTCGGTCTACTTCATCAGTGAGGTCCTTAACGAGCCCAAAACTTGTCATCCTCATGTTCAAAAACTGCTATATGCTATTCTGATCACATCACGCAAGCTCTACCATTACTTTGAGTATTACAAGATCGTCGTGGTCACCGAGTTCCCTCTGGGGGACATTCTCCATAACAATGAGGCCAACGACCGCATCATCAAGTGGGCTGTCGAGCTTGGCACTTACTCCATCGAATTCAGAAATAGGCCTACCATCAAGTCATAGGCGCTTGCTAATTTCATCGCTGAGTGGACCAAGATCCAAGAGCACATTGTTGCTACTTGCCCCGAGCATTGGGTGATGTACTTCGATGGTGCCCTCAACATCAACGGTGCTGGCACAAGCATTCTGTTCATTACGTCGACCAAGGATAAACTCCGATACGTTCTCCGAATACATTTTCTAGCCTCCAACAACGCCGCCGAATACAAAGCGTGTCTCCAAGGACTCCATATAGCCATTGAGCTCGGCACCAAACGCCTCATGGTATACAGGGACTCCACACTGGTCATCAACTAGCTCAACAAAGATTGGTCCTGCTCTAGTAAAAAGATGGATGCATATTGCACCAAAATCAGGAATCTGGAAGGGAAGTTCTATGGTATTGAGTACCACCACATGGTACGAAATCAAAATCAGCTCGCCGACCACCTATGCAAGATAGGCTCTTCTCACATAGCGATTCCCCCTGGGGTCTTTGTTCAAGATCTTTTGGCACCATCCATTAAGGAAGGGAAGGAAGTTCAAGAAGTTCCCCCCGCCGAGCAGCTGGTACTTACAATACCTTCGCTGGCCACCGATTGGAGGGAACAGTTCATCAAGTACCTCCCCAGTGCCGAAGTACCCGCCGACAAGACTAAAACCGAATGCCTAATCCGTCGAAGCAAGCATTACATGCTGGTGGATGGCAACTTGATGAGGAAATGTGCCACGGAAGGGATACTATAGAAATGCATCACCCAAGAAGAGGGAGTGAAACTACTTCTCGACATTCACTCTACTTCCTACGGCAACCATGCGGCCTCGAGAAACCTGGTTAGCAAAGCTTTCCGAGCTGGGTTTTATGGGCCCACAGCCATCTTCGATGCAGAAGACCTCGTCCGACGTTGTGAAGGATGCCAATTTTTCGCCAAGCAAATCCACGTGCCCGCACAAGAACTATAGACCATCCCAACTTCCTAGCCTTTTGCTTGCTTGGGACTGGACATGATTGGGTCCTTCAAGCCAACGTCAGGTGGTTTTTGGTACGTGTACATCACCATCAACAAGTTCTCCAAGTGGATCGAATACAAACCGCTTGTTTTGGCTACTGCAAAGAAAGCAGTCAAGCTAGATATCATCCATAGATTCAGTCTTTCGAACAGCATTATCACCGACCTCGGAACAACATTTATTGGTCATCATTTTTGGGACTTCTACGAAGACCGATGCATCTCCATCAAATACGTCTCTGTTGCCCATCCTAGAGCCAACGGCCAGGTCAAACGGGCAAACGGCATGATCCTTGATGCCCTCAAAAAGAGGCTATATAGGAAAGTAGAAAAGCATTTGGGCAGATGGCTCAAAGAGCTACCAGCTGTGGTCTAGGGACTACACACTCAAGCTAGTCGTAGCACCGGTGTGTCTCTATATTTCTTGGTCTACGGCTTAGAAGCCATACTACCAGTGTACATTGCCTTCCGAGCACCTTGGGTGGAACATTATGATGAAGAGCAAGCCATAGCTGTTCGGGCAGAGGATGTCGACAGGGCCGAGGAGGAACGCCTGATCACCTACATTCGCACAGCCAAATACCTATACTACAACCGCAACAACAAAGGTCATTCGTTTGCTATCGGCGACCTCGTTCTCCGCAGAAAGCAAAAAACCAAAGGGATGTACAAGCTCTCCTCCCCCTAGGAAGGGCCTTACGTCATCAAAGAGGTTACACGACTAGGGTCTTATTGGCTATGTGACTTGGATGGAATCAATATCCCCAATTCATGGCACATCGAGCACCTTATATGTTTCTATCCTTGAAATGCTCCAGATATGTATTCTCCACTCCATGATGAATAAAGTTTTGGTTGCCATAATTTGTCTCCATTATTTCTCCATTACGATTTAATCTCCACTTATGGTCACCAAGCTCTAAGCTACTCCTTAACGAACTCCAATACGAGATCGCCATAAATGCTCCACCACGTTTCTCTATATCTCCAACATGTGATCGCCATAAACACTCCGTCGTGTTTCTCCATATCTTTGAAATGTTTCTCCAATCGTCGAGCAGCACACGTTTTGTTCTATGCTCTATGGAGAAGACCCAGTCTCTGACCTCTCCCCTACATGTGCTATGGGCTCTGCGCTCTACGTTATGGGTGGTTGGCTGTAGTTCCTTGGTCACGCCTATTCCTCCTACATGTGCATGGGCTCCGCGCTCGATGTTATGGACTTTGGGCTAGCCAAGGCCAAGAGCACAGTAAAGAACTAACTGCTCGAATGCCACTTACACTACGTATATCTCCAAGTTAGTTCACCAACCGCCGAGCAGTACATGTTCCCCTCTGTTCTCTATGGAGAAGACCTAGTCTCCGATCTCTCCCTACACATGCTACGGGCTCCGCGCTCTGCGTTTTGGGTGGTCGGCTATGATTCCTTGGTCACGCCTGTTCCTCCTACATGTGCATGGGCTCTGTGCTCGATGTTATAGACTATGGGCTAGCCAAGGCCAAAGAGTTCAGTAACAAACTAACTGCTCAGACGCTACTTATACTACGTATAATCGTGTTAGGGTTAACACTACAACGATTTTTTCACCGCAAAACTAGCGAACCGCATAAACATGAACATGTCATCTTGCAACATTTATACATACATATACATGATTGTCTATGCCCTTGCATGTTTTAACTACCCTATTCAGTTTTTACAGCATGTTCTCTAAGTAGATCATCGGGCTTCGCCAACGCCGAACAGGTCGACGTCGCCGGCCAATTTCTTCGCTGCATCTTCCACCTCATCTTCTAGCTGCTGATGCTCTGTCGCCTCCGTCCCTCTAGCGAATTTCGCCCCTATCGCTTGAAGGTCAATGGCCGAGTAGTGGGACCAGACCACCGCTAGGGCGTGTGCAATGGTGGTGATGATGGTGTCATGGTTGAAGCTTTTGAAGTTCTTCCACGCCACCTTGCACCTCTCGATGATGGTGTCCGGACATGGTGGCCTACCGTCGGGCTAAGGAGCCACCTCCAGGTTGACGCAGTCGAGCACCGGTTTGACTCCAGCAACTACAACATCGAACTTGTTCCTCTAGGTCCTGGCCTCCTGCTCCAGCACATTGAACTATGCCTTAACCCTCCGATGATAGTCTACAGTCATCACAAGGATTCATCAAGCCAAGAAATTACACCAGTAATAACTCTGATAATGAAGTACTCACCTTTTAGCTCCTCGGCCAGCTTCTCCACTTGCCCTGATTCCTTCACCTTCTCCTCTCGGAGTCGCTCGATAGTTTGGCGTAGCTGGCCGAGTTTTGCATCTTGCTCTATAAGCATAACGGTCATCAGCAACAATATGATTTCAACAATGTAAAGGAAAATCGCCAATCCGCCATACCTTTCTTCTGCTCGGAGAGTTTCCACAGCTATTCGGACTTGGCCTTCAGCTGCTCGGAAGCACCCATTAGCTGCTCGAAGATGGTGACTAGCTACTCGAACTTGCCCCATAGCTGCTTAGATGCAGTTGCCAGTTGCTCGGATAGTATGCCCTTCTGGTATTCTAGGTCCCGCGCGTTGGACTCAGCAAGGTCACGCTCGTGTTGGGCCCTCTTGATGTTCTTCTCCATAAGCTCCATCACCTCTTTGAGCTTTTCATTCTCCTTGATGAGGCACTCCATCCTCTTGATTAGCTGGCGGCGTTGCTCGACAGTCCGAGTTATCCCCTGCAAACGCACAATGATTATGAAGAACTCTGATATCCAACATCAAAGACAAGCATTCCAGGCGTAGTACTGACCTTGATCTGCTTTATCACTCTAGAAAGGGTGGACTCCAGCCTCCTGAGCTCCCTGGTGGTGTTCTCCTCCTCAACGACCACCACTTCGTCACCTCGCTTGTGGAGGATTTGGACAGCTTGAGGCCGTGATTCCTCATGCTCAATTTCTTCCACCTTGTCCTCCTCCGCCGTAGATGGAGGCACCACCAGGGGGCTCTGTGGTCGGACAGCATGTTTGACCACGCCCTTCAATGCCTCAGGGCATGCCGTCTGCCCCTCTGGCACCGCATGTTTCTCCGCTCTAGATTCCAATGCGGTGTCGGCAACTCCAGCCTCTGCTCCTAAGGTCCCGATAGTTTTCGCCACTGCCTCGGGCATCGTAGCCAACCCATCCACCATCGGCGCCAACCATTCGTCGCCGCCAAGTACATCAGCAACGGCGGTTGACTCTTCCGTAGGCCACCGAGCACCTGGGGACTTCGGGACATGGTTTGCCGGCATTGCCTCCGCCCTAGGACTAGCCCTCAGCTATTCGTCAATCTAGATGGGTGGGGTCAGATCCTCCACATGCCTCGCACTGCATCAGATCAGCTCATCATTTGCCAAAAGAGATAAGGATACAACAACAAAATAACTCTAAGGCTAGGATACTTACATGTTGGCCTACTGCTACACTTTCCTGAACCGGCGCTGCCTACCCGATCCCCTAGGCGCAGCCCTGGGGTCGACTCACACACCCTGTGGTGGAGGTCTCACGGCCTCCGCCGTCAGCCTTCCCTCCTCCTGTCGCTTTGGGACTCCCATCACCTGCTGCTCGGGGACTCCTATCACCTGCTGTTCGGGGACTCCCTCCCCTCCCTTTGGATGCTCTTCCATGCACGAGCTGCATGGGGGCGCTTTATTGCTCGGAGGAGGAGCTGTTGGAGCCCCATCGTCATCCAACCACTCGGATATTGCCGCACTTCATGTCCGAGTGGTCTGGTCACCACCAAGCGAGATGACGCCCAGTTTGCGGGGAATAGCACCTGCCATTTTCCTTTTCTTCCGGGTTGGCTCATCTACCGCTGCCCTCTTCCCCCAGACATTCTCCGACACTGGGGGAGTACTCTCTGCCCGACCAGCATCTGTGCCTTTGGACTCCGATGAGGCACTGGCCGCATCTTCCTCCAGTCGACTTGGTGGCCGGGCGTCTACTGCCTCTGGCCAATCACCCCTCGGCACACCTGAGAAGTACACTGCTCTTTCATGCGAATGGATCTTTGCATAAGTGAATCAGTTCACTGCTCAGCAACAATCATGGATAAAAAGCATCATGAACAAAACAATTGGGGTGGTTACCTGAGGAGGCGGATTTGTACAGTTGAAGGCCCTCATCTACCTTGACACACTGAATGAGGCATTTGGAGCAAATAGCTTTGCGGCCCGCTCTAGCACATCATCCCTCATCAGCCTCCCTATTCTCTCCTAGGTGCCATCGTCGTCTCCCTTGAAGTCAAAGCCAGGGTGGGCCCACTCCTTGTAGGGCTGGATGCGGTACACTATGAAGCTCGCCGCCACCAGTCCACCATTAATCTCCATGCCTTTTATTAGGTCAAGGAGCTCCCTCACCTGCTGCATGTCAGTACTACTCGATTTCTCTGTCCAGCTCTTTTGGCTCTCCAAGATGTGGTCAACGTCGCAGCGGATTGCAGGATGGCTCTGCTTCATGTAGAACCACCTGGCGTTCCACCCCTTTGGCAAAGTATTTAGCGATATAGTGATGTACTCGCTCGCATTCCCATCCCAGAGTTGTAGATATACGCCGCCGACTACCTTGGAACCACCGCCGCCCTTCTTCAACCAAAATAGGTGTCTAAAGAGGTTGAAGTGCGGAAGAACCCCTAGATACGCTTCGTAGAAGTGGATAAAGATCGAGATGTGCAAGATGGTGTTTGAGTGGAGATTGCATAGACTAATTACCCAGAACTCCAATAGATCCCTTAGGAAAGGATGAACTAGAAATCCCAACCCATGCTAGAAATAATCCTCAAACACCACTACTTCATCAGTATGAGGCATTGGGAAGGGCTCATCGCTGGCTAGCCGCCATCCGGTGGTGACATGGTCAGGAAGAACGCCCGCCTCCACCAATCTATCGAGCTCTGCCTCCCCCGTGCGTGACGGCACCCATTCCTCATCATGGCTGGCTACGGTGGCCGCCTTCTTCGGCTGCACAGCTACCTTCTTCGGCGCCATCTCTCAGATCTGGTTAGGGAATGGCGGCAGAAGCACGTGTGGATGTGAATCGGGAAGTGCGAGGGCTAAGGATGAAGATGAAATGGCAAAATGGCAAAGGTGGGAGCACGGGGTGCGGCGGCACAGTTATAAAACACTCCCCCACTTTTTCGCATTCAAGGGCTTTTGGGAAACTGCTCCAAGATTTGCGCCTCTCTGAATTCTCCGCAACTGCATGGTGGGCCATTACTTGGGCCTTCATGCAAATACAACCCATATCGCTCACTTCTCACCACAATTTGTTATTACTCACTGAATATTCACCGACTTCTCCGCCAACTGTAATGGCTCAGTAATTACTACTGTACAACCATTACTCCGGTATTTTCTCCGCAAATTGTTTTGTCCAATATTTTCTCTTGTGGCTCGAGGACTGCATTAGCACTATGTCTCAGTTCCTCATCGCATTGGGGACTTTCTTCTATTGACTGTTGTTTCTGACCCTAGCACCACATGACCATGTCACCTACTGTTAGGCTTGAGGACTAAGTGGGCACACTTCACCTTGCGGTGAATGTGCTTTTCTCATTTTGGGGCTATGCTCGGGGACTGCTTGCCTGCTTGGCTGGTCTTCTACTTTGGACAATGGCACCACGTGACTACGTCATCTACTATTAGGCTCAGGGACTAAGTGGCACACTTCACCTCGTGGTGAGTGAGTTTGCTTTAATCTAGAAGACTCCACGCCTCTTAAAGCTGAAGATGACTATCTCCCGTTCTCGTGGTTAGACTCTAAGTGGGCACACTTGGTCCGCTGTGAGGAAATTTTTGATTCTAAACTTGAGCTCCTTACAACCTTATGGCAAGCCATACTTGGGTTTAACGGCTCAACGATGGTTCACGCTGCTCGACGATGGTTCATGCTGTTCGACGATGGTTCACGCTGCTCGGCGACTGCTCACAACTACTCAGCAACTCATCATGGTGGTCGAACCATGAGTTTGACTGCTTAGCTTTGTTTGCACCTGCTCGGACAAGTTCAAGACGGTGTTGCACAATGGGTACAAGGCGCTCGGGGACTTGCTATGGGGGGTACGACCTCGGATACCCATGGCAGACCACATGGGCTATGCTCCCAGGGGCGGCCCAGCCCACAAGACAAAGCCTTGAGGGGCATGACACTGCTCGACGCCTCCCGCAAGACACCGGGAAGATATCCTGAAGATACTATGAGATCTGTTCGAATACGTATGATCCCATGATTCCTGTAATCTATTATTACTTTTTGGTTATCTCTCAGATCTAACCGACTTATAACCCTACCCCTGGACTATATAAGGTAGGTAGGGACCCCATCCAAACTCACGCAGTATCATACGATAGCCAACACAATCCAACAGACCACAGGAGTAGGGTATTACATCATACTGATGACCTGAACCTATCTAACTCATGTGTCTTTATTGCCTTCTTGTTCTTGATTACACGTATCTCTGCCGATCAATCAACCTTCGTGGGATACCCCTTAGAGGATTGCCGACGATATTCTGTCGACACACCTCTAGCTCCAACCAAGAGGGTGAGCCATGCGGCCCTCTGCCTGGTGAGGCAGGGAGCCTGGTCTCCCTCTCCTCTTCCATTGTAGCACCCAGTTTTAAGGACAAAACCAAATACACACTATATGTGAGCCCAGGAAGTCAACTCTCACATATAGCCATAAATAAGGATAATATCAAAAGACAATACTTATTACATAACGTATTAGTATAAGGAATATAATCTTAGAGTATAGATAGCAGAAAGACAATTCTGATCTTTAAGCGGAGACTCCAAATCCATAGGGACGACTAACTGGTTGACCACAAGTCTAACTCCTCTAGACTAGCAATCTAGTACCCATCTGGGATTTTTGTCCAAAGTATAGAAAAGTAAAGCTAGCGTAAGTACATCTCGTACTTAGCAAAATAACATGGGGTTCATGAGGCTCAAAAAGGCTAACACTAGTTTACTATGATCAGCTTTAATAGGTCATCTTTTTAAGCAATTGAGTAGCAAAGAATTTATCATTCACATAAACACATGATCAGGTAAACATGAATAATGAATAGCATAAACAATTAATCATTAGGACAATTTACCATTAGTGATCATCTCTATTCCATAAGGGTTCCAAGGCCGTCGTGTCCGTGAGCACGGCTGTTATAACAATTTTACACTCTACAGAGGTTGTACACTTTCACTATGAGTCATGATTTACCCCTTCGCCCGGGGTGATCAGCCCCTTGACCCACTACCAATGAAGGTCGATAGGGTTCACTATGAAGCCATTCAAAGGTTCGTCTAACAAGTTAGGGCCACTAAGGTTTCAACCGTCTAGCCGTATTTGGCCCCCTTCTAGGAGTGGCATGCATGGGCACGCGGCACGATACACACACCCTAGCAGGTAAGGAAACATACCAACTAGTGCCTCCTCTTGCACCATAAAGGTAACCACTAACAAGCTAAAAAAGGTCCTCGTACTGAGCTAAAGCCAGAGCCATATAGCCCTCACAGCTGTATTGTAAGTCCCGGATGATCACTTACAGATAAGTCTTTAGGGAGAGGAATCTGAAGCATTTAGAAAGTAGCTAAACACTCTAGCCCCTGTTTCCAAGTTGCTAAAAAGTCATGTTTTAATGTTTATTGCTTATACCATTAGTCAAGTTACAAGATCATGGTTTTGGTTAAGCAGTAGCAAAAACTACCCAATGCAATATCCCAAAGGTATCAAGGTACACGATATCAAATATCTAGTATATCCTCATTGGCAACAAGGTAGACACATGCAATATGAATTAAATGATTAAGGTGAATAGGTAACAAGAATGGTCCCATGCTATACTTGCCTTAAACACCGATCCTTTGGTAAGCTTTAATCTTCAACGTCCTTCTTCTTCTTCTCGATCACCACGTATATCTTACCGACTGGACAAAATCGTAGAACACCATACAAATATCCATACACATACATGCATAGCATGCAATTGCATATATATCAGAACAGTACACCAATCATAGAAAAATAAGTAAAAGAGTTTAAAATATGATTCTACGCATCGCTACGAACACACAGTCGTGAGAGGCACGCTAATCGGAGCTACAGTTGAAAAGATACAACTACCGAAAGATTTACTTAAAAAACAAAACCACCGATTTCATTTATTTTAATAATTATATAAAACATGTATAAGATATTTTAGGGAAAATACTTAAGTTGAATTAAGTCAAACTTTAATTTGTTTTTTTTAATCGAAGTGGAATTTATTACATTTTATTTATAAATCTAGTGACATAATTATTATTCAAGTTGGGATTTAAACCATGAAATTCTAAAGATTTTGACATACAAAATATTGATACTAATACGTAGGTCACGTCGGTACGAAACCAACGTAACTTGAACGGAGTATTTCGAAGTTAAAATAAATAAGTTATGATTTAAACAAGTTTTCCTTTAGTTAAATAATAGATTAAATCTACCCATGAATTTTAAATATTGAAAACATGCCTAATAGTAGTATAAACATGTATAAAACATAAATACGGTCCTAACGCAATTCGAACGGGTCAAATTGGACTTAAAATGCAAAGGTTATAGCCTAAATAAATCGAATGGCAAAACTGTAAATAACTAAAAACGTATTTTTGGAACCAACCAAGCAAAATATGCTTTTAAAAGAAGAAAGCATAAACTGAGAAATATGTAATGGACTGCGGGTTCTATTTTGAAGAAACCGAGGGGCTCTTATGAAATTTAGCCATGCGAAGGGGTATCGAGGATTCTGGAACGTCGGATCATGATCGAACGGCGCTGATTAGATCACGGGGAAAAGGGTAGAGCCGACCGGTGGCTATGGTGCCCGGCGTGGCGACCAGCCATGGGCGGCGGCGAAGAGCTCGCCGATGTCCACGGTTCCGGCGATTCCGGCCATCCTAAACTGATTCAACTACACGTACGTGGACTACAGGCTTTCGCGAACACACTGGACTGCAAACCGAGGTGGGGAACGCGTCGGGATGCCATCCCGCGGCGACTCCATGGCCGACGGTGACTGATGTTCTATGCTATGGTGTTCCATGGTGCTATTTGATGAACGGAAGACATGGGGAGAAAGAGGAGCTCACCGCTAGTCGAGAAGAAGTAAGTGTGGCGTCCGGGACAGTTCTAAGGGGGCGAGTCATCGATGGCGGCGGTGAACTAGAGAGAGAAGGGTGCAGGTGAGGAGAAATCTGAGCAATAGAAGGCCAAATCGAGGAATTGAGGGTACCTACAGCACCGGCGGGTTGCGGTAGAGCTCCGGGACACGTAGGCGACGAAGATTAGGAACCAGAGCAGCGGGGCTACGGGCGGCAGTGGCGAGCTCGAGCGACGATTGGAGGAAAGGAGAGGGAGGTGCTTGGTTCGAGGCTTTATAGGCAGGTTGGTGCTACATAGAAGGAAGGGGAGTGGGAGGCGGGTGGATTCGGTCGCCTTCCATGCGGGTGCGGTGGATCGGCGGCTTGTCGTAGGTGGTGCGCCATCGCCAGGAGCAAGAAAGGAAAGGGCGCCAGGGAGAAGAAAGGAAGGGCGTTGATGAGTGGGGCCAGCTACGCAGCGAGAGGGAGAAGGGCGTAGATAGTGCGGCGCTGCGGGCGTGCGTGCGTGGGGCAGGCCAAGCTGAGTCGCGTGGTGCCAAAGCAGGCTATGAGCGTACGGTGCGCGCACGGGAGAAAGCGGAAAGAAGGGGGAGGCGCGCGAAGCGGGGAAAGCCGAGTAGGCCGATGTGGGCCGTGGCTGGGAAGGAGGGAAGGAAAGGAGGAAGGGACTGGGCCGCCAGTGGCCTGGCCAGGAAGAAGAAAGGAGTGGGCCAGGGGAAGAAGAAGAGTGGGCCTTCAGGCCAAAATGAGAGAGAGGAGGTTTTTCGGCTTTTTTTCCAAATCCTTTTTCTTTTCTTAATTCAAAACAAATTCAAATATGAACCGAATCGAGTATAAATATGATTTATAATACACTTTTTAATTCAAATATAAATGAACCAATTTTGGGTAAGTTTTTCGAGAATAACTTTTTAAATTCTTTCATTTTCTAATTTTTCTTTTCTTTTATTTCAAAGCCATTTTCAAACCCTTTTCAAAAACATCCCAAATTACTTTGGAGTTTTCGATCAACACCACTCATCACGATAAACTTTATGCACCAACATGTATGCACAACCAGTTGCTAAACTATATGATGAATTTTAAATTAATGAAAATTTTTATTTTCCTATATTTCATGTGCACAAAAATTCATAAATAAATCATTTTAGCTCTATTTCAAAAGAGGCAAATTTTAGGGTGTTACAATTCTACCCCCCTTAAGATGAATCTCGTCCTCAAGATTCCGAAGACGTTGACTAAGAGATGGGAATACTCCGTCCTTGGATTCTTCTTTACTTCCTCGTGCAGTTCCATCGTCTTGATAAAGATCCACTTTACTTTGCATACCTGATGCCTTTACTCCAAGTAATTTGCCTAACTAATTCCAAAATTTTGACAGGTAGCTTGAACAACTCTTAGGTAACCCTAACTAGGCCATAATTCTCTTTCCTCATATGTTCACCTTCCAACGAAGCTTCCTTATCTTCTTGGTCTGAAAGAGAATCTACCACCAATCTTCAAAACTTTAATGATCCCAGTTAAGTTGCTCGAACTAGGAATACAACTCTTAATCCTTGGTGTCACCCGAACCTTCTTAGCACAATTCTTCATTGCTAAGGGCATCGGCCACGACTTCACTTCTTGAAGTGATAGCACTTTTCCAAGTCATAATCAATCTTATTCCAACAAGGTTATCACAAGCTCAAGACCAACTTGGTGAAGATGTCATATATATTCTTGTGATCCTCCTAGATGTCACTTTTACTTTCAAGAAGATAGCACTTTCATGCTCGCAATGGATAACTCCAGATAACATGTTAGGTAGTTCAACTCAAGCTTCCTTAGTTGACTTCATGAACAAGCCACTACTTTTCTTCTTGTATAAGGACACATTCCACACCTTGATAAGGTGCATCATAGTGGATATAAAGCTCTTGTCTTGATCTGATGAAGCTAATACCTAGGTTTTACTTCAACCTCTTCTTGGATTCCTTCAAACACTTACCTGAGGTTTCTTGATCCAACCTAATTTAAAAGCTTCTCCAGTAGCTCTACCAAAATTTTGATGATCTTGGATAAACCTTTCTTCAACTTCTAACCAAACCTCATTGAAACTCTGAGTTTCTCTTATATCTTTGGGTACCACCACGCTTCCGCTGCGCAAACTAGAATGTATGATACTTCATCTTACAAATTCTTCCACTTGGCTACCCCTTAAGAAAAGATAAACCAGGGGACACAAGAAGGGTAGCTTGCACCTTTTTTAGATGAGCTTACTAGTATCAAGATGTTCTGTCATCCCAATGATACTCTTGTATATGGGCAAGGACAAGAAATCTGAATTTCCTCGCGAGTAGAAAAATAGCAGTGTGGTAAGACAGCTGTAACTCTCATTCCGTTAATCCAATGAAGTTATAGCTTATACTGTTGGAAAGCTTCTAAAATTCTCCACAACTTCCTTATAGAACACTTTTCCGAATTCTGTACTTCACTTGGTCGAAAACATTGCACAACAGAAACTGTTCCAGGTTCCAAATAGCACAGATGCATCGCCTTGTGATTTTCGTATCTCCATAACCAAAATAGCTATCAAGCTTATTCTTGCGCTCAGAGAAAGATATGGAAGTGTACTATTGTCCAGAATTTTTCCATAATTCTAGGTCGTCCAAGAACAGAGATATAAACCGATAAAGATAGGTTGCTCCCAAAGGATAGAATAGAGAAAACATGAGATAAGCGAAACACCTCTATTTATTGCATTAATCCTTATGCCTTAGGCCTATAAACTAAATGAAATTGTGGGAACACCCAACAAGATCATTGCAGTCATTACAAAGATGCAAAACAATTATAAGCATAATGACAATTCAATAAGACAGTAAAGATGCACAACTCAATCATCGACTCAACTTGCGATACTATCATTTTTATTACATAAGGGGCACAACTCCTATCCTTAACTAAGGATCTTGAATAGTCTAGTTTGTAGCACTCGGTTTTAAGGACAAAACTAGATACATACTATATGTGAGCCTAGGAAGTCAACTCTCATATATAGCCACAAATAAGGGTAATATCAAAAGACAATACTTATTACATAACGTATTAGTATAAGGAATATAACCTCATAGTATAGACAGTGGAAAGACAACTCCGATCTTCAGGCGAAGACTCCAAATCCACAGGGATGACTGACTGGTTGACCACAAGCCTAACTCCTCTAGACTAGTAATCTGGTACCCATCCGGGATTTTTGTCCAAAGTATAGAAAAGTAAAGCAAGCGTAAGTACATATCGTACTCAGCAAAATAACATGGGGTTCATGAGGCTTAAAAAGGTTGACACTGGTTTACTGCGATTAGCTTTTATTAGGTCATCTTTTTAAGCAATTGTGTAGCAACAAATTTATCATTCCCACTCTCACCAAATGCTTCTTTTAGGTTGGGTATCACTGACACTTTCTGTAACAGACCGGTAGTGATATGACTCTGGCTACTTCCTTGGTGTAATTGTTGATTCTTCTATGGGCAAGATTTAACATAATGTCCTTCCTACTGGCAATGATAACGCTTTCTCTTAGCTAGATCTTTAGTGATGTCATACTCCACAGAATTGTTGCTTAGAGTATTGTTAGCTTTCTGACTCTGTAAGTTCATCTTTGTTTGATTGGACCGCTTTTTAGCTCGCTTGATCTTTTAGGGTTGAAACTCCTTATAGGTGATTGTCCACCCATCTATGCATACCTCATGTGGAAAGAGTGGAGTAATCTTAGCTTGAGAAACTTCTAATTCGTTAGAGTCTAAGTTTATCTGACCATAGATTGGAGCTGGACGTGACAATGTAGTAGAACTCGAATGTTGATTGCTTCCCAATTCTGACTCTGGTGAGACCACCTTTCTCTTCTTATCCACATTGTCCTCAGGTACAGGCTGAATACCTTCATACTCAATTCTTTGTCCTGATAGTGTTGTTAGAAGAACCAAAAATTGGGCATACTTAATCACTCCTTTACAAGCAGATAGCCATCCTTGTCCTAGGATAACATCAATTTCCATTGACTCCAAAACGATAAGGTTTGCCATGAAGTTAACCCCCTTTATGTCAAGACTAACTTTTGGGCATATGTGGTATGCCTTCACTTCACCTCCTAGAGAGTTAATTATCACTAGTTTCCTTATCAGAAGCATAGTTATCTTACGATCTTCTACATATTGGCTAGAGATGAATGAATGTGAAGCTCTGGGGTCAAACAACACTGTGGCAGGAGCTGAGTTTACTAGTATGAAACCATACACAACCTCCTTAGCTCCCTGAGTAGTAATCATATCCACATTATTCAATTTTCCTTGGATGTAGTTTCTCTTTACTTTACTTCCTTGCTCCTGTTTCTTCTGGACCTTCTATTCTTGCTTTTGCTATGGTTGATCCTAGCATCCACGCGCCGTTCTTCCAACATCTTCATTGGACTTCATATTCTTCCAAGCTTCTGCTACTTGTCTCTTCCCTGGTCCCTTTGGTATGTTGGTTTGACTGGTGGCAAGCACTGTTGAAAACTCCTAGGTTGAGTCATTCCTTCTAGTGCTTGTTGTTGCATAGCTACAAGCTTCTCCTTATTGAATGCAGTCAAGGACAACATAGCTTGGTCCTCCTGATCTCTGATGCTGGTGGTCTCCTCATTACAATCCATCTATATAAACGAAGAGAGAGGATTGAGAATAGAGACAAAGTTTTCATAACAGACAGAGGCTAAAGTTAGCATAACTTTTAGCAAATAACAAGGTTGGAGAGAAACAAGAACTAAGCAAAGATGAAAGCATGCTAAAACATCCATTTCTATCTAGGCTTGTGTCCTACAGTCGGCATTGCTTTGATACCACTTTGTAGCACCCGGTTTTAAGGACAAAACCAGATACACACTATATGTGAGCCTAGGAAGTCAACTCTCACATATAGCCACAAATAAGGGTAATATCAAAAGACAATACTTATTACATAATGTATTAGTATAAGGAATATATCCTTAGAGTATAAACAGCGGAAAGACAACTCTGATCTTTAGGCGGAGACTCCAAATCCACAGGGACGACTGACTGGTTGACCACAAGCCTAACTCCTCCAGACTAGCAATCTGGTACCCATCCGGGATTTTTGTCCAAAGTATAGAAAAGTAAAGCAAGCATAAGTACATATTGTACTCAGCAAAATAACATGGGGTTCATGAGGCTCAAAAAGGCTGACACTGGTTTACTGTGATTAGCTTTAATAGGTCATCTTTTTAAGCAATTGAGTAGCAAAGAATTTATCATTCCCATAAACACATGATCAGGTAAACATGAATAATGAATAGCGTAAACAATTAATCATTAGGACAATTAACCATTAGTGATCATCTCTATTCCATAAGGGTTCCAAGGCCGCTCGTGTCCGTGATCACAGCTGTTATAACAGTTTTACACTCTACAGACGTTGTACAGTTTCACTATGAGTCATGATTTACCCTTCGCCCGGGGTGATTAGCCCCTTGACCCACTACCAAGGAAGGTCGGCAGGGTTCACTATGAAGCCTTTCAAAGGTTTATCTAATAAGTTAGGGCCACTAAGGTTTTAACCGTCTAGCTATATGTGGCCCCCCTCTAGGAGTGGCACGCGTGGGCACGCGGCACGGTACACACACCCTAGCAGGTAAGGAAACATACCAACTAGTTCCCCCCTCTTGTGACATAAAGGTAACCACTAACAAGCTAGAAAATGTCCTCATACTGAGCTAAAGCCAGAGCCATATAGCCCTCACAGCTGTACTATAAGTCCCGGATGATCACTTACAGATAAGTCCTTAGGGAGAGGAATCTAAAGCATTTAGAAAGTAGCTAAACACTCCAGCCCCCTGTTTCCATGTTGCTAAAAAGTCATGTTGTAATGTTTATTGCATATACCATTAGTCGAGTTACAAGATCATGGTTTTGGTTAAGCACTAGCAAAAACTACTCAATGTAATATCCCAAAGGTATCAAGGTACAAGATATCAAATATCTAGGATATCCTTATTGGCAACAAGGTAGACACAAGCAATATGAACTAAATGATTAAGGTGAATAGGAAACAAGGATGGTCCCATGCTATACCTCCCTTAAACACTGATCCTTCGGTAAGCTTTAATCTTCAACGTCCTTCTTCTTCTTCTTCTGGATCACCACATATCTTACCGACTAGACGTAATCATAGAACACCACACAAACATCCATACACATACATGCATAGCATACAATTGCATCTATATTAGAATAGTACACCAATCATAGAAAAATAAGTAAAAGAGTTTGAAATACGATTCTACGCATCGCTATGAACACACAGTCGCGAGAGGCATGCTAATCGGAGCTACGGTTGAAAAGATACAACTGCCAAAAGATTTACTTTAAAAACAAAACCACCAACTCCATTTATTTTAACAATTATATAAAACATGTATAAGATATTTCAGAGAAAATACTTAAGTTGAATTAAGTCAAACTTTTTTTGTTTTTTATTAAATCGAAGTGGAATTTATTACATTTTATTTATAAATCTAGTGACATAATTATTATTCAAGTTGGGATTTCAACCATGAAATTCTAAAGATTTTGACATATAAAATATTGATAATGCGTAGGTCATGTTGTTACGAAACCAACACAACTTGAACGGACTATTTTGGAGTTAAAATGAATAAGTTATGATTTAAACAAGTTTTCCTTTAGTTAAATAATAGATTAAATCTACCCATGAATTTTAAATATTGAAAACATGCCTAACAGTAGTATAAACACGTAGAAAACATAAATACAATCCTAACGCAATTCGAATGGGTCAAATCGGACTTAAAATGCAAAAGTTATAGCCTAAATAAATCGAATGGCAAAACTGTAAATAACTAAAAACATATTGTTGGAACCAACCGAGCAAAATACGCTTTGAAAAGAAGAAAGTATAAACTGAGAAATACGTAATGGATGGTGGGTTCTATTTTGAAGAAACCGAGGGGCTCTTATGAAATTTAGCCACGCGAAGGGGTATCGGGGATTCTGGACCGTCAGATCATGATCGAACGGCGCTGATTAGATCACGGGGGAAAAGGGGAGAGCCGACCGGCGGCTACAGTGCCTGACGCGGCGGCCAGCCATGGGCGGCGGCGAAAAGCTCGCCGGTGTGCATAGTTCCGATGATTCCGGCCATCCTAAATCGATTCAACTACACGTATGTGGACTACAGGCTCTCACGAACAGAGTGGAC
Organism: Miscanthus floridulus; assembly: GCF_019320115.1. NCBI lineage: Eukaryota > Viridiplantae > Streptophyta > Magnoliopsida > Poales > Poaceae > Miscanthus > Miscanthus floridulus. The sequence continues at coordinate 84,664,120 of NC_089593.1, read as the reverse complement.
TGCAAACCGAGGCAAGGAACACGTCGGGGTGCTGTCCTGCGGTGGCACCATGACCGATGATGACTGATGTTCTATGCTATGGCATTCCATGGTGCTATTTGATGAACAGAAGACATGGGGAGAAAGAGGACCACACTGCGAGTCGAGAAGAAATAAGCGCGGCGTTTGGGATGGTTCCAAGGGGGCGAGTCGTCAACAGTAGCGGCGAACTAGAGAGAGAGAAGGGTGCGGGTGAGGAGAAATCTGAGCAATAGAAGGCCAAATCGAGGAATTGAGGGTACCTACGGCATCGGCGGGTCATGGCGGAGCTCCGGGACACGTAGGCGACGACGATTAGGCACCAGAGCAGTGGGGCTACGGGCGGCAGTGGCGAGTTCGAGCGATGATCGGAGGAAAGGAGAGGGAGGCGCTCGGTTCGAGGCTTTGTAGGTGGGTCGGTGCTATGTAGAAGGAAGGGGAGCGGGAGGCGGGCGGATTCGGTCACCTTCCACGCGGGTGCGGTGGACCGACGGCTTGCTGTAGGTGGTGCACCATCGCCGGGAGCAAGAAAGGAAAGGGCGTCGGGGAGAAGAAAGGAAGGGCGCTAACGAGTGGGGCCAGCTGCGCAGTGAGAGGGAGAAGGGCACAGACAACATGGCGCTGTGGGCATGGGCGCGCGGGGTAGGCCGAGCTAGGACGTGCGGCGCCGAAGCAGGCCGTGAGCGTGCGGTGCTCGCGTGGGAGAAAGCAGAAAGAAGGGGGAGGCGCGCGAAGCGGGGAAAGCCGAGCAGGCCGATGCGGGCCGTGGCCAGGAAGGAGGGAAGGAAAGGAGGAAGGGACTGGGCCGCTAGCGGCTAGGCCGGGAAGAAGAAAGGAGCGGGCCGGGGGAAGAAGAAGAGTGGGCCTTCGGGCCAAAATGAGAGAGAGGAGGTTTTTTGGCTTTTTATTTTTTTCCAAATCCTTTTTATTTTCTTAATTCAAACATAAATGAACCAATTTTGGGTAAGTTTTCCGAGAATAGCTTTTTAAATGCTTTCATTTTCTAATTTTCTTTTCTTTTATTCCAAAACCATTTTCAAACCCTTTTAAAAAACATCCCAAATTACTTTGGAGTTTTGGATCAACACCACTCATCATGATAAACTTTATTTACCAACATGTATGCACAACCAGTTGCTAAACCTTATGATGAATTTTAAATTAATGAAAAAATTTATGTTCCTATATTTCATGTGCACAAAAATTTATAAATAAATCATTTTAGCTCTATTTCAAAAGAGGCAAATTTTAGGGTGTTACATCCGCCACAGCCGATGGTGGAGGGGCCGCAAGGGTCACCTCCGATGCAGCCATTGTCGCCGCTGGGATCGCCACCATGACCTTCGCCGCTGCTGCCGTACTAACGACCAGCTAGGAAGGCGCTGCCCCCGGAGGGGAAGGATGCACTACCACCACCCTACTCTCCCCGCCACTCATCATGGTGCGCTGCAAGGTGGGCCTCCACTCCTCTAGTATGGAAGTTGGGGCGATGCTCAGTCCTATCAGCATCTGGCCGTTGTCGAAAAGAACATGTCAGTCACACTCCAAAAACTCAACTATGAGATCAAAAAGGGACAAATAATACATATTAGGACGCAAACGGCAGGGCTCTAAAGCCCTGACCCGCCAGCTGTGGGCCCACCAGATGGGGACCTCCCGCGGGATGTGACCCGCACCCCCTTACTTCGATCGGGGGGGAGTCGATCCGGTCGGCTCCCGATTAGACCGTGAATCGCCGCCACCTCTAGCTCGAGGTGTGCCGACCAGAGCAGCTAGCGGGGCATCCTCCCATTGTGGGTCGCATGCTGGTGCTGGCCCCGATGATGCGTGGGTGTGAGACTGCTCCTCCGACCGCCTAGCCTACCCCACCGTGCCCACAGCAGGCGAGGACAAGGCCGGCGATGCCTTCGAAGAGCGCAGTGAATGTGTCCGCTTTGCCTCCCGCTCACCAACGGACTCCGAGCTCGTGGCGTGCTTCCTTGGTGCAGGAACATCATCGCGCCTCTCCACCTCATGCCCACCACTGGCACACGTGGCCGCAGGCTCGCGATGCACCACTGAAATCAAGACCAACCGGGCCCTCTCGTTCTTAGAAGAGCTCGCGTCGTCCCCCACCTCCATGGGGTCCTTCGACTAAAGCTCGGACTCGACATCGCTCCTATTTCCCCTGGCCCACACACACTGGGTGATCTCCATCTCCTTCTCATGCTTCCGCCAAGCCTTCTTGGCTTTCTTCTTCTTTCTCTCAACCACCGCCTCCTTTAGGGCGGCCTGTCGGGCCATGCCCTCTGGCCCCATAGGAAGATGTGGCCGGGACTTGTAAACTCCGAGCCCCTACAAAATGGATGACACAAAGTCAAGAATATAGGGGAATAGGATTGAAAGGGACATGAGATAAGGAAAGGAGAACGCACTAGTTTGGACAGCTTCGAAACGTTGAGAGCTCTGGGCTTTCCGTCGATGGTCTCTTTGGCCTTCAGTCGCAGCACCCGGTCAAGACGGCCCCAAACTTCGTCGCTTGCCAACTCCTTCGGTGACACATGGTCAGGGTCCGTCGGGACGTTATACATCCACATTGGCGGTGTCCTCTCCACCAGTGGAGCAACCCGATGGTGGAAGAAGGTGTGGAACACCCGCACCCCATCGAGGCCCTACTTCACTAGCTTCTCAAGCTCCTCCCCAATGATTCTCCTAGCTAGAGGGGCCCCACGACCAACTATCCCACCTCTCCAGCCTTCTGCCGGTGAACGACGGGAATGGCGCCTCCATCGGGTTCCTAATGTAGAACCATTCCCTATGCCACCCCCAGTTGGAGTCACAGGGGGTGTATGCGGGGTAGGCGCCCGACGCGCTCGGTTTCTTCTGTAGTGCGAAGCCTCCCACTGGTGCAGTCCTGAGTGGCTTCACCTCCAACAAAGCTTGCCCAGAGAACATCCACCGGAAGAAGTCCGCGTGTGGATCCATCTCAAGGAAGGCCTCACACACAGTGATGAATCCGGCGATATGCAGCACCCTAGTCAGATTGATGTGATGCAGCTCCAGGCCACACTCATTGAGGAGCCCATGCAAGAACCAGTGCGTGGGGTATCCCAACCTGCACTCATGGAAGACGAGGAAGGAGACAACCTCACCGGCCTGAGGCTGCGGGGAATTCTCCCCCGTAGGAGCCCTCTAGTGCGCCACCTCCTTTGGTGACAGCACCCTCCTCTCAGCAAAGGCGGCCAACATCGACTCAGTCATGATGGATGACCTCTAGCTCGACATTGCGCTCCCTATTTCCTCCTCTCCCTCGCTCTCCTCTTTTTCTCCTAGGAACCACCGTGGCACGAACATTCTTGGCAAGAAGGAAGAAGGAGGAGAAGCGGTAGATGTGGAATAGGCGAAGGAATGGATGAAAGCCCTCTCCCTTCCCCTATTTAAGAAAAGGCACAACTATTGGGGCAAGGCGAAATGACGGGGGCAAAAAACCCTCTCCTTCCTCCATTCAATGTGGATTGGATATGATGGGATGCGCCCTAACGGATGGGACGCACCCTGCTCGATGGAACGGTGCCAGGTCAGATGGGACATGGCCTGGGCATGGCCCACCACTACCTCACGCTAGGCATGGGAAACCAAGCGCAACTACGCACAAGCGGCTCTCTGCCTTCCCAAGCGAGACCTCGAAGGGCCCAACAACAGGATCTTCGCCAAGGAGAAACCAACGGGCCTCTTGAATCGATCAGATGGCTTAGGCGAATGCTGAGAGAATGGTAAGGAGTAGAGGGACACCCCATGTGGGCCATGCCAACTCCATCACAAATGACGAGCGTGGATCCCGGTCAGACATATCCGATTGGAGCTCCTCAAACCCCATCACTCGAGACATCAAGGTAACATTACCAAGCCCCACTATTTCTTTATATGATCATTCATTCATCAGCTCTCATTCATATATTCATACACACATTCACACATTCATTCATACAAATCATTCATTCATCCCATACATCTAAAGCATTGCATATGTAGTTAAATGCATCACAACGCTCCGTGTTGCATCATGAAGCGGCAGTTGCCTCATTCAACATGAGCAACGACCGACTAGGGTTTGAAGGCCGGCCCACAAAGGGCTTGAGGCCGCCTCGCATCAAACAACGCTAGGGGAGAAATGTAGATGAGCCCCGAGCAGCCCTCACCCAGTCTACTCTGGAGCAAACAGGGTCATCTCAGCCTTCTCATTCGATCCTAACCTCGAGCCATGCCCATAGAATCTCCATCGGGAAGCCAGCGGGCCACCCGGGTCGGTCTCTAGAACGACCTAGGCATCTGCCGGGTTGCGGGTTAAGGAGCAGTGGAATACCACATGAGGGCTATGCCGACCCCGTCATAAATGACTGAAAGGTCCTAATATGGATAGAGGGGGGGTGAATAGCCTATTTAAAATTCTACAAATCAACTAGAGCAATTTGATTAGTAAGACAAATAGCGAAATGCAAACTTGCTCTAGCTCTACGAGGGTCGCAAGCCACCTATCCAACAATTCTAGTTGCAATGATTACTAGACACACAACTTGCTATGATACTACTCACTAAGAGCTCTCAATCATGCTACACTAAAGAGCTCCACTAGATGAACTTAAATAACAAATCAAGCTCTCAATTCTAATTACACTAAAGAGCTTGCCACAACTAGTTTGCAAGAATATAAAAGAGTGAGTAGGGTGATTATACCGTCGTGTAGAGGAGTGAACCAATCACAAGGTGAATATTAAATCAATCACTAGGAGAATACCAAATGGCAAGAGACAACTGATTTTCTCCCGAGGTTCACGTGCTTGCCAATACGCTACGTCCCCGTTGTGTCGACCAACACTTGGTGGTTCGGCGGCTAAGAGGTGTTGCACAACCTCGTCGACATGATTGGACACCGCAAGAACCTACCCATAAGTGAGGTAACTCAATGACACGAATACCAAGTGCCTCTAGATGCAATCACTCAAGCAATGCAGTTGGATTCTCTCCCAATCTCACAAAGATGACGGATCAATGATGGAGATGAGTGGGAGGGCTTTGGCTAAGCTCACAAGGTTGCTATGTCAATGAAAATGTGCAAGAGAGTGAGCTAGAACCGGCCATGGGGCTTAAATAGAAGCCCCCACGAAATAGAGCTGTTGTACCCCTTCACTGGGTATTGATCGGGTTGACCGGACACTCCGGTCCAGTTGACCGGACGCTGGATCCAGCGTCCGGTCGCCCGATGTAAGCCACGTGTCATTCTGAGTTAAACCTGAGCCGCTAGATCTCAACGGCTATTAACTGACCGGATGCTCAGACCCTAGTGTCCGGTCGTTTCCAGTAAGCTCCCAAAACTGTCTTTTGCCGACCGGACACAGACCAGCGTCCGGTGCTTAACCCTAGTCACTGTGCCATCCAACAACTCGACCGGACGTAGCCCTTTAGCGTCCGGTTGCTGGGTGATCCATCGTCCGGTCAGTTGACCGATGCCAGCATCTTTGTGACCAACTCCATTTCACTTCAAACTTCTTCACCCTTGCTCATGTGTGCCAACCACCAAGTGTATCACCTTGTGCACATGTGTTAGCATATTTTCACAAATATTTTCAAGGGTGTTAGCACTCCACTAGATCCTAAATGCATATGCAATAAATTAGAGCATCTAGTGGCACTTTGATAACCGCATTTTGATACGAGTTTCACTCCTCTTAATAGTATGGCTATCTATCCTAAATGTGATCACACTCACTAAGTGTCTTGATCACTTAAAACAAAATGGCTCCTACATTTTATACCTTTGCCTTGAGCCTTTTGTTTTTCTCTTTCTTTTTTTCCAAGTTCAAGCATTTGATCATCACCAATGTCATGATCTTCGTCATTACTTCATCACTTGGAGTAGTGCTACCTATCTCATGATCATCTTGATAAACTAGGTTAGCACTTAGGATTTCATCAATTAACCAAAACCAAACTAGAGCTTTTAATCTCCCCCTTTTTGGTAATTGATGACAACCCTTATACAAAGATATGAATTAAAGTTCATTTGAATCCATGTTGCTTGCCCAAGCATATTTACCATGTGTAAAGGATATGGACAAGTTTCATGAACTCCATATGATAGCAATTGCTCCCCCTACATATGTGCTAAGAGTTTAGATTGAAGCTTTGCACATATGATTAGATAGGAAATGTAGGAGACAATTTCTACCAAATGATGCTAAGGTATAAGAGATGGACCTTTGAAGCGTGATACCAATCGGAGTGCACCAATATACCATCCTTAGCACCATTAGTAACTAGACATACACAAAAACTAGAATACCTCATGAGATCAATATTACAAGCAAGGGTCTAGTTTCCATAGAATGAACATAGGTCTAGTTACTTTAGCCTATGCATGCTAGTTTTTCATTTCAACATTCAAACCTACAACTAGCATACACCACACAAGCATGGATATTGAAATTAAAGACTTGTGCCATGCAAGCAAATATGTGAAATGCACATTCAAATGCAACATACAAGTTTATGAGCTTGCTCCCCCTACTTGTGTGCAATTTTGATTGATCCCCTTACAATGTCATTTCATTTGTTTGCTCCTCCTATCTTACTATCTTTGTGAATTTCTCTCCCCCTTTGTCAACAATTAGCAAAAAAGGAGGGCTCAAATTTTAGATAGGTTGGGGTGAAACCATGTGAAGTGAGGATCATTTTCCCAAATTGGTTTAATCTAGATTACTTGCAAAAGTTATTTAACTCGGTTTGATCCAAGTACAAGCTTCTTCACACCTCCAAATAAGAGTTATCTTGTACCATGTTGAGTTAAACACTTATAGCTTATTTTCTAGATCAAACACTAGGTTTACAAGCCCACAAATATGTCATATGTTACCACTAGATCATTTCAAGCATACAAGCAATAGTGGTACCATACAAGCATCAAATTCATTTGTTTTCATGAATGAGCCTATTCAAATGTGAAATATGTCTAGATGTACTAAACATGTCCTTAGCAAGGATATATGCCATGCCAATCAACTTTTACCTTGAATTGCTCGAAGGAGAGGCATGTCATATAAATTGGGGGTTGCATCAACACATATTGGAGAAGTCAAGTATGTTCAATTCATTCCTTAGCTTGCAAAATCTCTTCTCATCAAGTGGCTTGGTGAAGATATCGGCAAGTTGATCTTCGGTGCCCACACTCTCAATGCAAATGTCCCCTTTTTGTTGGTGATCTCTTATGAAGTGATGACGGACATCTATATGCTTTGTTCTTGAGTGTTGAACCGGGTTGTTGGTGAGCTTTATGGCACTTTCATTGTCACATAGCAATGGCACTTGCTTGAACTTGATTCTAAAATCACTCAAAGTGGCCTTCATCCAAAGTAATTGTGCACAACAACTACCGACCAAAATGTACTCCGCTTCGGCGGTTGAAAGTGCTACACTATTTTGCTTCTTTGATGACCAAGACACAAGTGATCTTCCCAATAGTTGACATGTGCCCGATGTGCTTTTTCTCTCAACTTTGCATCCCGCATAATCGGAGTCCGAATATCCAATCAACTCAAATCTTGCTCCTTTAGGATACCATAATCCAACATATTGTGTATGCTTCAAGTACCTCAATATTCTCTTAGTCGCCTTCAAATGACTTTCTCTTGGTGAGGCTTGAAATCTAGCATACATGCATACACTAAACATCACATCTGGTCTTGATGCGGTCACATAGAGTAGGCTTCCAATCATAGACCGATACATCTTTTGATCCACCATGTTGCCACTAGCATCACTATCCAAGCTTCCACTTGTCCCCATTGGTGTACTAATAGCTTTAGCATCATCCATTTCAAACTTCTTGAGCATGTCCTTAATATACTTGCCTTGACTCACAAATGTGCCATACTTCATTTGCTTGATTTAAAGACCAAGGAAGTAGCTAAGCTCTCCAATCATGGACATTTCAAACTCATTAGCCATTATTTTGCCAAACACCTCACAAAATTCTTGATTTGTTGACCCAAAAATGATATCATCAACATAGATTTGCATCACAAACAAGTCCTTTCCAAGCTTCTTGGTGAAGAGAGTGGTGTCAACCTTTCCCATCTTGAATCCCTTAGAGAGTAGGAAGTCCCTCAATCTCTCATACCATGCTCTAGGTGCTTGCTTCAATCCATACAAAGCCTTTCTCAACTTGTACACGTGGTTGGGTTTCTTTTCATCCTCAAAACCGGGAGGTTGCTCAACATACACAAGCTCATTGATGTACCCATTTAGAAATGCACTTTTCACATCCATTTGGTACAACTTGATATTGTGGGCACAAGCATAAGCTAGCAAGATCCTAATTGCTTCCAATCTTGCAACGGGGGCATATGTTTCTCCAAAGTCAAGACCTTCAACTTGAGTGTAACCTTGAGCCACTAATCTTGCTTTGTTCCTTATTACTATCCCATCTTGATCTTGCTTGTTCCGAAAGACCCACTTGGTTCCAATCACATTATGATCCTTAGGCCTCTCAACTAACTCTCATACTTGGTTTCTTGTAAAGTTGTTTAGCTCTTCATGCATAGCATTGACCCAATCAACATCCTTCAAAGCTTCATCTATCTTCTTAGGTTCAATGGATGACACAAATGAGAAATGCTCACAAAATGAAGCCAACTTTGATCTAGTTTGCACACCTCTTGAAATATCACCAATGATAGTGTCCAATGGATGATCTCTTGCAGCATTGGTTGGTTGAAGCACTAGCACTTGATTGCTAGCATTTGATTGATCACTTGGTTGAGATGATGAACTAGCCATTTGTTGATCTTGCACATTGCCATCACTAGTGCTTGCTTGAATTTGATCATGAGAACTACTAGCTTGCACATTTGAGTTAGAGAGTACTTGATTCTTGTCATCTTCAACATCAATCACCACTCTAGGCCTTAACTCACCAATGTCCATGTTCTTCATTGCATTGACCAATTGAGTGCCTCTTACATCATCTAGATTCTCATCTTCCTCTTAGGAACCATTTGTTTCATCAAACTCCACATCATGAACCTCTTCAAGAGTACCACTAGCCAAATTCCAAACTCTATAAGCCTTGCTAGTAGTGGAGTAACCAAGTAAGAAACCTTCATCACATTTCTTTTCAAACTTGCTCAATCTAGTGCCTTTCTTCAATATGTAGCATTTACATCCAAAAACCCAAAAGTATGCTATGTTGGGCTTTCTTCCATTCAAAAGCTCATAAGGTGTCTTCTCCATCATGGGGTGACAATAGAGTCGGTTGCTATAATAGCAAGCCATGTTGATTGCTTCGGCCCAAAATGAATGACTCACATTGTACTCACTCAACATTGATCTTGCCATATCAATTAAGGTTCTATTCTTCATTTCAACTAGCCCATTTGATTGAGGAGTATACTTGGCCAAGAATTGATGTCTAATTCCAAATTCATCACATAACTCATCAATTCTAGTGTTCTTGAACTCACTTCCATTGTCACTTCTAACTTTCTTGATTGTTGTTTCAAACTCATTGTGAATACCCTTGACAAAAGATTTGAATGTTGCAAACACATCACTCTTGTCACCAAGAAAGAAGACCCATGTATATCTAGTGAAATCATCCACAATCACAAATCCATATTTGTTTCCTCCAATGCTAGTGTATGTGGTTGGTCCAAACAAGTCCATATGCATTAGCTCAAATGCCTTAGATGTGCTCATCATACTCTTCTTAGGATGTGTGTTACCAACTTGCTTTCCGGCTTGACATGCACTACAAAGCTTATCTTTCTCAAAAGTGACATTTTTCAAGCCTCTAACTAAGTCATGCTTGATTAACTTGTTTAATTGTTTCATTCCAACATGACCCAAGCCTTCTATGCCATAACCAACCCATGCTAGATTTAGTGATCAAACATGTTGTCAATTAAGCTTCTCTAGCATTGAAATCAACCAAGTATAGATTCTCATATCTAAATCCTTTGAATATCAAGTTAGAGCCATCTACACTTATGATCTCTACATCATCCACACCAAATATGCACTTGAAACCAAGATCACATAATTGAGCTACCGACAATAGGTTGAAGTACAAGCTCTCTACTAATAGCACATTGGAAATGCTCAAGTCATTGGATATTGCAATCTTACCAAGCCCTTTGACCTTGCCTTTGCCATTGTCACCAAATGTGATACTATCAATCCCATTGCCCTTGTTTTCATTGATTGAATTGAACATTCTTGGATCACCGGTCATGTGTTGTGTGCACCCACTATCAAGCACCCAATGCCTTCCTCCGACTTTATAATTTACCTACAAAAGAAGATCAATTCTTTTTAGGTACCCAAACTTGCTTGGGTACTTGTAGGTTAGTTACCAAGGTCTTTGGTACCCAAATGGCCTTTTTCTTTAGGCCCACAATTGGTGTACCAATGAACTTAGCCTTCACACCGTTGGCACCCTTATAAAGCATGTAGCAAGAATCAAATTTGATTGAGGATACATTAGGTAGCTTGTTCTTGTTAGTCTTGCAATTTTGCTCTATATGCCCAACTTGCTTGCATCTATTGCAAAACCGACCATTGCCCTTCACAAAGCTAGCTTTGGGAGTGACAAAGGCCGCCTTGCCTTTCTTGGGGGTATAGCCTAATCCCTCTTTGTTGAGAGAAAACCTTTGGCTACCCAAGCACTTTAGCAAGCATGCATCTCCACCATAGGCATTGCCTAAGGCACGAGTGAGCTCATTCACCTCCTTCTTGAGGGTCTCATTTTCCACTTTTAGTGAGTTTTCACAAGTGAGACCATCACTCAAGGGTGAAATGTAAGTGGTAGTGCTACAAGAAGTGTTAGTGGGAGCAACAAAAATAGATTCATTAATAAGATCACATGTTAGTCCCACATCACATGATGTGATCACTTGCTCCTTCTTGGCTTCCTCCACTTTGACTTGCTCAATAAGAGAGGAGTGAGCCTTTTCAAGCTTAGAGTGAGCTTTGTCAAGCTTCTCATGGGCTTCCATTAGCCTCTCATGAGTAGCATTGAGCTCATCAAAGGATTGCTAAAGAAATTTTACTTTCTTGCGCAATTCTTTGCACTCCTTTCTCTTCATCTCATTGCAAGCGTGCACTTGCTCACACATGTCCAAGAGCTCCTCCTTGGTGTACTCCTCATCCTCATCCTCATCCTCATCCTCATTATCATTCCTACAAGAGTCACTTTCACATTCATCATCATCACTCTCATCATATTTTACCTTGGTAGGCTTTGCCATGAGACATGTCAATGGAGTGTCGAAGATGGAGAGCTTCTTGTTGATGGCGATGCTTGCTAGTGCTCTCTTGATAGATTTCTTGTCATCATCACTAGAGCTATCACCATTCGAGGAACCATCACTATCCAAAGTGACTACATAGCCTCCACCCTTCTTCTTTTTTTGGAAGGTCATTCTCTTCTCTTTCTTCTCTTTCTTATCCTCCTTATGCTTCTTCTTCTTATCCTCATCATTGTCACTGTTATATGGACAATGTGCTACTATATGATCAGGGCTCTTGCAATTGTAGCATCTTCTCATATACTCTTTCTTCTTGGTGTGATCTCTTCTCTTTCTTGCACCATAGCCCTTCTTCTTCATGAATTTTCCCATCTTACGCACAAAGAGAGCCATAGCTTCATCATCAATATCACTAAGATCATCATCATCACTTGATTCTTTCTTGGACTTGCCCTTGTTCTTTGATGATGATGAGCTAGCCTTGAATGCTATGCTTTTCTTCTTCTTGTCTTCTTCTTCCTTCTTGTCACCCTCCCTTTCCATACGGTATGTCTCTTGTGTCATGACATCACCTAGTACTTGGTTGGGGGTAATATCCTTCAATCCTCCTCTTATGATTAGCAATCTTAACATCTCAAATCTTGGAGGTAGGCACATCAAGAACCGATGAGAGGCATCATCATCCTTGATCTTCTCTCCCAAAGCCTTCAAGTCATTAACAATTACTTGCAATCGATGGAACATCTCCGGAATGCTCTCATCTTTCTTCATCTTGAAGCTTGTCAATTTGTCCTTGAAAATGTACAACTTGGCACTCTTCACCACCGGTGTGCCCTCATATGTTTCCTCCAATCTTGTCCACACCTCATTTGCTCTTTCATAATCCTTGATTTGCTCAACCACCTTGGAATCAATGACATTGTATATGGTGTTGAGAGCCATTGTGTTGCATTGCTTGTTAGTCTTGTCTTTGTTGGTGGGATTGTTGGGATCGATGATAGCATAATCATTCTCGATCACTTCTCATACTTGATCATTGATTGAACCAAGATACATCCTCATCTTTCTCTTTCAATAATCATAGCATGTGCCATCAAAGAACGGGGGTTTGCCCCCCCACATGGTTGAACATAACTTGAGCCATAATTTAACACCGAGGTTGTTAAGCCTTCAATCAAACGGTGACCACGGCGCTCTGATACCACTTGAAAGGTCCTAATATGGCTAGAGGGGGGTGAATAGCCTATTTAAAATTCTACAAATTAACTAGAGCAATTTGATTAGTAAGACAAATAGCAAAATGCAAACTTGCTCTAGCTCTACGAGGGTCGCAAGCCACCTATCCAACAATTCTAGTTGCAATGATTACTAGACACACAACTTGCTATGATACTACTCACTAAGAGCTCTCAATCATGCTACACTAAAGAGCTCCACTAGATAAACTTAAATAACAAATCAAGCTCTCAATTCTAATTACACTAAAGAGCTTGCCACAACTAGTTTGCAAGAATATAAAAGAGTGAGTAGGGTGATTATACTGCTGTGTAGAGGAGTGAAGCAATCACAAGGTGAATATTAAATCAATCACCGGGAGAATACCAAATGGCAAGAGACAACCGATTTTCTTCCGAGGTTCACGTGCTTGCCAACACGCTACGTCCCCGTTGTGTCGACCAACACTTGGTGGTTCGGTGGCTAAGAGGTGTTGCACAAATCTTGTCCACACGATTGGACACCGCAAGAACCTACCCACAAGTGAGGTAACTCAATGACACGAGCAATCCACTAGAGTTACCTTTCGGCGCTCCACCGGGGAATACAAATCCCCTCACAATCACCGGAGATGGCCATGAACAATCACCAACTCATGCCAATCCTCCACCGCTGCACCAAGCCATCTAGGTGGTGGCAACCACTAAGAGTAACAAGTGAAATCCATAGCACAACATGAATACCAAGTGTCTCTAGATGCAATCACTCAAGCAATGCAGTTGGATTCTCTCCCAATCTCACAAAGATGATGGATCAATGATGGAGATGAGTGGGAGGGCTTTGGCTAAGCTCACAAGGTTGCTATGTCAATGAAAATGTGCAAGAGAGTGAGCTAGAACCGGCTATGGGGCTTAAATAGAAGCCCCCACAAAATAGAGTCATTGTACCCCTTCACTGGGTACTGATCGGGGTGACCGGACGCTGGATCCAGCGTCCGGTCGTCCGATGTAAGCCACATGTCATTCTGAGTTAAACCTGAGCCGTCAGATCTCAACGGCTATTAACTGATCGGATGCTTCGGCACAAGTGACCGGACGCTCAGACCCTAGTGTCCGGTCATTTCCAGTAAGCTCCCAAAACCGTCTTTTGCCGACCGGACACGTCCGGTCATGCTTGACCGGACACAGACCAGCGTCCGGTGCTTAACCCTAGTCACTGTGCCATACGACAACTCAACCGGATGCAGCCCTTCAGTGTCCGATCGCTGGGTGATCCATCGTCCGGTCAGTTGACCGACGCCAGCATCTTTTGTGACCAACTCCATTTCACTTCAAACTTCTTCACCCTTGCTCATGTGTGCCAACCACTAAGTGTATCACCTTGTGCACATGTGTTAGCATATTTTCACAAATATTTTCAAGGGTGTTAGCACTCCACTAGATCCTAAATGCATATGCAATGAATTAGAGCATACTTTGATAACCGTAGTTCGATACGAGTTTCACTCCTCTTAATAGTACGGCTATCTATCCTAAATGTGATCACACTCACTAAGTATCTTGATCACTTAAAACAAAATGACTCCTACATTTTATACCTTTGCCTTGAGCCTTTTGTTTTTCTCCTTCTTCTTTTCTAAGTTCAAGCATTTGATCATCACCAATGTCACGATCTTCGTCATTGCTTCATCACTTGGAGTAGTGCTACCTATCTCATGATCATCTTGATAAACTAGGTTTGCACTTAGGATTTCATCAATTAACCAAAACCAAACTAGAGCTTTCAATGACGGACCCAGATTTCACTCAAACGTGCTCGTTAGCGAGCTCACTGAGTGCGTCACTCGAGCCATTGAGGCAAACAACGTTAGCTCAGCCCCTTCGGTTGTGAGAAACCACGGATGGGGTAACGCATGAAACTCAACCTGACCCCTACCAATCCCAATGAAGCTCAGGGGCTCAAGACGCCAAACGCCTTGGCTACACCTAGGTCTGTGACTCCAACTCGCCCGATCCCTCATTACACCCGACGCCTGGATCCGTGACTCCGACTCGCCCGATCCCACGTTGCGCCCGACACCTGGATCCACGACTCCAACTCACCCGATCCCTCATTATGCCCGATGCCTGGATCCATGACTCCAACTCACCCGATCCCTCATTGCGCTTGATGCCTAGATCTGCAACTTCGACTCGCTCGATCCCTCGTTGCGCCCGACGCCTGGATCCGCGACTCCAACTTGCCTAATCCCTCGTCGCGCCCAACGTCTGGATCCGTGACTCCAACTCACCCGATCCCTCATTGCGCCCAATTACTAGATCTGTGACTTTGACTCGTCCAATCCCTCATTGCACCTAACGCCTGGATCTGTGACTCCGACTCGCCTGATCCCTCATCGTGCCCGACATTTGGATCCGCGACTCCATCTCGACCGATCCCTCAACCGCAACCAAACGCCTGGGACCACGCTCCTAGAAACGATGGGTCAAAAACTAGAAAGAGGAGGCCACGCCCACCAAAGTATACACACGCACGCCCGCTGACAAGAACCCCCTAGGTGATTCACCTAAATCACTCGGGGGCTCGAGGGCTACACCCGTGGGTGCGCTCGCGCGCACCCATTGTCGAAACAAAAAATTCCCCACTGGCAACACAGAAAAAACCCTAGACAATTCTACCCGAATCGCCCGGGGGCTCGAGGGCTACACCCGTGGGTGCGTTCGTGCGCACCCGCCATCAAGACAAAAATCCCCTAAACGATTCTATCCGAATCGCCCAGGGGCTCGGGGGCTCTTGTTGAGTTCATAAACCCGGGGTCCCTCATGGATCGGCTTTCCAGCAAAGGCTCGACCCAGTAGACGACATTGCAAACAACATGTAACTCCTAGGCTGGCCCAAAACTACCTAAACGACAGGCTAGAAGAGCAATCCACCTCTCTGACCGGAAGGCCTAGCCTAGGAGGAACAACGCTCGCTTTTGACTTCGGCCCGCCTCTTCAACCGGATGACCTCGCTTCTGACTCCAGCCTGTCTCTCTGACTGAAAGGCCTGGCCAAAACGCCGCTTCTGACTCTGACACATGTCTCTGACTGGGGATGCACTGAACCTCTGCTTACAGCTCTTCTCTGACTGGAGCAGTCGGAGCTGACTGGGACCAACCAACCGGGGACACCCGCTCGGTGAGGACTAGGAAACGAGCGTAGCAAGTAAAGCAGGACGCTCAAGTCAACAGCAATACCGAGGACCATACCCTGTACACTTGTAGGACAGTACCAACAGGGCATGGCAAAAGGGCACCCTGCAACCTTCCAGGCATGTCAGAACCCCTACAGTGTTGAGGGCACCGACATTTACCCTATAGTGTTGCGGGCGCCATCAATTCCCATACCAGGCGAACACAGCAAGGCCTCCCACATGCATCTGGGCATCCACAGTGTTGTGTGCACCAACATTTATCATACCTGGTGACCATGGTGAGAACATCCCATATGCGTCTGACATCAACAGTATTGTGGGCGCCTACAATCATCTTATACCCGATGGCTTGGGCAACAATACTTATTAGCATACATACTCTCTCTCTCTCTCTCTCCCTCTCTCCTCGCTTGTAAAAAGGGGATGCACTCTCTCCCAACAGGGGTGATCGATCAACTCTAGGATTCAACACACAACAACAGAACCACCAGGTTCAAACATCAACCACGCGCTCGAATATCCAGCGCACGCAATAGCTCTCGTCACTCTCGGCCCTTCAGACCAGAGTCTGATCGGGCCACTTGTACCCCCCATCTTTCTCCCTTCTATTTGTAACCCCACAACAAACTTCGAGCTCCTAGGCTCAGGAATAAAGTCACCGGCTGACTCAAACTGGACGTAGGGCATGTTGCCTGAACTAGTATAAACCATGTGTCATTTAGTGCTAGGCCACATCCGATCACAACATATGGCAAAACTATAAATATTTACATGTTGGTCACTTTCTGCATCGACACTTAGTATCTTAGTCATTAGAGCTAGCTTAGTAGCTTAGCATGTGTATTCTTATTTTAAGAGTTATTATTGTCAAAATACTAAGTGTTGCATCATCATTACATGCATGTAGAGAACGAGTTGGTGGAGTTCATAGCCACTGGAGAGTAGGAGTATGAGGAGGTGATCGAGGAGTACGAGGAGGAGGTCCTCGTATGGGAGGAAGCCCCACAGCCACTAACTGACTTAGCTGACACCGTGCCTACCCAAGGCAAGCCCCGGTGGATAACCCTTATTTTGAATGATCACTGGATATATATCTATGTGATGTGCATTTATGTTACATGATTTATATTGAAACTACATGCATAGATAAACCTACCTATGAGTCCTACTAGCATAGGTCGAGTAGCTGCTATGCTTAGACTATTGGTAGTATGAGTAACCTACCATTACTCACAATAGGTGATTATTATTACTCTCATGATAAAATGGTGAAAGAAAATGGAGACCGGGTAGGGATATGGTACGGGTATTAGTGGGTGTAATAGGTTGTGTCTCGTGGCCAACGGGGCATAGCTTGGTTACACTGTTTTCATTGTCTATGTTGTTTAAGGACCATCCGTTGCTGTGGATTCTAGTTAAGTCACAGACTTATTATCCTGAGCACATACTTGCTTATGGGAGTAGGAAGGCTCATTGCTCTCTTGTCATGGGTTTTGACTCTTTCTGGACTGACTAATTGGAGGCGGGGATGGTAGAGGTCTAAGCACCACACTGAGTCTGGGACTCGGGAGTGGGGGCTTAGAGTTCAAGTTTGGACGGAGACCTAGACCCCTTGATAGGAGAGTGGTGGGTTGGTCTTGCTTGTGCCTAGGGTATAAGCAGGGCATGTGTTTTGGGGTACCTAGCTAGGATACATTGGTTCATGAATCGTCGTGTGATACAGTATGACTTGTCTATGATCTAGCACCGTAGTAAGAACTGGAAGATGAAAGATAGTGAAACGGATCTGATTGCTTAACTCTTGCTTGAAAGTAGAACATGTGTTACATAGAATGGTTAGATAATTAACTAATCATGACTGCTAATAAGAAACATACATAAGGATTCACTACTAGTAATGTTTTCATAAAAAGGAAACCCAGCAAACCATAAAGCTTATCATATCCTTTGGAGTCGGGAAATTATTCCCACTAGTCGGGTAAGTCTTGCGAGTACATTGTGTACTTAGGGTTTATTTACCCCTGTTGTAGGTCTAGCTTGAGGAATAGCTGTTGTATGGAGGATTCTTCTGGTGGGCATAGACGGATCCTTGTATCTTATCGTTAGATGTTTATTTCAATTCCGCTGTTTAAATTCCGCACTTTGAACTTAGTATTGTAATAATGTATTTTCGAGAACTCTTGTTGTATGAAATGGACTAAGTATTGTAAACTCATACTCATTATTGGATCTTGGATGAAAAATGTAGATTGTTCGAGTTCTCCCTTGGGGTGTGCTCAACAGAACTGTTCGATGTAGCTAGCTTTCGGGGTGCTTAGTGTCTGGTGGAAGACGAGTGCCTCTAGAAGCATGCTATTTCAGGCAGTTCTACCATAGATGACAAGTCTGCTCCTCCCTCCAAGGAGGCAGCCGCACCAAGCTCACCCTCACCAGGGATCTCCCTTTTGGTCCCCCACACCATTGTTCTAGAGCGGGAGCGGTCCTCCACCATGGCGGGGCTCTCCGCACAAGGCGAGCGTAGGGTCACATGGGGCAGAATCCTGGCAACTATCACCATGGCCGCGCTAGTGGCCGACGATGGCCCCAGCCGATGGCCTCAAGACTATGAGCTCTAGGAGGGGCTCCATGCTCCGAGAAGCAACTAAAGATAAATTACCAAACTCCGTCGACAATGACAATAAGGAAAGATCGAAGAACAACACACTTGGTGGAACGTCCCACTGGTGGAGGGATGGCGCATCTCTCCACGAGCGTTCTCGTTAATGAAATCAGGAGGGGCATCCCCCCAACTAGTGTTCCCTGACCAGGGACCGATGTGGCAGCCTTGGCCTCACCAACGGTGCCAACCTCTTTCGTGTGGCATCCTCTAGTGGTTCCAGCTTCTCTCGCATCGGGCGGTGTCGAATGAGACACAAGGAACTTGGGACTCTTAACTTCCACACCAACAAGAAGGTGCTGAAGGAGGTCTTGACCCTTCCCTCTAGGCACCTCCGAAGCAGGATGACATGCCTCACCGTCCACCTCAAGCAGGGCCTCCATCGCAGTCGTATCCTCAGCGCCCTCTCGTTGGACAGGTGCCTCGCGCACCACCAAGGAGGGGCCAGTAGGAGCTGAGGACAAAGATCTTTGACTGCCATCACTGCTGGCATGAGGGAGCTTCAGGCTTGGCCCTCGTGGCGATGATGGAGCCATGCGCTTCCGTGCGGCGCCTTCCTCGTCCACAGCACTCGCCGTGTGGCCAACACTGCTCGATCTAGCACCATCGCTAGATTTCTAGAACACGTCGAGGATGCTTCGAAGGACCTCTAGGTCCTCCTCATCATCCTCATCATCCTCATTGTCATCATCATCATCATCCAGCGGTGAGGCCTCATGTCTCTAATGCTCCACGTGCTTCCACGCCTTCTCCTGCTTTAGGCATCTCCTGTCATCAGCGGCTGCCTTCTCCTAGGCGGCATGCTCGGCACCCCCAGGGCAAGGAAGGTGAAAGCGGGAGCTTAACAAGGGCACATGCTACAAGAACAAAACCACGGTGAAGCCCATACGGCAAACCAACGAACTCCAAACAAAGAAGGGCGTGTGGGGAAAGTAACTCACCAAGTTGGGCTGAAAACTCGCCGAGAACGCCTCCATGGTGTTTCTGGCTGCAATGACGGTCCTAGAGGTGACCAGCCTGGTGACCCACTTAATGACCACATCTGCCGCGAGCACTTCCGTGCTCTCGCGGGTCGAGTCATTGACCCTAGTGTAGTCACACAGTAGGTGCGCCCACTGCTTCAATGTCTGGATCCGCCGCTCAACCATGGTCCGTAGGACCATGACACCATTCAGGCTAGCCGACACCTAGCCCGCAAGGATGTCCAGGATCTGGCTCACCTTCGCCGATCTCTTTTTGTCGCACCGCCAGCCCCACGAATGCAACCTCACCGGTGCGACACCGGAGAAGGCAGGCAGGGGGGGTGACAGCATCATCGTGGATATAAAACTAGTTCCCATGCTAGCCTGAGTTCGAACTCCTCAGCGACAGACATGGGTAACTGCGAGAAACTCCATAGCGTATCTAGAAATTCACCCCGTCCACCGAGGCAAGAACACCATCATCAGAGCCATGCGCCTTTCAACTCTTGACCTCGAAGAGTCACCAAAACATGTCCTTGTTGGGCTCTATTCCAAGGAAGGTCTCGTAGACGGTGACGAAACCTGCCAGCTCCGACAATGCATTGGAGGGAAGATGCTGCAGCTGGACGCCACGCTCATGGAGGAAGCCGTAGAGGAAATTTGACGGCGGGATCGCAAGCCCATGCTCATGGAAGTCGGTGAACGTCACCGCTTCGTTGAGCCACGGGAGCAGGAACATCTCACCGGTGGCAGCCCTCCACCCGGTGACCTCCTTCGGTGGAAGGAGACCCTTCTAGATGACCCACAGCAGCCTCGCCTCCATCACCGTAAAAGGTACCCACTCACATGCAAATTTGCCTGTTAAATGAAGAAAGAGAACGTAGCCGTCGTCTGGTGAGGCGCCGGATGTGGCTCGTGCTCCGACATGATATCATTGCTCGTGTTCTCGTTGTGCAGATCCAGTGTGCACTCGCTATGACCAGTGACTGGTGTTCTGACCGTGGCAAGCTAAGGGCGCGTTTAGATCCAAAAATTTTTGGGTTTCGGCTACTGTAGCACTTTCGTTTATATTTGGCAATTAGTGTCTAATTATAGACTAATTAGGTTCAAAAGTTTCGTCTCGCGATTTCTCGCCCAACTGTACAATTAGTTTTTTTTTCGTCTACATTTAGTACTCCATACATGTGCCGTAAAATTTGATGTGACGATTACTGCACAATTTTTTTTGAATCTAAACAGACCCTAAAATTCACCCATGGCAAGCTGATAATGTTTGGTTGCACGTAAGGCTGGATAACGAGCCAGCTCGGCTCATTTGGGCTCGGCTCGTTCTGGCTCGTTAAGATAACGAGTTAGCTCGGCTCGGCTCGTTATCCTAACGAGCCAGAAAGCTAGCTCGGCTCGGCTCGTTAAAAGCTCGAGCTGGCTCGTTAAGCTCGCGAGCCAGGGATAAAAAATACACAAAATATAATATTTGCATTTATCTAAAGTTTAAGAATAATAATAATACAAAAGAAATACATCTAGACCAGTTACCAGTCAATTTATAGGGTCTAGACCAGTTACCAGTCAATTATAAAATGTAAGACATGAAGTAATACAAAAACTAATACAAGTTTTGAAACTTTTTTTTCTGGAAGCTTGGCTCGTTTAGCTCGCGAGCGGCTCGCGAGCTGGCTCGAGTTGGCTCGTTATAGCTAACGAGTTAAAATCTTGGCTCGGCTCGGCCGAGCCGAGTCGAGCCAGCCACGAGCCGAGCGAGCTAACAAGCTTCGAGTTTTTCGTCCAGCCTTAGTTGCACGCCTGCTGGTTGTAGTGCCATCCCATCAATCAAATCATCATTAAATTAAAATGCTTGTGGACTCAATTGAAAATAAATAATCTTGTTTGTATTTGATCAACAAACTCTTTATCAAGTTCACTAAGACGAGTCGTAATGGTATACATGAAGTCTGCAGAGTTGACGTGGCAGTCTTGAAAACTGCAAAATGAAACTCCTCACTGAGACTGACCTAACGATATTCACCTTATTCATGTCTGATTTTTTTTATCAACGAGCAACACAATGATATACATGAATCATATTTACACTTGATTATAGCTACATGAAGACATTAAAGAATTAATAGACAGTCACGCTGTCTGTTTAGCTGCCCGCATGTATTATGACATCATCATAGAGATAGCGGGTTGTACATACCCTAATATGATGAATTTTGATCAACGTACGGTCATATATTTACTAATAATTAATTAATTAAAAAAATAGGGAAACCTTTTCTACCTCTCGAACGCGTCAAGAATTTCAATGTAATTGTATGCAATGTAATCCATCGTGTAAGAAAAATAGAAAACGCCTGTTCCCCTGCTCTCTAGTCCCTCTCCGTTCCCTCGGACACCTCCAAACCCTAGCGGCGATGGCGTCCGCGGCGGCGGGCGCGCCGAAGCGCTGCTACTACGAGGTCCTGGGCCTACCTCGCGACTGTTCCCCGACCGACATCAAGCTCGCCTTCCGCCGCCTCGCTCTCTCGCTCCACCCCGATAAGCAGCCCCCTGGCTCCGACCTCGCCGCCGCCACCGGCGCCTTCCAGGAGCTCCAGCATGCCCACTCTGTCCTCTCCGACCCGCAGGAGCGCGCCTACTACGACTCCCACCGCTGCCAGATCCTCTTCTCCGACCCAGCCTCCGCCGGCGCCAAATCCGCCTCCCCCGTCCCCGACCTCTTCGCCTTCTTCTCCTCCTCCGCTTTCTCCGGCTTCTCCGACACGGGCCGCGGCTTCTACAAGGTCTACGGGGACGTCTTCGACAGGGTCTTCGCGCAGGAGCTCGCCTACGCGCGCCGGATGGGGGTTCCTGAGCCCGCCGCGCCGCCGGTCATTGGGAACCTCGATTCCCCCTATGCACAGGTCACTGCTTTCTACAATTACTGGCTTGGGTTCGGCTCGGTCATGGACTTCGGGTGGGCGGCCGAGTGGGATGCCGCGCGCGGGGAGAACCGCCGTGTGCGGAGGCTCATGGAGGAGGACAACAAGAAGGCGATGCGCAAGGCGCGGCGGGAGTACAATGACGCTGTCAGGGGCCTCGCCGCCTTCTGCAAGAAGAGGGATAAGAGGGTGGTGGACATGGCTCTTAAGAAGAAGGCGGAGGAGGAGAAGAGAAAGGCAGAGGAGAAGGAGAGGAAGGAGGAGGAGAAGAGGAAGAAGGAGCGAGCCATGGCATATCAGGAGCCTGAGTGGGCGAGGACGGAGGAGGAAGAGGAGGGATTATATGATGAAGACGAAGAAGAGGAGTTGAGGGCCAAGAAGGAGGAGCTGTACTGCGTGGCTTGCAATAAGAAGTTCAAATCGGACAAACAGTGGAAGAACCACGAGCAGTCGAAGAAGCATAGGGATAAGATCGCTGAGCTGAGGATGGCATTTAAGGAGGAGGAGGAGTCTTTGAAAGAGGCAGAGGAGGGGCAAGGTGATTGGAATGAAGTTGATGTGGGGTTTGATTTTAAGCCTACACAGGAGTCAGATGATGAGAGTGCATTTTCAGATGCTGCAGAAGAGTTGGCTGAAGAATTTGAGGAAGGTTTGGAGGTGCATGATAAAGAGGATGGTGATAAGGATTTCGTTGATAGTGCAGAGCAGGAGGTTGGGTCATATGATGAGGCAAGTGTATTGGAGGCAATGCTATCAAGCCGCAAGAACAGAAAGGGTGGTTATGTGGCTCCTCCAGAGGAGGCTTTGTCTGGTGCTGCTGAGGATGATGACGATCATAGAAGTTCTGAAGTTAATAATGCAAAAAGGAAAGGACGCAGGCGACGGGCAGCAAAGGAGGAAAAAGATGAAGGTAATTATGCTGATAATGAGCATCATGGTAAAAGTGAGGTTCAGCCTGAGGGATCTGGCCCTGGTAATGATGTTGACGATATGATGGAAGGGCCATCCTCTTCTAATGACAACAGTGGTTCAGTGAGCAAAGGAGATAAACAGAATGGTGAAAACACGAATCCTAAAAAGAACAAAAAGAACAAGAAAGGCACAGAAAAGAAAACAACTGTTTCTACTGATCAGAAGAGTACATCTAAGGCTGACCAGAAGAGCACATCAAAGGGGAAGAAACAAAAGGTACATATAATTTCTTTCCTTCAAGGCAATGTGAAGTTAATATTTGAGCCTCTTATGGTTTACAACAAGCTCGTTGAGTTGGGAATAAAAACCTTCTATGCTGTTTGGTCCTGTAGCAGGCTGAATACTTCTAATTTGAACCACGTGTATCAATGATTACAGATCGGACGACTAATCACGATTAAAAGGTGCTCGATAAGGGTCCTCGATTAGTTTGGACCGATTAGAAACCTTATCGTCCGATAAGTTGCGACTAATCACGATTAGTCGTCCGATCAGACACATGACGACTAGTTGGGCCAGTATATTCAGCTAAAGAATTCGGCCCAGCTAAAGAATTCGGCCCACCTAATAGCTGGCCCATTAGGGTAAGATAAGAGTGAGTGTCTGAGTGACGACTGGCGAGTGAAGGAGCTGGCTGCAAGCGCCGCACACGGCACATTTCTCTCTCGCTCTGGCTCTGCTCTCTCTCGCAGCTCCGTCCGCAGCGGCGCAGCTCCGTCCGCGGCCTGCAGCTCCCTCGCCGGCGCAGCTCCGTCCGCGGCCTGCAGCTCCCTCGCCGGCGCTGCTCCGTCCGCGGCCTGCAGCTCCGTCCGCAGCGGCGCAGCTCCGTCCGCCGGCGCAGCTCGTCCGCGGACTGCAGCTCTGTCCGCAGCGGCGCAGCTCCGTCCGCCGGCGCAGCTCGTCCGCCGGCGCAGCTCCGTCTGCAGCGGCGCAGCTCCGTCGGTCAAGCGCCAGGGTGCGGACGATCTACGAGAGCAAGCTCCTGGAGCACGACCCCGAGCGCCACCTCGCCTGTCTCCTCCCCTGTCTCGCGCGGACGGCGTTCACGAACAAGGACTGCGGCAAGGGCGAGCGCGAGGCACAGTGGGCGGTAGAGCAGAGGGCACTCCACGGCCTGAACCAGCTCGCCACCTCCTCCTCCGACCTTCTAGTCTGCAGCTCCGTCCGCGCCTCTCGCCGGCGTCCGCAGCATCAAGATGAGACACCACTCTGCCTCCTCTGCCATGTTTACATATATTTACATCATAATATATATAGTATATACATGGTCGATCAGGCCATCTAGGCACAAGGACGACTAAATGTCCGACTAGCCGATTAGACCGATTAGGACCGACTAATCGTCCCTTATCGACGACTAATCGTCCCTTATCGACTTATCGGTGGTCATACGACTAGCCTCGATAATACGATCTGAAAACATTGATGTGTATACAGTTGCAGTATCAGATAACCACTTCCACGACACATTCCGACTGTTTATACTTTTGATTGAAAACTTATTGGGCGTTTGTTGCTTCGGAGCATTTGCTGCTTCAGAACCAATTTTTATAGCACTGCTTAGAGCATAGACAAGATGTTTTGAACAAGGCATCATTCGAGGGCCATTAGTTAACTCCTACGAGTTATAATGTATTGGTAATATGTAGTTCCTAAAAATAGAGCTAGACATCACATCACATTAGATTGGTTTGGGGGGAGGTATTTTGATATATCTTGGAAATTGGAAGTTTGTTACTTTGATCTACCCTTTTCTGTTATCTTAGTGTGTGCTTCAAACATTTCAAAACTCAGGCGTTTGGATAATTCAGAATAATGTGTGCTGGAAGTTGTACGTGGCTAGAATGCCATCTGACATATTGAGAAGATGATACTGAACTAGGCAGTTTACTTGCACACTTAGTAAAGACAACCTTGGACTCTGGTAGTCTTTTACATACCTTTAGGCTACGTTCGGTTTCCAGGGAATCGCGTCCTGGAACCGTTCCAGCCAGGAACACTATTGTAATATGTATAGGCCACCTTCACGAGGATTCATTCCTAGCCGGAACGGCTGTAACCGAACGAGCCCTTAATGTAGTACCACTGTTTCTGCCTAAAAAAATTTGGTCGCAACATTATTTTAATTTATACTCACCCTGTTGTGCAATCCAGATACAAATGGGTGGTATGTTCTATCGTAAAGTTGCAATCTATACTGATGTTAGTATGTTACTTGTTCGTCTTCCACAATTTGAAAAAAGAAAGCTGGGGTCGTTAACAATAGGTGTATAGGGTATAGATTAGTATTTTTCAGTGTTGAAAATAGCGAGCTTATGGCATTTAGCGGTGGCTTGCTCAAACTGCTGTGACAACTATACCGGTGCTATGCGGACGCTAAGCCATTTAGCGTTTTGGGAAAATACATGCAATTTATAGGCCAGAAAAGCCATTATTCCATAAAAAATTCAAACAATTGCTCACATAACATAAGCGATAAGTTGGTAGAAGATATATGACATAAGTACTTGTCCAGCAGCCTATGACATAAGTAAACACCAACCAGACAATCAAATGCTGATTGCCGGCTGCTTAAGTTCTTAACTTCACAGAACATGTGGAATCTGTTTAGCGCTGCTAAATAAATGGCCCGCTAAAGCTGTTTAGCACCGCTATTGCCTGATATAGCACCGATAGCGACCATACCTCAGAAAAGAGCAAAGCTTGGTGGGGAGGGGCTCCAGCCACTATAGGGGTGCTATAGCACTCTATTTTCAACATTGATTTTTAAACAAAATGATTAGGAGTAAAGTTTAAAAAAGAGAGCAATCTTGGTTGCATGTGCTATTATGATTTATCATATTAAGATGTCCTGTGATTTCTGTTTAACTTATAAGGTGTAGATTGGCTTTGGCTCTTTGCAGTTTTACACCCCTAACTGATCCTACACATAGTTGTGCATTCATAGAGAATTTTGGGGGTAGCTCTGTGTTTTGACTGTTTTGGTATTGTGTATTATGACACTGTACTACTGGAAACACGTTCGTTACCTTGTGGCATGGAACTCAAAGCTGATTGCTTTTTCTTTTATTACGTGTTTGTATACTTTATTTGAAAGCCAAATTATCATAAGTTTGTGGAACTTCAATTCAAAATTCACAGAACTTTAATAGCTGGTATTACTGTGTGTGGTTGTGTTATGACCGGGAACGTCTACCAGCGCAGACGTGCCAGCCGTGGCTGAACGGTGGCCCTCGCCTAGGCGTGCCGGTGCGCGATCACCACGGGGGCACGTCAAACCTGGACGCTGGTAGCAGGCGCCCAGTTGGTTAGCAGGATCCTAGCATCTAGGAACATTATCTATTTGATTTGCTGGATTTATTATTCCGTTGAGTTAGCAAGAGTTTGTTAGGATTATTGGTACAAGTGTGGAACATTATTCACTTAATGAAGTTAGCCAGAGATTGAGATTAATCTCTCTTGCTCCCTGGCGTTCTAGTCGCTCTCCGTTCTCGTGTATTCGTCCTAGCCTCTACACGGCGCCGCCTCCTCGCCGCCGGGCATTCAAGCCACGGCCGCCCATCTCCCATTCCTACTCCTTGCGCAACAGGTCTAGCTCCAACAGGTTGTGGTATGATGACCTTGATATTGAATTATAGTTATAGTATATATACTACAAAAAAATTTTACCTGTAGGTTTAATGGCACATGCCCAGATTTGATAACACTTGTTATATGTATCAGGAGGTCTCAAAGGCACCCAGTAATGATTGTGAAACTTGTGGAGGAACTTTTGAGTCAAGGTATTGCAGCTACCATTTCCCCCCTCTTCGCCCCTCCCAGTACTATGTTGCCTTTATACCTTGGAATTTGAAAAAAAAATTATGGTTAAGCTGAAAATGGTCTCGTTGTAGGAACACATTGTTTTCTCACTTGGAAGAAACAGGTCACGCAATGCTGAAGACGAGGCAGAAGAATCGTCGATGAGGGAAATAAGTTGAACTTCCAGGCACTTTGTCACTTGTTGATTCTGCTTGTTGCCACATAACAGCATGATTCTCTTAATTTTTTGGCCCAATTTTGATATGTAGTGGAACGGATTTTTTTCGTAGCTTCTGTATGTGTAGTGTGGAGATGATGTTTTGGTTACAATGCAATATGGTACAGGGGGAGAAGACACTGATAATTACAATAATAACATTATTTGTGCGACCTATGCCATCCTTACAACCCTAACTCTTACAATGGCAGCTGCATCTCACTATCTCAGGTGTCACAGTTTCATTTTTTTTAATTTTTTTTATTGTTTTCAGTTCTCTTGGGCCAAATTTGTAAATTATGTTTGGTGTGGCAGAGTTTAGCCACCAAATTGCATCCTTTGAGCTGGACAACATGAGTCCGAGAAGCATTATATCAGAGTCAAGCATTATAAGAGGTGGACATCTTTGTCATACTAGCCACAAGCTACATCTTTCTGAACATAGCTTTTACCCTGTTAATAATGATAAGAGAATTTTTTTTTTCTGGAACAATTTCAGTGTACCTATCCTATCAGTCAATCATCTCTGAAAAGAATATAAATAGCTTTTATATGGTTCTATATACTTGATCAATCACACCACAATCATTTTTATGTAGAGCTCCATTTCATTCTACTGAAACTTTCGTGAATGGCTGGAAGGAATGGACTTCCCCTGCTTCCGGCCTTGCTGCTTCATTTTACTGAAACTTTCGTGAATGGCTGGAAGGAATGGACTTCCCTGCTTCCGGCCTTGCTGCTGGATTTTCGTTCTGTCGATGGATTGCAATTGCAAGAGGGGGTTTGCCTGCCGTTTGCGCTTGCAAACACAAGACGAACAACAGTTGAAACTTGATGAAACAAAGAGCGCGACAGGACATCAGGATCACTCGGTGCTCCTGTGACCTGACGAAGCCATGAGCACGGCGACAGCGGCGACGAACATGAAGAGCATGAAGCCGAGCAGGACGTAGGTCTTCCGCGACGACTTGCGGTACTCCCCGAAGAGCAGGACGCCCCAGAAGGTGCTGACGAGCGGCAGCGCCTGGACGGCATCGGCGGCGGCGTAGCCCGCGGCCTGGCCGCCCATGAACTGGAAGCCGTTGCCGAAGCCGCAGAGCAGGCCGGCGAGGAGCGCCCACTGCCGGCCGTTCCAGTCCCTGAGGTAGGCGCTGAAGGAGGACTTGGGCACGCCGGCCATGGGGCGGTAGAGGAAGAGGATGTTGAGGCCCACGCCGATGACGAAGCACGAGATGGAGAAGTAGAAGAAGGCGGTGTACACCACCAGGTGCGGCACGCTGTCCTTGAGCGTGTGCCACTGGTCGTTGGTCGCCAGGTTGAACGCCGGCGAGAAGAGCGAGAAGCACACCCCCGCGAAGAAGACGATCCCCAGCCCGATGAAGGTGCTCGAGCCGAATACCTGGTGAGGTGTTTGTACGTGCAATACAATTATCACCAAGATAAAACCCCACAGCATTGTGGCGAGGATGTTTGTTCAGAACAAATCTGTGTTTGTTCATCCATAAGTATATGGATGAACCGTGAACGAGCGACGAAACGAAGGTTTACCTTGATTGATCGCCGTTCTTCGAGTTCAATGAGGTATTCTGCAGTGCCTGCCTCAGCTTTGTCAGCTTGCTTGGTTCCAGAGGCTCCATTCTCCAAGTCTTTGGGAGCATCTGAAATTAGATTTGTTTTTTCTTTAGATAATGAACATCTGAAACTAGATATAGAGTTACTAAAAGAATCTGCAACAAATCAGCAGCAGTTTTCAGTTTTCACACTTTATTACACTGTACCTTTATCTAGGACTTGTTTGCTTGGTTCAAAAGTTCCACTTGTCCTGTAAACGTTGTGCGGAAGAACAATCAGAGCAGTCTACTATTATAAATAAAAAGATGTAAATGGCCTAACGTTCAGAGATACTGAATTTAGTCACAGATACGGTGCAAAATCTGAATGATCAGATCCTTGTCAAAGAGCGAAAAAGCGGAAGAAAAACAGTAATTACCCAAGTTTGTTGGCATTTGTGGAGCCACTGAGTTTCTTCTCATTGTCAGCTGCATTGGAGGCATGGACAGCAGAGCCAAGGATGACAGCAACAAGGAAGCATGCCACACCGGGGAACAGAATCTCTGCCCGATTGATGCGGTTGTCCAGGAAGTAGTTCAGT
Source organism: Miscanthus floridulus (assembly GCF_019320115.1). Taxonomy (NCBI): domain Eukaryota; kingdom Viridiplantae; phylum Streptophyta; class Magnoliopsida; order Poales; family Poaceae; genus Miscanthus; species Miscanthus floridulus. The sequence continues at coordinate 84,634,729 of NC_089593.1, read as the reverse complement.
GTCGTGCCTGAAAAACACAAGGGATGGTACAGCACATATGATTTATTAGTCATGTATGAACATTGAAAAATCAGGAATTCAAATAAGACTTTTCTGTCCAACACATTGACATTTTTGTTCCAAGGATGCTCCTTAATAGACTAACTACATGATGTTCTTCTATTTCAAAGTTGATAGTAACATTTCTTCATCTGTGTTTCAAAAAAAACATTTCTTCATCTGCACAAATAAATAAATAAATACACACATATTGCCCTGACACAACACAAGGAGCTTGCTTACAAGTTACAACTAATAGGCCAATTTGCTCAAGAAACTTGTTCTGTCAGACTACCACCGCATGATTTGCTTGAATCTCAAAAGAAAATGTAGACATTTCATTTTTTCCCCTTGTCAGCAAGCAAGATCTTTTTTTTCTAGATATTCCTAGACTCCAAAGCAAAGCAAATTTCATTTATGGGGGAAAAAATAATAAAAAGGTAAATTCCCATTATCATTGAGGTCCCTCCCATCCTATGTGATTAACAACGATGGTGACATGATGGAGATTGGAGAATGAGCTGCCCCACTGAGGCACTGACCAGATCTTAGAGAGAGAAGCGATGGAGATCACCAACATACCAATGACCACCACCATGCTGGAGCTGATGACCTCAGTGACGGAGAGCCCGACATACGCCCACGCATACTGCGTCGAGAGGTTCCCGACGCTGAGCACGACGCCGCCCGCCATGGCGAAGAGCACGGAAGGCCAGTTGTCCTGGCTGAGCTGCGTGAAGAAGTTGGGCATGCCGCGCTTGCTGTCCCCGAGCTGGCCGAAGGTGAGCGCGATGAGCACGGCGGCGAGGAGGTTGGTGAGGGAGTAGTCCAGGTACGTGTGCTGCGGCAGCCGACCCCGGCGCTCCAGCAGGGTGAGCACCGCCGGCCAGGTGCCCAGGAACAGCAGCGACGCCAGCATCAGCGCGATGGCGCCGCCCTTGTCCTCGATCACGAACATGCTGAGCCTGGCTCTGATGGACGACAGTAGTAGAGGGCCTTCTTCTTGGAGCACCTGCAGCAGGCAATAAGCCAATAAGTGATCGATCATGGAGCTCTTGCTTCTGACATATGTTTTGGTAGAACTGAAATCAAATGTTGTTGTACCAAATTTTGGGTCTATTTTCAGTTATTTTACACATGATGCATCCTAAATCTTCATTTTCTGTTTTGAGAAGAAGCTACTACAGAAACACCAGGAAGATACAAAAAGGATTGGCATAGAAAATCCATTGGGGGGGGGGGGGGGGGGGGGCGGAGGCACCACCAAACATGATGAACAAGAAAGTGGCCCTCCAGCTACCGTCCGTCCGTCCCCAGGGATGAGATTCAGATTCATCAGAGCAGGGGAAGAGGAAGATCCACCCCAATATCTCAACCAGAACCAACCGGAGAAAGGAAGCATGTCCATGAACAAGGTGAAGAAGAAGAAGAACAAGAGCACAAAGCAGAAAGCTCCTACCTTGTGGGAACTGAGCAGAGAAGACGCACATGCAAGAACATGTTCCATGGCCGTTTTATAGCAGCCACTGACTAACAAGCCCTGCCACTGACCAAAAAGTCCAACTTGCTCTGCATCAGTTTGACTGGCGCCGCGGACACGAGTTTGCGGCGTGTGTCTATCTCCTTGAGATCCATTCACCAATGGCGTTGGAGCTTTATGGGAAGTGGGAAAAGAGGAGGAGAGATGAAGAAATCGACAAGGCATGCACTCATCGGCGTAGAAAATAATGGGAGCGATGACAGTGACCCTCCGGTCATTTGCCTCCAACGCTCCACGATTTTCTGAACATTTTCTTCTTCTTTTTTCGTTGGATTTTTTTCCTACATCCAATCAGGGAGCAGAGCAGACATGGATTAAAAAGGTAATGTTGAATTGGTCCAGTGAATTAGACACACAAAAGAAAACGTGGTGGATTTAGTGCACAAAACCATGCATGCATGTCTCTTTCAGTGATATCATCATCCAAGAACAAACAAACAAATAAAAGATCCATGTGTGAACCCAACCCAAGGAAGAGAAGGCTTCGTTGACCCATCGCCCATGCCCTCCCTCCCACACGAACGAGATAGAAATCCCTGGCCTCATTCGCCCTTCATTTTGTTTCATCGTCGCTATGTAAAAAACGTTTTTTTTATCAACGGGATGAATTTTTTTTTAGGGACAGCCGGTGATAGAGCCGCCCCTATAAATGGTTGCCAAATGAACCGTCCTTACAAATGAATTTGTAGGGGCGGTCGGTGTTATCAGCCGTTCCTACAAATGCCCTGATTTGTAGGGGTGGCTCGATATCCAGCCGCCCCTATAAATCGATTTGTAGGGGCGGCTCAATATCCAGCCGCCTCTACAAATGGACGCCGAATATTAAAAAGTAAGCACTAAAATTTAAATTTTATAAACGACTTCGGATTAAGAAACAATCAAAACGAAAGTTGTAGATCTCAAAAAGTTATGAAACTTTATAGTTGACAACTTTTTCAGTTGAGATCATTTACTACTTGAAAATACTGTTTGAAATTTTTGTTCCCGTTTTGTCATCTAATTCGGAGCCAATTCTTAAAACTGGTCTAGTTTTCGCATACGGACTCCGATTTCGACATTCCATATATCAAAATCGATCAGAAAAAAATTTCGGATCCGTCCATCCACCGTTTTATCAAGGTTCGAAAAATTTAGATTGGTCAAAAAATAGTCACAAGATCATCTTTTCGTGGTCACAAGGTTTTTGTCGATTTTGAGCAAGTTTTCTAAAAATTACACAGGCCACGTCTTTCACTTGTTTCAGCTCATATTTTCTGTGGTTACTTCTTTTGTGCTCTTAAGTAAATGAAAAATATCAAAAAAAATAAAATAAAAAAGTCAAAATTTCTCAAAAACAACGACGGCATTTAGAGGAGCACATAGAGAAGGCCAAACGTTATTTTGGAACACTAATTGATTTTAGATGAAAAAATCATGAACATAGAAGTTGCAGAACTTATCAAGATCTATAATTTTTATTTTGGTCATTTCTTCATCCGATAAAGTGGTAATAATATTGTTCATAAAATTTACATATCTCTCTTATAGTTTCATAAACAATAAGAGGGATATGTAACATTTGTGAACAATGTTACTACCACTATGTTGGATGAATAAATGATCAAAATAGAAGTTGTAGATCTCGGAAAGTTATAAAACTATATAGTTGACAACTTTTTAATTTGAAATCATCTTGTCAAGGAAAATTACGTTTGAATTTCTAAAATTTGAAATTTAAATTTTGTAAACGATCTCAGATGGAGAAACAACCAAAATAAAAGTTGTAGATCTAGATAAGTTATGAAACTTTGTAGTTGACAACTTTTACATTTGAAATCATCTTGTCAAGAAAAACTACGTTTGAATTTTCAAAAATTTAAAATTTTAATTTTTTAAACGACCTCGGATGGACAAACAGTAAAAATAAAAGTTATAGATCTTGAAAAGTTATGAAACTTTGTACTTGATAACTTTCTCATTTGAAACTATCTTGTCATGGAAAACTACGTTCGAATTTCTATTATTTGAAATTCAAATTTTATAAGTGACCTCGGACGAAGAAACTACCAAAATGAAAGTTGTAGATCTCGAAAAGTTATAAAACTTTGTAGTTGACAACTTTTTCATTTGAATTAGTTTAGGGCCTCAAACAATCAATTTATGCTCAGTTTTGTATAATACATGGGGAATCAAAATGGATTGTGGACACAAGTGAATGTGAGATGTAGTGGTAGAGGAGATGGCGCGCGAGAGAAAGGTCGCCGGTTCAAATCTCGGCCGACGCAAAGTGTGAAAAAATGATGCAACCATAGAGTGAGGGTGTGTGTGGCTGCCGGTGGGGACCTCCTCGGTTAAAAAAAAATTTGCTATTTTTTTGCCCCTTTTTTCGTGGTTTCAGTTTGTGGAAATTAATTTGTAGGGGCGGCTCAATATCCAGCCGCTCGAACCGTCCCTACAAATCAGTGATTTTTAGCCACCCTTTCATAGGGGCGGATGGCAAAACCGCCCATACATAGGGTTACCAGCCGCCTCTACGAATCTTTTTCTACGTAGTGCCTGACAAAATGGAGAACAACGGCCTGTTCGCTAGTTGGTTTCTAGACTGGTTTGGGCTGGCTGGTGCTGGTTTGTTATGAGAGAAAAACACTGTTGACTGGCTAGTTTGGGCTGATTGAAACCAACAAGCGAACAGGCTCCAGAACTGAAGAGAGGGGCTTTCGCCGATACGACGTCGCCAGCGATCGATCTCCTCGGCGGTGGAGCGCCATAACATCCCAGATTCCCAGGAATGATGATGACCTCAGGCTCAGTAGGGTAAAGAAACGAGACAAGGGAGAAAGGTACCTGAGAGATGCTAGGTCGCACGCACGCGCTGGAGACGAAGACGAGGAACAAGAGCGAATTCGTCTCTCCTCCTCCTCCTCGAGAGAGATGCCCAGAAGAACTAACAGCCGGCGTCTCTCACTTTCTGCTACTGAAGCTGATCCATGGGGGAGTTTCGTGGTATATCTCTACAGGTGCTTATATTCTATGGTTGTGTGGCGATGATTTCGTTGAACACAGTTGTCTAAAGATTCTCGGAGGTGCTTTTATTTATTGTATTAATTAACAAAACAAATAGGAGGAGTAGTATATTGACTCCGGATCTGGAGAGCGGCGGTTGGACAGATTCCCCGTTCCCGGCCGATCAACCAGGAAGATTGCCGCGCCATTCGGCTTGGTTTGTTGGGTCGTCCTCGCTCTCCACTCTCCCCGCCGTGCGTGCGTCGTGAGCGTGGCTGCGGTTGGTTTGCGTGCCTCTCAAAAGTTATAAGTATCTCCCCGCCGTTCAAAAAAATGCAATTCACACGGTATCAAGTTTAAGTATTTCAATGTTCAAAAAAAAAAGTTTAAGTATTTCAACCGATCAAAAAAAAAGTTAAAGTATTTCAAATTTAACTAACATATAAAATTGCTCATAGTTATGACATCAAATAAATATTATTAGATTTGTTATGAGCTATATTTTCATAATATACTTGTTTGATGTCAAATACATTAATATTTTGATCTATATATTTGATGACACTTTGGACACTTTAACAGAGAATGCACATATAATTACATTTTTTAATACATAGGTAGTATTTAGGTACAAAAATATTACAAGCCCAGTTAGGCTTAGCTGATTATGTTCTCCGACACGAGTTGTGATGCATTCTAGCTTACAAACCATTTCTACATATTAATTTTTATTGACGGTTGGCTTAATAAAATTCATTGTAAAATTCTACTTATTTCTAAGGGGGGTTCATTGTAAAATTCTACTTATTTTTAAGGGTGGTTGACGTAAAACAACCGCCACTAAAATAGAGCATTAGGGATGGTTTTTATGTTAACCGCCCATAAAAATAGATGATCTGTAAGTGTTAAGTGCCTTCGAAAATCATTTTTTTGAAGCGACCGACTAACTCAACGACCCATTAGAATAGCTAACATATAAATTCATAACTATTATTAAATGAAATCGTATGGAGAGGGAATTTAGGGGGTATTTGGGACTGCTCCACAAACTCTGCCATGGAGCAGCTCTACACAAACTTAAAATTTGTGGAGCACCCCTGATGAGGACATGACACATTCGAATATGACCATTGATTATAAGATGAGCTCATTCCTATATATTGCATAGTGATTTTTTGGTATAATTCACTTGTTCCACATGTACATGTCATTATTTGATTATAGATACAAATGTGTCTCAAAGTGCAAGTCCATCAAAGTTGAACTTTCAGGTCATCGGCAGCCCGACAACACTCCATTGGGAAGGCCATAACTCTTTCACCTGGAGTGAGTTTGTAAGTGCATCTAGCACTTTAGTGGGTTTTGGTGAATTGAATGACAACACCATTAAAGGTCTAACAAGTATGCTAAGTGTTGAATAAAAAATTGAGTTTATTGTATACACTTGTGGACTGTGAAATGAGAAGTGTATATAGGTTCAACAAGAAGGCAAACTTGATGATATTCCATATAATGTTCAAATCAAGGCCAAAATTGTGTATTGTTGTGTTGTAAGATCATGGAAATAATATAGTTCAAGAGAAAGACAACAATACAAATGAAGTTGATGAAATGGCTTCTATGTTGAGGAATATCACAGTATCATGAGAAAGCAAACATATTTGGCAAACATTAAAAGAGACATGAGTTGATGATTTTGGATTGGTCTCAATAATGGCTTGCTTTGCATGAACAAGAAGAGTTTGATAGTGGATTAGCTTTGATCAAGGATTGGAGAATGAGTCAAGAATGCATAAGTGAAGAAATACCAAGCAAAGGTTTAAATGACAAAGGACACAACTCATATTGGATATAAGTCGGTCTCTATGTTGGTTTGCTTGTATGGATAAAGATTTGGAAAATCACTTTGCATTTGCTTTGATCAAGCTAGAAGTATGAAGATAGATATTGAAGTGAGTATTAGGAGTATCAAGCCAAAATGAAGAGGATATAAGGAATCATGAATTGGCTTGACCATATTGATGTTGATTTATATATGTCTTTATATGAATCAAACTAAAGCTTGATTGATCTCAACATTCATATCTAGAAGATATTCAAGTAAGGAACATACTATTGAAGAAATAGTTTTTCAATGAATACTTAATATGATGTGACTTGAGTATGGCTTGATAAGGTGAAGATAGCAAGAAAAGGGCTTCGAGGGACTAAGTGAAGGTGAAGGGCAAGCGATGGCTTGAGGACCGAGGTACCATGGCCGCATTGAGTCGAGTAACTAATCAAGCTATAAGGAGTCATATTGTGTGAGGATCAAATCATTAGTGAAAGTGGCTTGAAGCCATTGAGGTGAACTCATATGTATGGAAATAGTTCAAGTCACATGCTCAAGGTGTGGTTGCTCGAATAGCTGAGATAAAGATGATTGCAACCTCTTATGAAGTGATATTAAGAAGAAATGGCATATGAAGACATTAAAGACTCAAGTGGTTAAAACAGTTCAAGTCACATGCTTAAGGCATAATGGGAATGAGGACAATACATTCAATGGTGGAGCCCCTTACTATAAAAAGGATGCGGTGACCAACTCAAAGGTGTTTAAATTCTTTGATATTTTGAATTTGAGTATAGGAAAAGCCGTATTATAAAGAGGGATACAATGCTTAAGCTAACATGTGCTATCAAGTGCTCAAACTTACACATGCATCCTCAGATTCATAGCCAAGACAGCCAACACTTCACTCTTACCCTTGTTGTCTTGCCTGGTGCGGCACTACTGCACTTGAGCCGTGGCACTACCGCGACTTAAGTGACCATTGGGGTTGGGGGGTATTTATACCTTTCCCCTTCTTCCCCAACGTCCCTCTGGTGCACTTCACTCATTCCAACTCATCCAAAACAGAAAAGGAGCTCTCTCTCTCTCCCTCACTCACCATTGGAGCCCCTCAAGCTTCTCTCTTTGATTCCCTTCCAAATCCAAGAGAGTTTGAGCCTCCAAACTGCATTAGAGAGCAGCCCCAACCGTTCTTCATCTCCTAGAGCACTTGGTTCATGTTTTGGTCGGCGGTTGTGTTTATTACTCTTGGAGCTTTGCTTCTATGTGGCTAGAACGTTGCCTGTGGAGCTTGCCAACTTGTGTGGCAGCTCCGGAAGGTTTGTAATCACCCCAAACAGCTAGTGAAATCACCCGTCATCTCAAGAGTTTATTCTCTTGACTTGAGAATGAGGAAAGGGTTGAAAGAGACCCAAAGCCTTTGTGGCAACCTCAATAATGTGGACATAGGCAAGACTTAGTGGCAAGCTAAACCACATGATAAATTGATGTCTCACTTGTGTTCTTATGATTTGCATTGCTATACTTGTATTTATGGTGATTCTAGGGTTTGGTCTCAATCTACTTGCTCATGAACTTTCGCCAACATCCAAGTCGTGGAATAGGCTCTACACTACCCCATGAACATCAGTAATTTGCTCGATCTACTTTTCCTTGGGCAGTTTTTGAATTGTTGTTCGAGCTTGTCTACAGGCATGGCAGTGCCGTACTTTTATGAGGTAGTGTCGTAGTGCGGCAGTACTACACCTTGGGAGCAGCAGTGCTGCACCTAGAATTTAACTTCCGCTGCGAGTTTGTTTTAAACAGGCCTATTCACCCCCTCTAGACGACATCAAGGTCCTTTCAGAGTTTGAGGTCCATGAGCACTTGATGGAAAGCTTATTTGATAAGCTTTCATATAGATCTGGTCCCACCAATATCACGTTGGCAAGGTCTTCAAATCATTAAGACATTCTGCCGTTGTTTTTGTCTGGTGCTGCGATGTCGTCGTGGGCTTGTTATTCACATTTGGGATCTAGACCCAAGTTGGAGCATGCCCCAAGAAGATGTAGAACACCTAAGAGATGCCCAAGGACGTCCTCCTCCTTGGCCACCACCTTAGGAGCCAAGCAAGGACGTCCAAACCAAGTTGGAGACCCAATCCAAGTCAAGTTCAAGTCCATCTCGGACTCTAGGAGCAGCGTGTAGTAAAACGAACGCCTAGGTCTTATACGGACTCTGTTTTCAACGATCCACATATGGATAGAAAGATAATTTGATAAGGTAACTAATGGAAGTGGTCCCACATAAAAATTCCATCAGAATCAATAGAAAATCGTGAAAACAAGTTGATGTCTAGAATCTATCAGGGTGCTGTGTCGCCGTCTGTTGGGCCGTTGGCCTTGTAACGTGTTAGGACACCTTATGGACGTGAAGAGGGGTCCTTGGACGCACCTCAGGCTATATAATCAGTAGATGCCACCTACGTTAGGGTTTGGGTTTTGCTTTAGATCAATCTATCTTTGAACAGTTATCGTTATCGGTTTGTGAAGTCCCACATTCGAGTGCTTAATCATACATCCGCAATTGTCACTATACTTGAGTTGCGTTTTATCTTGTTCTTGCTTGTGTTCTTCGATTTGCAGCAGGGATTAGCCTTCTTGGCGAGGTCAACCGGATTGTGACACAGTTGATAGCCAGAGGAGACGTGGTGCTAAGGTTGCAGGGTTCGAGTCTTTGTGATTTGAAGCCGAATCGGTGTGTCGCTCTCCACCAAATCGATAGTTATCTTGAACTTGACGGAAGATCGGGAACCCCGTCTCCATTAACCCCTTTAGGTGCTCTCACAACTCCACCATTTTTCCTCGAATAGAGTGCATGGAGTTGAAATCATTTGACTAAAAAACGTAGAGTGAAGCTGAAAAACGTGAAGTGAAGCAGTCTCAAACACCCTCTTATATTAGAATTGTAGATCTGGTGAGATTAAAACATTGTAGTTGACAATTTTTTATTTGACATAGTTTAGATACCTAAATATATAGTTTTTAGATTTTGAAATTCAAAATTTTGAATTTTGCAAATGATCTCGTATTGACATGCCTTATATCAAAATTGTAGTGCTCGGTGATATGTCAAAACTTAAACTTCATTTTTTCATTTAAAAATAGTTTAGGAGCCAAAATATTAAATACAAGAGTCCTAGAAATTAATGAAAACATATCATTTTATACTTTGTCACAAGTGATTGTGTTGTGCTGTCCTTAAATGCATTTGCGAAAAAGCCGAAAATCAAACTTTGCAATAGTTGCAACCATGCGGTACCTCCCAAGCACACAAAATATTTGTATTTTTTCTTTAATTTCAGGAACGGTTGACTCCGGTTTTTAGGGACGGTTGATTTACCATTTCTGGAATTTATCTTTAGAGGCTGTTTTAGTCATCTCTAAAAATGTCTCATTTCTATAATCGATGGCATAATAGCTGCTCTTGAAATCAATTTGGCTATTTTTAAAAATTGTTTGTGTGGTAAAGATACATGTATATGAGCGTAAAAAAGATTTTTGAGCTAAATACATGAGACCCTATGCCTCTAACCGAGACACCCGGTAAACAAAAAGGTGTGCCATCATACTGAAAATGACATTAACATTCAGGTATGAGTAAATAACTAATTATTCAAATGATTAAATATTTGCTCAATGGTCTTAAAATAACATTCTATATAACTAGATATATATATTCACCGATGAATAAATTAACATATAGGTGTGAACAATTAGTAAATATATTTTAATAAACAAATTCACCATCTAGATCTAGATCTATTTTTGATTCATGAATGGTGGTGCTAGAATCCACAAATTATGAAATTGATGATATATATATATATAATCGAAGAAATGCATGAAGCTACCTAATAAGCAACAATTTTAGGACATGAACTTTACTTAATACGGTACCTAAATGCCATGCATTGTCTCACCATACAAAAACCATGAAAATCTGTTCCGTAAAAAAGCCATGAAAATCTACATCTAATTAGGCCATAAATTGTGGAGGATTCAACCAAAAGGACATAGGATAGGCATTGTCTTACCTTGTTCGGTAACCTCCTTCAAAAAATGAAGGTCAAAACCTGGGTAGTGTATTTTGCACTTTTTGACCTCTAAGGACGCCAACAACAGAGTGCTGCTCGGGCCGAACAGTGCTCCTTAGGGAAAAAGGGGTATTTATAAAAATATTTGTAATGTCAGAAGCTTAAATGAATATAATTGACAATGTAAATAGTTCTATACTTGTGTTTTCTCTCATGCTACCACTAGTATAAGTGCACATATTTACACTGGTGGTCATCTAAGATATACTAGTATAGATTAAACACTGGCAGTTGACTTAAGTCGCCGCCATTGTAAATATGTACTGCACCGGCGATAGCCTTAGGGAAACCACCAAAGATATCATAGCTATGGGTCTACACTTGAATTTCAATGATCTGCTAATAGAAAAGAAACAGAGTTATTAACTATAATGAATTAGAGCAAAGTGCTCATTAGTAAGAGATAGATAAGCAAACATGTCTCTTTCATCAAAAGAAGGGAGCCCCCCCCCCCCCCCCCCCCACACACACACACACAAAATGCTTGGATGAATCCAATAAGGGCCTGTTGGGTTTCGAAGGATTGGATCCCTGGAACGATTCGAACCTGGAATGTTGTGCTAATTTATATAATCTTTAATCACCTGGAATGATTTCTGGTGGAATCGGGGCTAAGAGAACGAGCCCTAAGGTAAGGCTTAGCATTAAATTGTTGACCGTTACAAGAGAGAAAATCCCTTGGCAGCCGAGCAGAGGGTGCAAGAGAATCGGAATCCGAGAGCTAGGGAAGGGCAACCTCAATGCTGCGTGCGTGAGCGGCGACGACGGTCGTCACAACTCACAAAACAACACTTGATTTGCTGTTTGATTTACTAAATGTTTGATGGTTCAGGTCACGCTTGATTTGCTGTTTGGATCCGAATATCCGATCCTTCTTTTTTATATTATTATTACCACATAATATAATAAATCGTTGGTGGCCTTCACGTGGTGGATCGGAGCGAGATTCCAGTTCTTTTCAGTTGGTACATACCGATCGAGCTGTGTTCATGTGCCTTCAATTCGCCGCAAGCTTCGTCGTGCTACGTACTGTTAGCTATTAAGCCTTGGTTGACCTAGTTGATTTGTTTCATCAGTCATATCCGGCCAGATTCTACTGCCTTTGCCAACTGGCCTAGTTAGTATTTATCTTAAAAATACTTAGGACTTCGGGTTGTAAATAATTATTGACACAGAGCCAAAAAACAGAAGGTCAAAATTTTAAACTTAGACCACAATGACTCTTAGAATATTATATTAGTTTTCGCCTACTAACATTTTTTTCGAGTTTGTCTACTAACATATAATGAATTACTATTTTACCTTTACCGAATACAATTAAATTATAAATATATGGTCTGGCTCCACCAATTTTGATGTTTTTGAATGCTTTTATTTATATTAGTACCTCCTATTCTATATTGTTTGATTTCGATCTTCTAATAAATATGTTTTTCAACCACTGTAAAACTTCTGAAAGATTTTCACAACCCCTTTATAAGCGATGTGAAAGGACGGAGTACCTATAAATAAATGAAGCGATGCATGCCAGAATATATATAATTGTAGCACGAACTTTTTATAATGTTGGATTAGACTATTGAAATACGTGAGAACACTTGAACTCCGAGGAAATCCAGCACAATTGAGGTAACACCCTAATATTTTTAATGCTAAATCGATGTCAAAATCTTGGGTGTCTTATAGACATGTAGCCGGAGTCTTAGCTTGCACCTGGTCCTTTAATTTGGACGCACGCCAAATGCAGCACGTGGCATGTAACGTATGCGTTGGCTTACAGCGACGCACAATGGATTGGAACTTATAAGCTGCTCAAGGCTAAAATAAGCTAAAATCAACAACCAAATGCTACGTTTTTCAACAGCTTATTCTGGCCACGTTTATTCCCACCACTCTCATTTGTACTAAAAAGCAGAAGTTGGATCAGAACAACTTATTTTGACCGTCGCTTTTACTCTATTTGTACAGCTTATTTGGGAAGCGCTTCCCAGATAAACTGTACCAAACAGGGCCAATGTCCCATATTTCCATATGCACTTTATTTAGCCGGCAAATGTGGCTCGCACACTCAAATATATACTCGTAAATAATGATGATAAGCAAAACACGGCATAGCCAACGACGATGTAGTATATCCATCCATTTGAGTCAGAATATTCTTGCCGTGTCGACAACGTACTCTTCCGCAAGCAGAAGTTAACTAGATCACAAGCGTGTGATCGCTCATTCGCCCTCGCTCGAGTGGCACAATGTCAAAGCACGTGCCGCCGGCCTTCTTGCAATTTTTCTTCCTATCATTGTTGAGCCTGGGCAGTACACACTACCATAGTTTATAGAGAGGAACACTCCTAACGACCTAAAACCATCAGAAAAATACAGGAAAAACTGTTAAGAGTACCGGTCCTGATGGGGCTGATAGTCACATGTCGTTTAACCATTAAAAATTGTGTTATATATGCCAAATGAGTAACTTTTGAACAATATTTTATTTATAATATACTTAGATGGATATTGGAAGCATAGAGATAACACATTTAACGCACGGCCGTCTTTACCTATGGTTGGATCCTCGTCCTCGTCCTTCTTCCTCCTCGCCCTCGCCCCCGCCGCGGCGCTTGACCAAGCCCTAGAGCGCCTGCGGCGGCCGCCTTCTCCCCTCCTCATCGGAGCTCCCCTGCCCCAACCTGGCTCGGCCATCGCTCGGGCCACTAACCTCCCTTTAGCCATCCCCACCGCTTGGCTGACCTTCCTCCCTCCAAACCTTTCCTTTCAAAGCCTGTCAGAGCCGTGGAAGATGAGAGAGAGAGAGAGAGCTCGACGGAACCCTAAGGAGTAGATCCATGAGGAGGAGGAGGAGGCTGCCGCCTACCTTGCCGGCACCGCCGGCGCCGCTGTACGGGAGATAGGGTGGAGCCGTGGGGAGGAGGTCACCGAGGGAGAGAGAGAGAGATGCCCGTGAGTCTAAGGCAACGGTTGAGCGTGCTGGTATGGATAAGGCTGTGTGGTCGGTTGGGCGTTTTTAGGTCTTTACCTATTATTGTATACTAGCAAATGTGGCCATGCGTTATAACGGGAGAAAAAGTGTCATATACTTATTTATATGTTTTCCTCTTTTTATAAAATTGGAGAGCTATAATTTATTTTGCAACGACAACCAAAATATAAGCAGGTGTTGGTAATAATATGACAATGTATAATTAAGAAAAGGTCATAAGAAAAGGTCAGTTGGCCACTTTGTAACCATTTCAAGTCATGGACGTATCTCTACTAGACAGGGGATCCATTAAATTGTAAACAGAATGTGCGTACACGTCTTGTCGCTGTACATACGACGCACGTACGTTGAATTTTTAAAAAATATCTTCGAGCTGCCTGGCGATTACTAACTGGTCAGAACCATGCATCATCACTCTGGCAGATTTGGAGTTTTTTTTTTTTAATTGGCAGATCTGGAGGCGAATGTTTTCGATTGTAAAAATGCATCGATCTTGGATCAGTGTTTTAAATCTCCAGCTAAGACATTTTAGCGGATGACCTCAAAAAAAGCTATAGCGAAACTAAATGAGGATATAACGGGCTATAGCGGCTAAGTTGTACATAAACATAAATAGTTTGATCTTTCTCAAACAGCTATAGCGGGCTATAGCAGCAGCTATAGCCGGAGATTTAAAACCTCGTCTTATCCACAATGGTTACACGAGAATGTCCTGCGCTTCAAGGCCCTGCGAGCCCTGCATTTCCGTGGCCCGTCATTGCGAAGTTGGGCCGTAGACCGGGCTCTTTACACAATTCTTACTGGGTTCGCTCACGGGTCCTACATCCGTAGAATGCTTATACACACAAATGGGATGGATCATCCTGGATGGATAGATTATGGATGAGACAAGTCTGAATAGGATGCTTACTTGTACATGATGATACATGATTTTTGTTTGGATGGTTGTATGGAATGGTATGGTTCAGTACAAGATCATGTTTGGTTGGTTGTATGAGTCGATCCAAGAATTTTATGTGTGTAATACATACTTGCACAGATTTGCTATTAGGGCCAAGTGCGAGAAGCAGCAGCTTGTGCGGCCTGAGGCACGCAAGTCCACGAGTTGCCGAGGACACGGAAAGGGAGGGAGACGAAATGTGAATGCGAGAGTGCGAGAGGCTCGTCTTGAATCACATCGTTCCGTTTTTTTTTCAGCACACATGATTATAGAGAATCTAGAATGTATATTCGAGGCATCTGGATGCTTATCTTGGATAAAATCGTTCAATCCGGCAACCAAACAATGGGACATGTGGGCCTCACGTGGCTATCCAAGATGCACCTGTACGTGCACGGTTCGATTCGAGCAACCAAACGCTACCAAAAGGAATGAAGTTGTCCCAGTAGCATTGTTTTCGTGGTTATTATTACGCTGAGAGCTGAGCACCACAAAATTGAGATACATATATGGACAAGTATAAATGCATCTAACCAATGTTTGGACTTTGGAGGGAAGACATTATTCGTCACGTCCTCTCTGGACAACCTCGCTGACATGCTATGCTTCATCTGTGGTTGTGTCCATCGTTACGGGCTGTTTGTTTGCCTAGACCTAGGTGGCCGGTGCGAAGGAGCTAGGCTAGGGCAGCACCAGGCCGACCCAGCTGGCGCAACCTAGCATGTTTGTTTTCCATGGACCAGTTAGGTTTGGCTGGGCCAAGATTTTGTTTGTTTTCCTAGACCATGTGTCAATTATCCCCAACTGACTCCAACTATGATATTGGGAAGCTATTTATTTGCCTGCATGGCTGTTGGTGTGCACACCCCAGCCATTGGCAACAACACATTGACAGTTAACAACTCATATTAGACCAGTTCAAACTCTAACCATCACAAGTCCAGCTAAAGCAACTCTAACCATCACAGTTACAACAAGTACACATGCTCTCAACTTCTTCCACAGGACACACATAGACTGAAAGGAGAACAATGACAACATTTTTAAAAGAGAAAGAGAGTGGTGCAGCTGCTGGTTTCCCAAGACAGAGATCATGATCACTAGGAAATAGGGGTTTTGAGTTGGTTCTTGAGTTAAAATCATGAATTGCGTCCTCGTAAGAGCTATACTTGCAATAGGAAGCACCAGCAAATCCAAGGACTTGCTCCTAGCAGTCTGGCCATTTGGAGTAAACTCCGGGTCAACGCCCCTTGAAGACAACATACCAAGGACTCATCACTAATTTTTTTGCATTACCCAAATAGCATGCCCCAGTTTGTAGTAGTAAAACAATCACGTAGTGGAATTAAACATCATTGGCAGCAGTTGATTCTGACCAGCTCAATGAAGATAAGCACCTCAGTAGTTCCCTCATTGGTGCAGGTAGTATGAAACAATAGCAGAAAGGAAGATACAGAAGCAAGAATGAAAGTAAGATGTGGCCTCAGATTTCATAGGCTAGATATACAGTAAAGTCAAAGTGTTGCCTTAGTCCTTATAATATGTTGTAGTTGCATTGCATGAGTTTGCTGATTGTGACTGTCAATTTCATGTAGTTGAATTCAACGACCTCAAAAAGCAAGCCAATGCAATGTAACAATCATGTGCTACAAATAAGGTAGATGTTGACGGTAATTAACACTCATTATAAATCGCCAATATAACTTGTGTAAATGCAAGAATATGATCACCAACATAGGTTTAGGGGTTTAAACTGATAAATTTCATGAGTTTCGGCGAATCTGTGTTTTTAGCAGGGTTTATTCAGAAAAAGAGCAAGGTGGACCCAATCGTCAGATCAAATTGCATTTATCCGCAACGAAACCGACTTAGGAAGACTCTGGAAGCATCTAGAAGACAACACACCGCCACCCAACCCAAAATGTGGCGGTGTGTCAGCCCCTCCTTGTGGGCCACCCGTCAGATCAAATTGCGTTTATCTAGAAGACAACACACCGCCCCACCTGCAGGCCGACCGGCCTATGGGCCCCATGTGTCAGCCCCTCCTTGTTATGTCGGTTCTCCACCGCCTTAAAGATTCAATCTACGCCGTTGCTCAAGGTCGGTTTGATTCGAGGGCTCAGATTTGTTGTTGCCATGGATTCATGGGCCCATAGGACTCCTGATTCCCCCTATAAATAGCCCCCATACCTCCTCCTCCAGGCATCTTCATCTTCAATCAAAAGCTACCACAATTATTCAAGAAGATCAACCAGAGAGAATCGAATAGATCTCCAATTCCTCAAAGCTTTAGTATAGTCTAGCTAGTAAGATTCAAGTAGAGTTGGGCTACTGTTCAGGATTCAGGATTCGTCATCTGGAGGCTTATATTTTATGACTTTGTTCTTAATATATATTATGTTTCTATCTATCATGTTCTTAGTTTGCTTTGGTAGTATGCTTGATATAGTCATAGTTAATACTAAGTTTATGAATAAGTTCGCAAAGCGCTTAGCTCAATACTCGAGTGGGTTAAGTGGTCGACATTGTCTAAGCGTGGTGCTTATACGTTGTTTACTGCGGATGCACCCTACATTCCAGATCGTGTGGTAGATCATGAGAGTGACAGTCTCATTGAGTCCTTTGTAGTCCACCTCTCGTTTGTAGTCCAAGTAGGACGCTCTTGCGATAGAAGTCAGGCTTTGTTCTTGATCTTTCTTAGTAATGTCTCTTATGTGTAGTTGAAGAGTTAATTATGCTATAGATGAAAGTATATATGCTTTGGTGTACAAAAGACTTGGTAAATAGGAATGACTTAGGAATCTTTCTCTTGTTTTATTACTTAGTCTAGCTATACTACATTTATGAGTATCTGTTTCTACCTCTAGATTATTATCATTGCCATACACTTATTATTTATATATCTATTGGCTTACCCCTACTTAGAGTAAGTGTTTAGTTAATGATCTCATCATAAGTATCATGTTTATCAATATCTCTAGCCACCGCTCCTCCATGTGGTAAACTATAAATAACGATACCTGAAATACTCATGGATGAAGTGCTACAATGTTATATCGATCTGTGCGCTTGCAGAATTCTTCATATATAAATATTCTTTCTAAGTCACAATTAAATACCAAGGGTACTTCTTAGTGTCATTACTAGCAGTGATGCTAGGAAGTACCAACAAACATTTCTAGCGCCGTTGCCGGAGAGGGCACAGGCTAAAAGAGAATTGATCAAAATAATACTTATTGATGATATCATAACTATGCATCACTGCTCTGGCAGGCTTACCCTTGTTTCTATTTATTTATATCTTATGCAGGGTATTGCAGGGCTGGTTTTGATCCACTTAGAAGCTTACACTCCAAAGAACAGCACAAGGCTCATCAGGCCAAGCTTCTTAATCAGAATCAAACCAATCAAGAGGCAGCTCGACACTAGTTTTCGAAGCTATGGCTGACAAGACACTACGTGAGTTCTCTGCTCCAAGCACTGAGAATATTTGTACTAGACCAACGCTCAAGCCCAAGAACCTTGAATTTGAACTCAAGCCAATCCTCATCATCATGGTGCAAGCTAGCCCATTCAGCGTAAAGGCACATAAAGATGCTAGTGCTCATCTCTAGAATTTCCTAGAGATTAGTAGCACAGTCACCATCAAGGACGTGCGAAGCAGTGGTTCTATGCTAACAAAGAAGACATAGACATATGGGCAAAGTGTTCAAAGGCCTTTCTAGCCAAGTTTTTCCCTATAGGCAAAACCAATGCCTTACAAGGAAAAATCTCCAACTTCTAGCAACAGAAAGGTGAAACCATTCTAGAAGCATGGGAATGCTTTCAAGAATACATTTCATATTGTCCTCATCATGGGATGGAGGATTGGTTGCTCATGCAAGGCTTCTACCATGGATTAACTAAGAAGGCTCATGAACAACTTGATGCTACGAGTGGAGGAGCATTTATGTCACTCACCCTTGGAAAAGTTGAAGCTCTCATGGAAAAGATAGCCTCCAACCAAGGCTAGTCTCAAGGCAATATCCAACACTGCAAGAAGAGTGACGAAGCCAATGAAGAGGTGTGTGCACTATCTACCAAGATGGACGTATTGCTAAATTGGCTCGAATAGCGAGCCAATTATAAGAAGGATAGACAGGCCATCCAAGACATCTATGATTCGCAAACCCTATGTGACATCTGTGGAACTATTGGGCACTCAGGAAATAACTACCTATAAACACAACATGATGTGAACTTCATCATCAACAATTTTGGTTCACAGCAACAAAACAAAGGGGTCAACAACAACGATCAAATTACCAAGGTAAGTACCCAGATAACTAATATAATTCTTTCAATCCCAATCAATAATCCTTGAGAAATTTGATCTTAGAACAAGGCAAGATTAATGAAAACATTTCCTAAAAGCTTGCTTCTAATGATATGGTTTTAGAAAATATAAAATACCAAAATGGATAGTTTTTCTTTTGCTATAAAGGACCAACTTAGCTATAATAAAAAGATAGAATAACAAATAGCTTAGCTAGCCGCTGCTCTGCCTTTTGCCACTAACCCTAAAAAGGTTAATGCCATCACCACAAGAGGTGGCAAGTCTACTCGTGATCCTCCTTATCCAACAAGGGCAGGTATGACATCGGCAACACAGGAAGAGAAGAAAAACGATGAAGCTGAAGAAGTGGAGCCACTGGAACAGAAGATCCAACATGACTTCCATGACACAAACTTCCTACCGTTTCCACGCAGAAATCGAAAAGCCAAAGTAGACGAGCAGTTTGGTAAGTTTGTGGAGGTAATTCAAAAGTTATATATCAATACTCCTCTGCTAGATGCCATACAATTACCTACCTATGCAAAGTATCTCCGAGACATTCTGAACAACAAGAGACTGCTCCACTATCAACTGTAAAGAAGTAACGGAGGAATGTAGTGCGGCCATCCTAAACACATCACCTATAAAGAAGAAGGATCCAGGATGCCCCACTATCAACTGCTCGATCGAAAACCAGAACTTTGAACATGCACTATGTGATCTTGGTGCAAGCGTTAGTGTCATGCCCAAAGCTGTCTTCGATAAACTCAACTATTCAACACTTTCGACAACATCAATGTGCCTGCAACTAGCCAACCAATCAGTTCGCTACCCAGCAGGAATCGCTGAGAATATTCTGGTAAAAATAAGAAACTTCTTCATGCCAATCGACTTTGTGGTGCTTGATATGTAGGAAGACATGCCCCTCATTCTTTGGGAGGCCCTTCTTGAGCACCACAAATGCACAAATTGATGTTGGAGCTAGAGAAATTCGATTCCATATCAATAGGAAAGAGGAGCAATTTGCCTTCAAGCCAAGACCTGAGCAATGCTCTAAATTGGTGTGGCACAAGAAGGAAGTACCGCCATCAAGGTCTCTATCATCAGGACCAATTGATGCACCCGAGGAATGAACAAGACCAGAGAAGTCTAGTTCAGCGAACTCAAAATTCTGAACCCTCGCCGGGAGGTAAAATCGGTAGTTATCCATATTTACTTCTTCACATTGCATGAATTATTTTTACTTTAGCATACTTACTTTTTCTGCATTTACATTGCATTTGGAAAATAAAATAAAAGTTTTATCACATCATTATAAATCTCAAGGCCCATGTAAATAATTTTACAGTGCGTAAAAACCTATAAGAATATTCACTGTGGTGGCATAAAAATAATATGAATACATATAGTCATGTTTCATTGCATCATAAAATATGTTTCTGCATAGCATATATATATATATATATACATTTGTATACAGAGGAAATACAGATATACAGACCCATAGGAGGCACCTAGGACCCACTCAACCACCACCGTACACTACCATCGAACAATTCGAGCGCATCTGCATCAAAAGCAGCAAGATTTTGCTTAACTTCGAAGCAAAGTACCAGCTGGTGGTGGATGAGGCCATTTGGGCCTAGGGTGGGGCTGGCTGGCCCCACCGCCAGGCCGCCCTGCCTGCTACTCCTCCCATCTATAAATACCAAGCTCCGGGGTTTAGCTCTCCTCAAGCTTAGCTGAAAACTTTCTACTAAGCCTCCGAATTTGAATTCCTCCTCTATGGTTTAGAAAATCCAAATATAGTAGTTCCGTAGAAATTAGAAAATCCAAAAATATAAGATAGAGATCCTGCTAAAATTCTGCCAATTCAAAAAATACTTCTTACCTCAAGAATGACTAACCTCTTGATGGCTGATTGCTAACTCTTTTTACCCTAATCCGTTCCAAAGGTTTTGTTTGTTCTTGTCGATATTTTGCAGGATGATGAACAAGCTCAGAAGCAAATTCTCTTGGACGTCGTCTTCTCGCTCCACCTGGAGTATGTCATCCCGAGTTGGCTCTTACATGCGAGTAGATGAACCATCTGCTGGAGCCGCTATGGCCCCTGCTCAAGCACAGATTAACACCCTGATGGATGAGAAGGACATCCGCTGGTGATCCCGCCAAGAGAAGGAGAAGTACCAGCAACTGAGGCCATGGACATTTTCACTCACAAGCATGTACAATCCTCAACTACTTCAAAACATAGGTATGGACGCTGAATTTGATTTAATATTTCAAGTTGTAGGATGGTAGAATTTTTGGGATGTTTCGGAGTTGGGCTCTAAAGCTTTGACTATGGAATTTTTGTGCACCCTAACAATCACAGACACGGGGGTGAGTTATAGATTTTTCAGAAAAGAGTATTCGCCCTCCTAGAAAGATTTAAATCTGCTCCTAGGTTTTGATGCACAATGTGCCATCGATGTAGACTCCGCTATCCAAGACTTTGATAGAGTAAAATTTTGGAGAGAAATTTATGGGAAAACTGATTTCTTTCATCCCCAAACCAATGATATTCACAACCCAACTTTGTGTTTCATGCATAAGTGGCTAGGGATGACAATGTTTCCCAGGTCAGACATACGTACCGTGAGAATAGATGAATTAAAATTGATGTATGCCATGGTAAAAAGAAAGAAAGTTTCCCCTATACAATTCATGATGTGTCAATGGTTAGAAGTTTTCACTCTTAATGGTGACGTTGATTGTACCTCTTTGGTCACTCAGATCGCCACCAACATGAGTCTCTTGCATACTTCCTCACTTTCAATTATCACTGAGCCCTGACTATATATTGATTTTGAATAGTTTTGACATGCTCATATGCTTAAAAGGAAAGATGATGGAAGTATTGTAATGACGTACTGTGGCTATACAAACGAGGTTCCATTACCTAACCGGAATGCTAGTTTATATGCTATGCAATCTTTAACCATGAATTTGCAGAAGATAGAAGCAGCACCATGCAGGAGTGCCTTTGCAAGGCTGACTCGTACATTGGACCGGTAGTTCTTCGCCGCTGATCCAACACCTGAAGAACCAGCTGTTGGCATTTCTTAGCATCACCACTAGGATTTGTGTTTCCTAGCAATGGCACCAAAAATGCCTTGATGATATATCTGAACGCATACATAAATATTCTATAAGCTCACGGATATATCGTTGTAGTATTTCACCCGGAAGTATTCGGGTATCATTCATTTATATTTTCCTAAAGAAGGCATGGTGTAAAAGTCTCTAATAGGGACATGGACAAGATAACATGACTGTATAATAGACGAAAGTTCATAACAGGGTTAAGCCAGTATAAATATTGGATAGTGTGACACACATTCAAGCGAATCTCAAGGATAAAGATAAAAGAAAGAATAAAGAATAAAGAATAAAAGAATATACCTAAACTAGAGCAGGCTTATCCTAAGTAGAATATGGTAAGATAAGCAGATGATCATACAAATACATGGTTACAACTAAACCCTAAGCATAAGATGGGAGGGGAGACCTCCGAGTACTAGTCTATCAGCAACCTCATGAGGCAATTTAGACTCCTACACCATACCCAAATGTGAGAGATTACAAAGGACGGACAGGGCTGTCACCACCTGCCGCCTACCCCTCAATCGTGGAGCATGAAATGTATCCATCGGTTCCCATGTACTCGAGCACCATGCCCGTATACAAAGGAACTACCCAAATCCCCCTAGGACTCCGACCCTATTGATCGACAAACATAGGACTTGGGTGAATCCGAAGGCATGATGAACCGCCACCTGAAGGAGGCCCGAAAGGTATTATCTTGAGGATTAGCTTGATCTGTGTTAAGTGGGGTAGTGTCCTCTCTTATCCTACCTATCTTAGTATCAATCCTAATCATTGTCATCTTTTCTCTTACACCGTACCCTTCTTTATGTCTTTATAGTCTTGCTCATTCTACCTTTGCCTAACATCAGATGGTGAACCCAGGAGATGATGTCAAAGGAAAGAATACCTGTAATCAGAGTCATCAAACGACTTCTGCAACTTAGTTGAGCGATGAGCAGATGATAGCCTAGCAAGCTCAGATACTAGAAATGGTAGTTGATTAGATGGACAGACTCCAGAACATACTATCGGTACAAGTTTTACTTCTCTAGGGTGATATTGTGAAGGAGCTCATATCAAGTTTTAGGAGGACCCAGCTATGCCATGCTTGTCCTCAATGAAGAAGGAGAAGCCCTCATCTATGCAGGAACATGTGCTAACTAGAGTTGAACGATAGAAAGATTCTCAGCTTCATTCAGAGAAGACCACGACTAAAACTCAGGAAGGATCAATGAAGAGACAAGTAGCAGAAGCCTAGAAGAACATGGAATCCAGAGAGGGTGATATCAATGAGGTGCTTAGGATTCAAGAACTATGCCGTTGTTGTAGGCATTATGGTTTACCTTGTCTTCAGAGCAAGTCAGCTGAAGGAAAAGCCGAGGCACCCTAGGATCACTAGACTAAAGGGTACAAGAAAAGGAAGGCAATCTCACTAGAGCCATGATTAAGCGTTGAGCCAAATCTGAGTTCTACATCACAGTCATCTCTAGTTCCAAACTCTCATCAGGCACATTTGCATCTTGAGGAGTTAGATACCCCTCAAGCCACACCTGCTATGCCAGAGATATGTCTAGATGGATGGACCATCACATGTAAAGAATTTTAGCCCTAGAGGAGCAAGCAAGCTAAGAAGCAAACTGGAGCAGTAGAGGAAAGAGGAGGGGAGGATATACCTATGAGTCACGTGGAGCAGAGCAGAGTCGTGGGGCCAAAATTAGTCACGGAAGCGGACGGCGCCAGAGTCAGTCGTGGCTCATGACGGATGGAGCGGGATTTGGTCGTGGACTGGGCTAGAGTCATGGATGGAGTGGACTATTAGAGTCTCGCAGTCGAATGGAGCAGTCGCTATATGGAGCAGAGTCCCACAGACGGGCGACCTCACATAGGGTAGTCGCCTGTGCTACCGCCGTCGCCGGATTTGAGGTGGGCCGCAGCCCTCTCCTCTCTTCCTCTCTCCTTCCTTTCCCTCTCCCTCTCTTACTCTCTTAGACGTGATGGGGATTCAAAGCCTTTGGTGGGATGTGTAGGCGCGGTGCCGCTGCTTTTCCCGTGTGAGGGCATCGCGCCGCTCTTTTCCCATGCCTTTTCATCCCGCGGCGTCTGCCTCAGCGAGAAGGACAACTAGGCGACGACTTCAACCACAAGGCAATGCCATAAGATAGGAGGATGCGGCGACAATGATGCTAGGTTTGAAAACCCACTTAGACGACACCTAGGCGATGCCTTAAAAACTATACATGCACCCATGATCAAGATTCACGTACACCCACAAAAAAATCCTGACTCTTACACTGAGAGTTACGCAAAACATGTTTTTTGGTCCACCAAATAAAAATACTCCATTCGCATGACATGAGTTTGTCTCCCTAAAAGTATTCATGTGCCAAAAGAGAATATGGGCTATGCTAAAAAAAGATATACATGCTAAGAAGCATGAGAAAAAAATGCATGCCAAAGAGCATGAGAACAAAAATACATGCTAAAAAGCATGAGAAAAGAAAAGAAACAGAAAAATAAAGATAGCCCATATTTTCAAAACTAATGCGAAAAGAAGTGAGAGTCATGTCCAAAAGAGTATAGAAATAAATATATATGAAGATTTTTAAACAAATTCCACACACTTGCACATTCTTGATCAAAGTGTATGACTTGTATCTCCTTGGATCCAGTTTTTGACTTAGCAAAATTATGTGATGCAAGTATGCCTCGCTTTCATACCTACCCAAAACTCTACAAAAAGCCTATTAGGAGTAGGATGAAAAAGAAAGGCAAACATCTAAAGCCTTTGGTAAGGATCATACACAAATGAGCGATCAAGTGAATCATTTGAGGAACTTACTTTTTATTTGCAAAACTGTTAAAACCTCCAGAAAGAAAGTTGATCAAACAATAGATGACTAGCGGTTCTATAAAACTGTTCTATCTTGCAGCCACCTAAGACTTCAAAAAGCAACAAGCACCATAGGGATCAAGTTAAAAGGGTGGATAAAATGCCAACTCATTTAAATTAAGGAAGAATACTTTGTTATAGACATGGTACCTTTGAGTTGTACTCGGCATTGCAACAACTCCTGATCAACAACCAATGACTTAGCTTTTTGCTCAGGACAAGCAAAGGTTACGCTTGGGGTATCTTGTTGGCGGTCCTTAATGACCAAATTTTACCGCCAAATAAGATACAAAATGACGAGAACTAGCATAACTTACACACATATGTTTCATTATTGACACATTTCCACATGTATTGGAGACTAAGTGTTTTTGTAGGACATATATCCAGAATACATGGAAAATATGATGAAAGTGCGCAATCAGAGAAGGCGTAAAGTAGATCCTGAGCAAGCAAACAAGGAAGAGCCCACCTATAGGAAGTTATGGGTGCGGCCGCACCCCTGCCCGTGCCAACTGCCTCCTCCTTCCATGTGGCATCTCTTGGTGGCTCCTCCATGATGATTGCATGTGGACATGCATGGAAATCCCCTCCAAAACCAACCATGCCATGACTATAAATAGATGGGGAGGGCTCTCACACCACACACACCCCTCACTCAAGAAGCCTCTCTCCTCCCACTTGTATTCTTTTTACTATTTTTAGTAGTATTAGGAGCTAGGCAAGAATTACTTGAAGAGCTTGGACTTCTTGGAGAATCTTGGCATGAGAAATACATTCGGTTCCAATATGACCTTGCGCTTATTTTATCAAAGTACTTATGATATAGAATGCTCTGCTCCTTCCTGTACCCCTCTTCTATACTTTGCTCTCTCTGATGTGCTCCTTTCTGCTCTCTCTATTGTGCTCCTTTCTCCTATTTATTCTATGTATAGTTTGATAGTTGGAATGGATAGCTCATAGGTGTGTTCCTTTCTGTTTGGTGTGGTTGCCTAATTGCTATGAATAATTAATATATGCTTGACTTCTTGTCTGTCTGATGTCTAAACTTTGCTGCATAAGTGAGATTAATTTATTGATCTATGTCATTGACTCATTGCTATATGTGCCCTTGAGGCTTTGATGGTGAACACCGGTATAAAAATGCCTAATTGCCTATGTCTATTACATGTACATGTACTGGTTGTCTGCTAGTATTTTTTAACACTTGCCATTGCCAACTTCCTAATTTTCTAATGCTATATTACTATCACTGTTTCACTACTTAGATTAGATTACTACAGGATGCATCGAGTACTCAATCTCCTCAGTTTTTAATTACTCTCTTGGTTCTTTCTATGCAGCACAAACCAACAGGAAAGAATGGCAAGTCCACCTTCTATCAACAATGAGAACTATGATCCTAAGGTAGACAAAGCAAGAAAGGCCAACTCAAATGATCTAGGCTAGAAGTATGGATATTGGGCAAACCTTCCGAAGCCAGATAAGGTAACATTTATTCTTTGCGACACTGAGGTTTCTAGAGGGATAAAAAGGTTGAAGCAGCATCTGACAGGTGGACATGGAGATGCAAAAATGTGTCCTAAGACCACCACTCCATTAGGAAGGAGATGAGAGATTACTTGGAATCCAATGAGAGGAGGAGGCCATTGTTCAATGAAGAGGGTGATGAGCCACCCGAGGAACCAACAGTTGTGGTGGTGATGGATGCAGTAGCAGCCCCAGCAGCTAGAGCTAAATTTGTTCAAGTTGAAGACACTGCACCTACAGAATCCCAAGCTTCCAAGGTGCAGCCAAGTTCAAGGACTATAGCTAAACAAAGGCATGCAAATTATTTATTCAAGGCTACTACAGCATGCAATACAAAGGCAAAGCTAAAGGTTAACAAGTCAATTGTTGAGATGCTTCGGAAAACACCTGAAGAACTTGTTGATGAAAGGCGTAAAGGATGTTCTCAGCCAACAATTCTAGCCAAGATAAGGACCAAAGAGGAGAAGCACTATGTGGATCAGCAGTGGGCCTTGTGGTTCTATGAGTGTGGTGTGCCATTTAATGCAGCAGCAGCAAGACAATTTGAGATTGCAGTTGAGGCAACTGCACAATTTGGTTTAGGTTACAAGCCACCTACTCCCTATATGTTAGGTGAACCATTGCTTAAGGGTGCTATGAAATTGACCAGTTCTTTGAGGGAGGAACATGAGCAGGCCTGGAAGATGTATGGCTACACACTTATGTTAGACCGCTGGACTGATAAGAGAGGCCGCCATTTGATCAACTTCCTTGTGAATAGCCTTGCGGGGACTTATTTCTTAGAGTCTGTTGATGCATCAAGTGAGGTACACGATACATTTATGCTTGCTAATTTACAAAGGCAAAGATTGAGGAGATTGGGAAAGACAAGGTGGTTCAAGTTATCACTGATAATGGGGCGAATTACAAGGCAGCTGGTAGAATTCTAATGGAAAGGATTCCTATGCTGTATTGGAGCCCATGTGCTGCACACTGCTTGGATCTTATGGTGGAAGAAATAGGGAACTTGAAGGAATTTAAGAAACCCATTGCAAGAGCCAAACATGTCACAACTTTCATCTATAGGCATGGGATAATTCTTAGTTTGATGAGAGAAAAAACAGAGGTTGATCTTGTGACACCTACAGTCACTCGATTTTCTACCTCTTTCCTCACTTTAAAAAGGTTGCACAAGCATAGAGATGCTTTGAAGGCTTTATTTGTTAGTGAAGAATGGTTGGGGAACAAATTGACAAAAACTACAGTCGGTCAAGAAGTGCACAACACTGTGCTCTCTGTGGAATTTTGGAATCTAGTTGAAGATTGCCTTAGAGCTTCAACACCTCTTCTTATTGTTCTTAGGGTGGTTGTTGGTGATGAGAGGCCTACAATGCTAGAGGTTGCAGCACTGATGAATCATGCAAAAGAGAAGATCAAGCTCAGCTTTGTTACTGAAAACAAGAAAACCTTGCTCAAGAATATCATTAAGATCATTGAGAAGCATTGGGTGATACAAATGGACCATCCTTTGTTTGGGGCTGCACTGTATTTGAACCTAGGAAGACTGCATTCTCTCATACAAGCTAATGATGATGCCACTATTGGGTAGTTAAGAGGCTATTTTCTTGATGTGCTTGGAAGAATGGTGGAGGATGAAGAAATTAGAAGCAAGATTGATGCTCAATCCTTAGACTATGAAGGACTTAAAGGAGATGCATTCTCAAACAAAATGGCCAAGCAAAACCTATAGAATTTAAACCCTCGTACGTGCTATTTTTCTTGTAATTGCAGCAGTTTTAGTATGTGCAATTTAATCCCAGCAAGTATATTTCATCTCAAAATGCTAATATATATTTGTATTTGGCAATATAGTTGATTGGTGGCGTTCATATGGTGGTCGTGCTATTGAGCTTCAAAGGTTTGCTAGACGCATTGTTAGCCTTTGTGCTTCATCCTCTAGTTGTGAGAGAAACTGGAGTACATTTGAGTTTGTGAGTATTGCCAACTTCACTAGTCACTGTTTTCTTCCAATTAATTTGTGCTCAGCTAGCCAATTAATGACACCTTTATTTGTTGTTTTCCTATTCTTCTTTTGTAGATGCATACAAAGAAAAGAAATAGGTTGCTGCATAAGTGATTGAATGACATTGTGTTTGTTTCCTACAACCGAAGATGAAGACCAGGTTTCCATTAAGGCATGAGAAAAAAGGGAAAATTTTTGATCCTTTGGTCATTGAGGAGTTTGATTGGGATAATTAGTGGGCTGACTCCTCCTATGTTCATCCTCAAGGTGCCCGTGGATTTGATAATGGTGACAATGGTAATGGCCTTACATGGGAACATGTGGATGAAGCTGTTGGTGCATCAAGCTCGCTGCGAGGCCACAATCTTCTAAGGAATGCTAGCAGCAAGCGTGCAAGAAATGGACAGTCAAGGTTGGCTGAACTTGAAGTAGACTTAGGTTTAGCCAGTGAAGAAGAGGAAGAGGAAGATCCACATGACAATGCTGATGTGAGTGATTGTGAGCAGGATCCAAATGGCTCCAATGGTGGCGGTGAAAACATGGAGGCTCCAAACATCCTTGATGAGTTTGATGACGGATATTGACTGTTGAGAGTTGGCTGCTAGCAGATTTTAGATCTACACTAAAATTACTTTTGTGTTGTACTTGTGCACTACTTAGCATGCCATGAGACTCTAACTTTTGGTGGTTGGGCTATGTTATGTAATTGTCGCTGTGGACTACTAATTATGCCACTTAGACTATCTTACGTAGTTATATTTGTGAACTGCTTGTAATGTGGCTAACTATGCCACTAAGACTCTTATCTATATTTCTAGAATGTTTGTAATGTGGCTAACTATGCCACTAAGACTCTTATCTAAGTTTATGGGCTGATGTAATGATGATATATTGATATTTGGTTGTGTCTTTTGTTGCTAAATTTCTTTGCCGTTGCTAAATTCCTTATTGTTTATGCAGCTTGCTGTTTGGGAGAAGAAAAGAGAGTTCAGATCATCAAAAGGTCTTTCACTATCCATATTTAATCTTATTACAAAGTATTTCTGTTATATAATTATATTAATGAGTCACACATGTAGAAACTTGTTAGGGGCTGTATGGCACATGGAAGAAGACAACTAGAAATATGAGGATCACTGCTACATGGGCTCTAGAATTGGCAGCAAAAAGGTATGTATAAGTGTATGTTTGTGCTATCCTATGGAAGGTTAGAGTATGTGTATGGCATCGCCTCGCCATGCGCCCAACTCGCCTAGGTGTCTAGAAGGGGGTGGAGTGCCGCACCTTGCCTAACCGCCTTACAAACTATGGGTGCATGACGAGAATCTTAACAAGGGTCACAACAATTTGACAAAGCTCAATATAATAACAAGTAGCATATGACTAAGGTTTTACATTTGTATGATGTCATATGGCCTTGGTAGGAATTATAATCATTGAGGAACTTTTCATTTTAGCATTTTCAAAATTGAAAACTCCGGATGTCAAGTCTCTCTTAGAACAAAATCATAGCAAATTCTATTTGTACTATATCATAACTTGCAACTACTTAGAAATGGATCATACGTTTGCAACCCATGAGTTTCAAGTTTTAGGATGAGACATTTTTAGCCAAAAACTTAAACCTTGGGAAAAACTAAGTTATAAACTAGGCACAAATGAATTATAAAACAGAGCAACTATTCATCATTTCAACAAAGGAGAAACTAAACATTCTTACTACACATATGTGGAGTGGAATAAATATTATTGTTTTTTATTATTTATTTATTTATTTTTATTATTTTTTAAACCTTTGTTTAATCAAGGTCCACCCAACAAATTTTCATCTCTATTGTCATCTCAAAGACTTACCCTCATGAAGTTGATAAATTTCTTCAAGGGTTAGTCCATATAATAAACCAATATCTATACTTAACACTTTCGGTTCAATAATCAAACTAGACACCATGTCTAATTTGATCAAGGTAGGTTAATCAACCAAAGCAACATGCTTAAAATAAAAAGCCTATAGAAGTATGATCATTACATCCAAACTTCAACCTAAGCACCATGCTTAATTTAAAAGATGTATAACCAATACTCCCAAACCAAAACATGCCAATATATAGAGAGGAAGCATGAAAGGATAAACAAGAATCATCCAATGGAGGTGAAAACATTGAATGGTGAACAGTAGAACCATAAGTTTTTTTCATGCAAGGTAATGGAAAGTGGTGAGAGTGCAAGATACACATTAGCATGTGGAAGTCCTCCCCCAAGCTAGCTCAAAGCCTATGGTTTGGGGTTGTACCCCTGTGCTTTTTGTCTTTTCCTTCCTGATATTGTTGGTGCGACTGATTCCACCCTGGACCTCCTTGTAGACAGAACTCATTGTTGTTGTTCAACGCATCATCATGGGTTTTGGGGCAGTCGTTCCCCGAGTGTCCGGCGTTTCTACACACCTTGCATGTCATATGCAAGTTAAGTGCTTGGACTGTACCATAAGATGCTCCTTTTGTGGTAGCATGTTTGTCCAAGCGTTTTATTAGGAGATCCAATTTTGTGGCCAACATATCCGTTTCCTCCATGGTATGCATGCCGTCTTATTGGGTTTGGAGTCTGTCTTCACTCCACCCCTAGTTGGAGACCATCTTCTCAATGAGAGTCATGGCTCCACTGACTGTGAGTGAGAAGAAGGCTCCACCGGCAGCAACATCTATGTGGGCTCTAGATTTGGAAGTTAGCCCATTGTAGAAGTTTTGAAGGATAAAGTAGTTTTCCATCCCATGGTGTGGGTAGGCAAGGATGTATTCTTGTAGCCTCTCCCATGCTTCTAGGATGGATTCTGATGCTGTCTGCTGGAAGTTGGAAATTCTTCCACGAAGGACATTGGTTTTACCCGTCAGGAAGAACTTCATAAGGAACGCCGTGGAGCACTTGGCCTAGTGTTAACAGCTTCCCGGTCCTTGTAGAACCATTGTTTTGCCCTCCCTAGGAGGGATAATAGGAACAAGTGGAGTCTGATTATCTTTGGTGTGACATCCTTCATGATGACGGTGTTGCATAGCTCCAGGAAGTGTTGGAGATATGTGTTGGCATCCTCGCTAAGCAATCCACAGAATGGATTTGCCTACACCATCATGATTAGGCCGATCTTCAGTTCAAAGTTTGTGTCACCCATGTTGACAGTGGACCTAATGGGAACATTGCAGCAGTGGGGATGGAATACTTGCGCAACGTCTTGTCAGCCATGGGGTTTGGTATGGATGGTGCTTTGATGATGGGTTCAGTTGCTGCTGGGGCAGCTGAAAGAGGATCGGCACGAAGTCGGCCTTTCCTTACAAGTGACTCTAGGTTTTCGGTGAAGGTTATCGGCAAGTCAAAACCTGTCTAACACTATCCTGTTTTCACCCACAATAGGAGAAAACAAGCAGAGTTATCCTATTATGAGCAATGGCTACTGTACCTGCATATTATCATGAACATATCTTATTAGATTCTTTTAACCAGTGCCTTCCTCGACAATGGTGCCAGAAATGCATGTTGGCATTTTTTAGCGTCACCACTAGGATTTGTGTTTCCTAGCAATGGCACCAGAAATGCCTTGATGGTATTTCTAAACGCATATAGAAATATTTCACAAGCGCACGGATATACCATTGTAGCATTTCACCCAGAAGTATTCAGGTATCGTTCATTTATATTTTCCCAAAGGAAGGCAAGGTGTAAAAGTCTCTAATAGGGACATGGACAAGATAACATGACTGTATAATAGACCAAAGTTCATAACAGGGGTAAGTCAGGAAAAATATTGGATAGTGTGACACACACTCAAGCCAATCTCTAGGATAAAGATAAAAGAAAGAATAAAGAATAAAAGAATATACCTAAACTGGAGGAGGCTTATCCTAAGTAAAATATGGTAAGATAAGCAGATGTTCATAGAAATACATGGTTAGAACTAAACCATAATCATAAGATAGGAGGGGAGACCTCTAAGTACTGGTCTGCCAGCAACCTCATGAGGCAATTTAGACTCCTACACCATACCCGAACATGGGGGATTACAAAGGACGGATAGGGCTATCACCACCTACCGCGTACCCCTCAACCGTGGAGCATGAAATGTATCCACTAGTTCCCATGTTCCTAAACACCATGCTTGTATACAAAGTAACTACCTAAATACCCCAAGGACCCCGACCATATGGATCGACAAGAATAGGTCTTGGGTGAATCCGAAGGCATGACAAACCTCCACCTCAACTTAGGTCTTAGTCTAATGATATATGTTGTATGAATGAATAAGCATAAGGTTCTATATACTAAACTAATAACATAAGAACATTGCTCTAGTTCTATAGCATAAGTACTTTGATAAAATAAGAGCAAGGTCATATTGGAACCGAATGTATTTCTCATACCAAGATTCTCCAAGAAGTCCAAGCTCTTCAAGTAATTCTTGCCTAGCTCCAAATACAACTAAAAATAGTAAAAAGAATACAAGTGGGAGGAGAGAGGCTTCTTGAGTGAGGGGTGTGTGTGGTGTGAGAGCCCTCCCCATCTATATATAGCCATGGCATGGTCGGTTTTGGAGGGGATTTCCATGCATGTCCACATGTAACCGTCATGGAGGAGCCACCAGGAGATGCCACATGGAAGGAGGTGGAGGTTGGCCTCAGGCAGGGGTGCGGCCGCACCCTAGGTGTGGCCTCCCCATGACCGCCTTTTGCATGGTGGTTGTGTGTTGGGCCTAGGCTGCTTCCACGTGGGTTTGAGGCCCAATATGTTCTGATAGGTGGGCTCTTCCTTGTTTGCTTGCTCAGGATCTGCTTTGTGCCTTCTTAGGTTTTGGAAGGTTTCTTTGAGGTCGGCGATGAGGTTATCAATAGTCTTAGACTTAACCAGCACATCATCGATGTAGGCCTCGATGTTCTTCCCAATTTGCTCTTAAAGGCATCGTTGGATAGCCCTCTAGTTGGTGGCGCCAATATTCTTTAGCCCAAAGGACATGGTGGTGTAGCAATAGGCACCGAAGGGTGTGATGAACGAAGTCTTGATCTAGTCTTCCTCCTTTAAGGAGATATGGTGATAACTAGAATAGCAATCGAGAAAGCACAAGAGCTCACAACTGGCTGTTGAATCTACGTCCTTGTCAATGCGAGGTAAGCCAAAGGGGTCTTTAGGGCAGTGCTTGTTGAGATTGGTGTAATCAACGCACATTCTCCATTCAGTATTCTTTTTTCATACAAGGACCAGATTGGTGAGCCACTCCGAGTGATACACCTCTTTAATAAAATAGTCTGCTAAGAGCCATGTTATTTCTGCCCTAATGGCCTCATTTTTGTCTTGCATGAATCATCGTAGCTTTTGCTTGATTGGTTTGGTGGTCGGTGAGACATTTAAGGAGTGCTCAGGAATGCCGGGCATGTCAGCAGGTTTCCATGCAAACACATCGATGTTTCTGTGGAGGAAGCTGACGAGCACATCTTCCTATTTGGTGTTGAGATGGGCCCCGATCCGGGCCATCCTGCTTCTATCGCCGATCACGAGCTCAACCTCCTTTGTGTCTTTGGGCTTAGTCACAGACCAAGGTGTCTCCCGAGTCAGGATCGCCTGCTCCTCTACTAGGATCTTCTTGGAGTTAGCGATGCAAACCTCCATTCTGGCTGAGAGGTCCATTGCTTCGGTGATGGTGATTCCTTCTCGTTCACAGTCATAGGCAGTGGAGACACTGGTGCGCAAGGTGAGAACGCCTTACTCCGTCGGGATCTTCAACACCATGTAGACATAATGGGGCACGGCCATGAACTTGGCAAGAGCTGGTCGGCCAAGGATGGCGTGGTAGGCGGTGTCAAAGTCTTCCACAAAGAAGTTCACACACTCAGTATGGAAGTGGTCGGCGGTGCCAAACTAGACTGGCAAGGTGATCTACCCCAAAGGTTGGGAAGCTCTGCCAGGTACAATACCCCAAAATGGAGAATCAACAGGGACGAGATCATCCATTGGAGGCCTAACTCAGTTAGGGCTCCAGTGAAAAGGATATTGAGGGCACTCCCACCGTCGATGAGGACCTTCTTGAACTGTATGTTGCGGATGGCTAGATCCAACACGAGTGGGAAACACCCAGGGTATGGGATATCTATCCACTGGTTGGCCCAAATGAACATGATAGGATGCTCCAACCAGTCCAGATATTTGGGATCGGCGACCGTGTCGTACTTGGTGATCGACATGACCTGCCAAGCAGTGAGCTTCTACTGGCGTTTGCTCTTAGAGGTGGCGCATCCTCCAAAAATTGTGGCGATGGTCTTGTTGGCATCTTGGGTAGTAGGACATGTGCCCTTAGGATGCTCCTCCCCTTTGTTGTCATCTAACTTGTCATCCTTGCGCGTTCACTATTTCTCCTCCTCATCGCAAAAAGCTTTGGCCATGCCATAGCATTGCCTCATGGTGTGCTTGCTATTCTTGTGAATGAGGCATGGACCATTAAGGAGTTCTTCATAGGTAGCATTGAAATTTTGGTTAGCGCATGGCTGCTCTATGTTGTCGATGGAGTTTCCTGGTCGGCGGCGATGTGGCTATGTAGCCCTTGATCCCTCTGGCCGATCCACTTCTTCGGAGTCTGCGTATGAGTTTGCAACCTTGAGGAGTTTGTCGATGGTCTGGGACCTCTTGCGGTAAATTCTGGAGCACAACTCTTGATGGCGATGGAGTCCTCTGGTGAAAGTGAAGATGGCCTCATTGTCTAGCCAATTCACCAGTGGCCACATCTAATTCTAGATGTCGTTGACTTGGGCCTAAGCTGCTTTGAGTAGCGCTTAAATCTGGAGTATCTCTAGCATTTGTGGGAGTCTAGCCAACTTGTGGGTGGCCATAGCCAGATTGGCGCTCAGCATTTGCTCCACTCGCTGATTGTCCACCATGAGAAAATCTTGTTGGAGATTCGGGAGAGAGGCGGCGAGCCACCTCTGGCGGGTTGGGCAGCATTTTCTGCTTCTTCATTGCGATGTTGTTGGCAATCAGTGTTCTTGGCTTTGCGCTCATGGTGTTGAACACTGGTCTCTCCATCAACAGCAATGCTATCGTGGTCAACCATGAAAAACTCTCTCCCCAAACCTAGAGGGAAAGATGGGTAGCTGTTGGTAGAGGCCTCAGAGTACGGCTCAGGACTTTCCTCTAGGATGGTGTGGAGCATTTCATCTAGAAGATTTGCTCGGATTTGCACCATGTTTACCATTGGGGTAGGCTGGTCGGCCTGAAGGAAGTCGATCTAATAGAGGTCATTGACGCGGCTATGCTTGGCGTGGTCGGTGAAAAGATGGTGCATGGCGTCCTGACAGATCAGACCCGCACCCACTAGCCTGAAAGAATAGGGCTTCATCATGCTCTCTGTTGGGGTGAGGAGAGGTTAGAGTTGAAAGGTATGCCCTTCCGGAGTTGCCGTGATCTCTAGATTGGAATCTGGCCGCCTTGAATGAAGTGGCCAAGTAGGTCGCTCAGTTGTAGCGGCTTGGTAATCTTGGGGTATGGGAAATTCATCGCTCGCTCTGGATTGATCTAATACTGAACCCACGAGGAGCTGACATTCTGCTAAGCGGCTGTGACCCGATCGATGGATGCGATCAGATCATCATTGCTGATGGATCTCCTAACCCAGTGGCGGGACGTCGGGATCAGAGATATCGTTGTGAGTGTCAGCGCAATCAGCGTAGGGTGATCCTACACCGCTTCATGATCTCCCTGTTGCCATCGGGGCCGATGATCCAAGTCATGGATCTGACCATGAAGATCTGGCCTGGCTTGGGAAAGGCCATGGAGCTTAGGAAAGTGACCATCTAGTTGGCCATGGAATCAGCATGCACGCCCCCTACCTGGCATGCCATTGTCAACGAAATTTGGTCGGCAGTCTACCGAGGGGTATACCCATGGTAGTAGATGATTGGTGGAGGTGCGCGTAATAGGAACCGGATGGTGACACAAGGCGCAGAGATAGCGATTTAGATAGGTTCAGGCCATCTGATCGACATAATACCCTATGTCCTGTGTCTTTGTTGGATTGTATTGAATATGAGATGAATTCAAGGGGTCCCTACCCTCCTTATATAGTCTAGGGGTAGGGTTATAAGTCGGTTTGGGCCTAGATCTATTCGGTTATATAGTAAGTATTTACAAGGAATACGATATCTATCATATCCGAAAAGATCTTCCTTCATCGCCAAGATGTCTTCTGATTGCCTTGCAGTGCACGCCGACCAAAACTAGGCACCATAGGCCTTGATCTTATGGGCTAGACCTCCCCTAGCAGTGCAGCCCATGTCCATTGCTGTGGGAACCTAGGATTATACCCCCACAGAAATTATGAAGCAACCTCAAGTTGGCATCACGAGGGACGCATGTCCTTCTCTGATCGAGCGTACCATGACACTCAAGGCACCTTCCATCGCATCAACAATAGGCTCACAAACATTAAGGAGACAATTGCTGCCATCCAAGGTACATTACTGGATCACACACAATGGCAGGCAACAATAGGACACAAGGTGGCCAACCACCAATGACAACATCAACAACAAAATCAAAATTGGGAGGTTCTGTTCTAGCACTACCACATCCGGCCACCACACTAAGTAACCACTCAACAACCAACTTGGGGGAAGGTTATTCCCCGTCTATCCAGATAAGTATTTCTTTTCTTTTCTTTTTATTACTTTTAGTTTGTTTTATATATATCTAAAAAAAGATGAATAACTAAAAGAAAAAGTAGTTATAGTTATAATAATATAAGGTGTGATCTTAAAATGAAAATAAAATAAAAGAGCATGTCTAGTTATCTTTAAGTTTGATTTTTAAGAGCTGAATAAAATAAAATGGACTCTGAAGATAATCTCTTAAAATGGAAATGATGAATAGTTGCTCTGCTGTAATTCCTTTCAAGTACCTAGTTTTCAGCCTTGAATTCTCCTATGTTTTCAGCAGGATTTATTTAGAAAAAGAGCAAGGTGGACCCACTCGTCAGATCAAACCACGTTTATCCATGACAAAACCGACTTAGGAAGACTCTAGAAACATCTAGAAGACAACACACCACCACTCGACCCAAAACATGGCAGGGTGGGGCCAGCCAGCCCCACCTATAGGTCGACTGGCCTATGGGCCCCATGTGTCAGCCCCTCCTTGTTATGTCGGTTCTTCACCGCCTTAAAGATTCAATCTACGCCGTTGCTCAAGGTTGGTTTGATTCGAGGGCTCATATTGACGTTGCCATGGATTCATGGGCCCACAAGACTCCTGGTTCCCCCTATAAATAGCCTCCCATACCTCCTCCTCTAGGCATCTTCATCTTCTATCAAGAGCTACCATAGTTATTTAAGAAGATTAACCAGAGAGAATAGAATAGATCTCCAATTCCTCAAAGCTTTAGTATAGTCTACCTAGTAAGATTCAAGTAGAGTTGGGCTACTGCTCAAGATTCTAGATTCATCATCTAGAGGCTGGTATAGCCATTGTATCCTCTATATTTCATCACTTTGTTCTTAATATATAATATGTTTCTATCTATCTTGTTCTTAGTTTGCTTTGGTAGTATGCTTGATATAGTCATAGTTAATGCTAAGTTTATGCATAGGTTTGCAAAGTGCTTAGCTCAATACTCAAGTGGGTTAAGTGGTCGACATTGTGTAAACATGGTGCTTATATGTTGTTTACTTGCGGATGCACCCTAAATTCCGAATCGTGTGGTAG
Source organism: Miscanthus floridulus (assembly GCF_019320115.1). Lineage (NCBI taxonomy): Eukaryota > Viridiplantae > Streptophyta > Magnoliopsida > Poales > Poaceae > Miscanthus > Miscanthus floridulus. The sequence goes on along the minus strand of NC_089593.1, from coordinate 84,596,675 downwards.
ATCACGAGAGTGACAGTCTCGTTGAGTCCATTGTAATCCACCTCCCGTTTGTAGGCCAAGTAGGACATGGTTGCGATGGAAGTTAGGCTTTGTTCTTGATCTTCCTTAGTAATGTCCCTTATGTGTAGATGAAGGGTTAATTATGCTATTGATGAAAGTATATATGCTTTGGTGTACAAAAGACTTGGTAAATAAGAATGACTTAGGAATATTTCTATTGATGAAAGTATATCTGTTTCTACCTCTAGATTATTATCATTGCCATACACTTATTATTTATATATCTATTGGCTTACCCCTGCTTAGAGTAAGTGTTTAGTTAATGATCTCATCATAAGTATCATGTTTATCAATATCTCTAGCCACCGCTCCTCCCTGTGGTAAAATATAAATAATGATACCTAGATTACTCTTGGGTGAAGTGCTACAATGGTATATCTGTGCGCTTGTAGAATTCTTCATATATAAATATTCTAAGTCACAATGAAATACCAAGGGTACTTCTTAGTGTCATTACTAGTAGTGATGCTAGGAAGTACCAACAATAGCCATTATTGGCGAAGAGGGGAAAATGTGGCCTCAGAAATGTTAATGTATATAGCACAACAATGACTCATAGGTGGCACTACTTCAACAACCAAGTTAAGTGAACTAGAATATTAAATAAGCACTGGACAACCAAATTGACAAAGGTAGAAGCAAAGGGCACATATAAGGCATGTTTATGTGCCTAGACAGAAGAACAACAAACCACCAAACAGGACTAGTTGCACAGAAGCAAGAGTAAGTAGAATTAGCATAGGCAAAAAAAACATCAGTAGAATAATAATTAGTGCCACCTCATCCTTATGGTTTCATCATCATAGGCACAATCGGATCATCCACAACTTGCAAAAAAGGCTCCAAAGCAACATAACATATTCAAGTTTGTGAAGAGTAGGCAGATAGAAACAACTATATAAAGAGTACATAGATAGTAACACATAGCAAAATCTGTAGCAACATAACTAGATTCAAGTATGTGAAGAGTAAACAAAGACTGAATAAACAGATATATGAACCATGAGTTTGCATCAGGCAGTTTAGTGAGGTTTAGTGGCACATACATTGCCTTAATTGTTCAAGTACTAGCGCACATAGCTGCCACAATCAGAAACCATGTGGTTGAATATTACATGTACCATATAGTTAGCTACCCCCAAATGAGTAACCGAAAACCCCAAAAGGATAGGTGCTAGTCAGCCAAGTTACCTTGCTACCCAAAAGAGCCTATGTCACTGCACAAAAAAGTTAGGGATGGAGAGTGGTCAAGGAGGGTGGAGAATATATATTTCTCCACTTCTTCCCTCCTCTTACTTGCTGTAGACAAGTAGGCTAGATGTAGTAGTTCTTGGCTACAAAAGTCCTAAACCAGAGAACCCTATGGCTGTCCACCATGCTCACAAACCCCTTACCTTGGGAGTTATTATCCAGTAGGTGGCTAAAGGAAACAATGATGGCCTCCTTTGAGAACCAAGGCATATCCATGATAGCATGGTATAGATCAGCATCCACCTGAGCAAGCCCAATCTCCCTCAAAGCATTTGCCAAATTATTGAAAACATCAGTCATGTTGTTCATGAGCAACATCTCATCCTCACTAAAGTAGGACCTCTTCCTATTACCACCCACATTTGAGGTTAGCAGCTCTGTTGCCTTGCTTCTCTCCCCATGCTCAGCCTTCTCATCCACTTGTTGGCCCACAAAAGTGTCCACCATCTTGCCTGCTGCACTGTCAATTGTGTTGTTGTTTACCCCAAGTGCTTCATTGGAGCCTAAAGCAAACCTTTCTATAGCCATGGAGCCACCAAAGATGGCCTCCATCTGGTCATAGAACCTAATAGGGGTGTTGAGGAATTCACCATCTTTGGGGTGATCCTGCAACAACACAAACAAAGAGAAGTTAGTGCTACATTTAATAAGAAATGAAAACAAAAAGGAGATTGAACTATTAGAATGAAAACAAAGATAAGTTAGTACCTTCACATGGCCATTATAGTGGTCTTGGTCTAATATGATGGCCTTGATGTCATCATCCCAAAGTGCCCTACTAAGGCCCTTCAACTTGCAGATTCTTCTCCACATCTACCTCCACTTCCTAAGGTGGTTGTATACCTAGGTGGAGGTCACCTTCTCACCAGAGTACTCCCTAAGGGCCTTAGCTACCTAGTTAACATCCTTATCAACCCATTGTCTGCCCTTGCCCAAATTTGGATGAGTTAAACTCATCCTACACAGCACAAACCCATTAATGTCATTTATCACCTCATAGGTGCCCTAGCAGCAACCCGGCCACCACTAGCAACAGGGCCATGGCAGTAGCAGCATGGGCATTGACATCAGCCAAAGTAGGTGGAGGAGCCTCAGCAGTAGGGACAGCAACAACAACATGCAGACCAACCCCACCCATCAGTGAGGCAGCAACCACAATCTCTCCCTAGCAGCATCAGGAGACAGTCACAGAAGGCATCCTATTTAGTGCATCAAGGTAGCATTGAACCAACATCTATATTAACATGCCCTTCAAATCATTCATGAAATAAACAGGTGGAAATCAAGAGAAAAAGGCAAATGAAAAGGTAGTCTCAGCATTATCCAGTACAAATTAAACTCACAGACACAACTTAGTAGTTCCATACAAAGGCAACCTGACTGCATTTAATTTATTGCAACATGTGAAAACCATGATCAAGTCCTAGAAGTATCCATATTTGCCCACAGGCTAGATGAGATAGCATCCCTCCTATCTGCCATCCCACTGCTTTCCTAGGACTACAACTCATTCTACATCATAGAGTTGTAAATTAACTTCAAGTTCTTCTGCCTATGCTCATCTTATATCCTCCTAGGAGTATACATTATAGGTTCAACCTCTCCCCTCATCCTTTTCACTCTGGAAAATAGGAAAGCAACCATAACCACAGCCATTGTAGCAACCTGGGAGGCCATAAATGAACACTGGTTCATCGGATCCATCTACATGCAGTTATTAAAAACAACTTTTAGTAACCAGGCATGCCTTTGCTAGCCTCTAAATTAAAGCAGCTGCATTAGTATAGAAATGTGGAAAACATGGACATTGATTGTTAGCCACGGCTGCTGCTGCTAAGAAAGCCCCTAGAGGCGAGAAACCACGTCATTGACTACAAACAACAAGGCAATTGAAGAAATAACACCAATTTCAAGGCCAACATGTATAGTAAACCCTAGCCAAATAATAAATGCATCCCAAAGATGAAATCGACGTGAACAACAACAGTATAGCCATAGGGGTACGGCAACCATGGATTGCCACGCGGTCACCCCAAATCTAAAGATTTGGACCCAACCATAAACCAAAAACAATAGATCCACACAAGAAAAGGGCACCAGAGGGGATATCACCTTGCTACGAGTGATGAACAAACAGAGGAAACAACAGGTGAGGTGGATGGTCCAGGCAAAAATGCACAACCATAGCAGATTCAGAGAAAAGGAAGAAGATCAGCCACATAGAAAGAAGATGAGGGTCATGGGACACCGAACACCACCACGAGCAGGCGAAGAAGATGAAGTGGTCGGCGGACCAGTCCAAGAAGAAGATGGCGTAGCAATCCCAGCTGCAGCAGAGAGACGGGAGTGGGAAAACTCCTAGACCGCAAGGGCCGGGAGAGTCTACTACCATGCCATCTAGATTAGGGCCAGTGATGAACGCGAGTAGAGTGAGCGAGGGGATGAGACGTGACGAAGAGGAAAGGAATGGATAAATGGAGGAGTGAGGCGAAACTCTAGCGGCATCGACGCGTGGAGATTTCAGCCCGTGAGTTTGTTTCTCATGGCCAGGCCCTGGGGTGCTTTAATCCCCACGTGGAGTTGGCTCGCGGGCTGATCAGGTAAACAAACAGGCTTGGTTGCACCATTGAGGCCTAGACGGACCCCTGGTCTAGGCAAACATACATGCCCCATGTTTCTTCTCTAGCTAGCTTCTGTGTAACATTATAAGTATGCTAGATTCAATTCATACATAGGTATCTTTTGTTATTAATAATACAAGTAACTTCGATCCATACATATATATCATTTGTTATTAATAATCGAATACTTCTAACGTTATGGCCTATATCCACCTAAGTTTTTGACCCTTAGATGTGTTAAGTGACGGATGGATGTATAGCAGAATGGTAGAATATTTGGTAGACATACCTTCATACCTATTTTTTTCAACAATATCATAAAGATTAATTCTAAGTGTTCAGCAAAAACTGATACAGAGGCGGACACCTTAAGATGTTTGTCTTTAGAAACATTTACATTAATAATAATTCATAACTTTTACATATGAACTTGGATGAAAATGAACTTTATATTAAAAGTGTAGCCCTTGACATGACCTACAGCTTTGTAGTTGAGAAGTTCTTGATTTGAAACTGTTTAGAGTCCCAAAATGTTACGTTAAGTTTTTAGATTTTAAAATTTAAATTTTTTAAACAACCTCAGATGTTGTCGTGGTATATACCAGAGTTGTAGTTATCAGTAAAATACAACCTTGTAGTTGAAATGTTTTTTTTATTTGAAGTTGTTTAGAGTCCCAAATATATGTTTTAATTTCTTAGATTTTGACATTCAAAATTTAGAATTTCCAAACCACCTAAAATATTTACATGGTTAATACCAAATTTATAACCGCCAACCAAATCTATCGTTTGTAAGTTTTTTATTTGAAGTTGTTTAGAGTCTCAAATATTTGTTTTAAATTCACATATATGAGATTCAAAAATTTGAAATTTTCAAACAATCTCAGATTGAAGACACATTTTATATTAAAAGTTGTTGTGCTTGATAAGATTTAAAACTTTGTAGTTAAAATTTTTTTCATTTAAAATCATTTGGTGCTGAAATATACAAGATTACGAATTGTTGATATAAAATGATAACCGTCTATATATAATCACAAAAGATCTTGTAGTCCAGTGGTACAGAAGTGCTACATGTGCTGAAAGTTGAGTTCAAACCCCCAAAGGGCCGCGCTGCCCACCTCTGAAAATTTCCTTTATGTGGATCAACATATTTCATTAGAGATGAATGGTTAGGTTGGTCCACAAGCTAGGTTGAGCAAGAAATGAAGGCCATGGTCCACAACCTTATGAGCCTTGGATTCAGCAAAAGTATTTAGCAAAGCCTTTAGAAAAAATAACCGCCGAACACAACCATGAATGAATATTAAGGTGTCATCAGCATACTGAAGTATTGGAAAGTCTTGGCAATGGTTGAGTGCAAGTGGTAGGGTGAGTAGGCCCTGATTCTTTGCAGTATTTAACAAACACTATAACATGTCATTCAAGTTAAAAATGGCTAAACCTGCCTGTTTTAGAAAGATGTGGCTAGCCCATCCCCTTGAACAGAGCCCCAGAGATCCATTCCTTTGCCAAAAACAAGCTTATTTCAGTAAGCAGAGCCTTCAGTCAAGACACAATTAAATATTTGTTCAATCTGCCTCTATCTCAAATTGTCTTCACACAATTACAAAGTTTGCAACAGCTAATGGAAGCCACAATGCTAGAAGACAATGATGATGTCTAGTCCTATAATGGGGGTTCCAGCAAGTTTCTCCCCTCAAGAGCCTATAAAAAGCTGATTGGCCATCATCCAATCAATCCAGCTTCCAATTGGATCTGGAAATGCTTTTGTCAACCTAAACATAAAGTCTTCTGCTGGTTACTGATCAAAGATAGGCTAAGTACAAGAAATATCCTCAGAAGGAAGCATATGAATCTGGATTCTTATAACTGTGAAATCTGTGGTCTTGGAATTGAAGAAACAACTGAACATCTCTTTCTGCAGTGCCCTTTTGCTCAACAATGTTGGTGCCTGATTAACTTAACAACATCCCTGGAGCATGGGACTCTTGAAAACTTTGTTGCATTCAAAGATCAGATCAACTCGCAGTTTTTCATGGTGGCAATCATTCTCATGTGCTGGACAATTTGGCTAGCTAGAAATGAACTGAGCTTCAATGGGAACCAAGTAAGCATTCAAGATTGCAGGAGAATGTTTCTCAAAGAAACAAGACTTGTCAAGCTTATGAATTTTGTTTGATCAACGGATACCATACTTAGAAATGATCTAAGCCCTGTCATTTGTCTTATTTTCTTTGTTTCTTTTGTCTTCTCTTGAAACCCCCTGATGTAAATAACTCTTTCTTGTTGCAATAAAATTCTCTGTAGGGGCTGCGGCCCCTCCAGTTCCCTAAAAAAAAAGACTATAACAGGTCTGCTGCCAAAACAAAGAGGAGCATGTTACGAGTATATATCCCCGGCTTTAGATAACAGGGGTTCCTTGACATCCCTCAGAAAAGGTACACCTAGCATAAGCAGGAGCATCTTGACATGAGTGGCAAACTCACCACCGGTGGTTAGATGCTTGGCATGGAACGCCGCTCCACAGTTGTATGCAATGTAACAAAGCTTCTCTAACCATATGGCGGCAATCAGCTTCCAACGATCCCCTGCTTCTGCAATCTGAAGCAAGTCCGAGGCAACCCGGCGAGCTCGATCCAGCACGGGGTAGTAGTCTTCATGGAAGAAAGAGCTAGGTTTGTCGCGGATCTCCTCAACCACCGTCCTCCGATCACACGCTGCTCCAGTAGTCGTCTGCCCAAGTAGCCAGTTCGACATCTCGCGCTTGCCCCTAATGACCGCGTAGTGCCCTTCACTGCCGGCCATGGCGCCGCAATCTGCAACGAGGTACATGATGTAATCTGACAGCTCTCTGGCAGCGCCTCTCAACGCAGAGATGCTGCCGTCTACATTCTTATCGTGACAAAAATTGCTGCCGCCGTCTACATTCTCATGGTCATGGTGTGAAGAACTGCCATCTAAATGCACTTCCTGAATGGAATTGACGTCTCCATTCTCATGATCATGATGTGGAGAGCCGCCGTCTAAACGCTCTTCCAGAGTGGAACTGCAGTCTCCATTCTCATGATCATGATGTGGGGAGCTGCCATCTAAACGCTCTTCCTGCGTGGAACTGCCGCCTACATTGCCATTCTTATGCAGAGAAGAAACACCTTCTAAATGCTCCTCCGGAACCTGAATGGAGTTGATGCTGTGTACATCATCAACAGCGTCAGCTGTGACTTCGAGCAAGCATATATCCGTGACAATGTGCCAAAGAAGCGCACTTGACACGAACTCCAAACCTTTGATGTTGCTGACCTGAAGCACCTGGCGAGCTGCACTCTGGTGACGATCTTGCATTGCCTCAACGGCCCAGTGCGCCCACTGGCCACTGAACTTGCCGACTCCAATGTCCCATTCCTGCACGCGTGGAGTGGCCGCTATCTCGAGCAATTTATCTAGGACCAGCTTCTTCATCACTGGCGAGATGCCGACATGCTTCAAGGCACGCTGATCGATGCCGACCCAACGCATCGTCCGTCGTAACAGGCCCGATTCTTGTTTCTCCTTGATGCAGTCCCCGATTATGCTGTACTGCGCCATACTTGCCGACCACTCGCCTCTGCTTTCCGGATGCAGATTCCTGGCTATTCTGACCATTGCTGCGACTGTGCCAGGGAATCTTTGGCACATTGGGCATTTCAGTGGAAGAGAAAAGGTGGTGTTGTACGCCCAACATGAGGAGATAAACGACATGAAGATAGAGCATGTCTCCAGTATGATGGCGCCGACAAGTAGTACGTAGCATATGATGACATCAGCTCCATCATCTTGCCCCTTCGCCTTCGGATTCGGACCGCCGGCCATAGCCCTCACGAACAATCCAAGCGCACCTGATATTAGGGCCAGAGCGAGGATCCGGCGAAAGGCAATGCAAACTGGGACCATGTGGAAATGGCGGGTCCCAAACTTGGTGTACAAGTAGTCATAGATCAATGAGAGGTTGATCTCGGCCAACTTGTATGCCATATGGACAATGTTCTCTGAAGATTTGAACACATCCACAGCCTGCTTGATCCCATTGATATCCGCGGGCAACAGGCAGATGGAAGGGGTCATGTCCATCAAAAAATAGAGGCTTAGTTTGAAGCCCTCGGCTGCCACATGCAGGATCAACTCGAAATTTCTCTCCTGCTTCTCTGAAACAACAGTGCAGAGCTGACTGTAATACGCTTGCGTGTTCCAGATGGCGTCGCTGGACGCACGAGCGACAAGATTTGAGCTAGAGGAGTTACTTGTTCCAGGCGCCACTGAGCCAGCTCTCCGGAGTGCCCAGATTCTCTCGGCATATTTCGCAGTCCCAGAGACAAACACTAGCACCATAGGAGCCACGAGCCGACGGTCGTCTCCTTGCACTTGCCTGCCGACGGCGTAGATGGCCATTGGAACCTGGGTAGCGAGGCTCAGAAGGTGGCGCTTCCACAGCGCGTTGTCCTCCATGGAGAAGGCCGTCATGGTCTCCTGCCCACCTAGATGGAGAAGCAGGAAGGGCACCCAGAAGAGGGCGAACCGGTTGCCGCCTCCACGGAGGGTGAGGCGGCCGAGGATGTAAACCGCAAGGGAGTCAGCCGATAGGTAGGCGAGCCACAACACGACGCTGAGCGCGCGGGAGCTGTAGCGTTTGCGAAAGCCAGAGAAGAAGAATAGGAGGACTTGCAGGGAGAAACTAGCCATCACCATGCACTGGAGCTCCCACTCATTGATGAATTGTTGGGCACGCGATACTTCTGAGCTGTTGTAAGTAAATGGTAAGTAAGTTGAAGAGTTGTATAAAAATGAAAAAGAGACAAAAATATGTTCATAGCATAGATCTTATTAGTCTCACTTGCTGCCATGTTTTGATCAGCGGAGCTTTGTCCAAACGACATATATTATTAATGTAAAACAGTAATGAAACTATTAAAAAAATGTTTTAGGAGATAGCCGCTGATTAATAGAGGCGGGTATTTTTGGATGCCGTAAGTATAAATGGCCAGATGGGACGTAGGCAAACACCTTTCTCTCATATTCATCTACGTACAGTGGTGGGGATCCTAAGGTGACTCTCTCTCTTAATTGACCAGTTAAAGATGCTTCATCCTCTATTGAAACGTTAAGGGCCTGTTTGGCAACAATTTTTTTACTGATAAGTGATTCTGCTAAGTGATTCTTTGAAATGAACTAGGGAACCGAAAGGTGGAAAAAAAGTAGCTTCTCCTGATTTAAACCACACAGAGTCCCTGTATGCAAAGAGTTATCCTAGAGAATCATAGAGAAATGTTTTGATTAAGAGAATGCTTCTCTCCGGGAATCAAACTACACAGAGGATCTGGAACACGAGGAGCTCTACCAAACAGGCTCCAATAGAGGTTGGAGTTCTAAGGTGACCAGGTCTATAAATGGTGATTTTAGGATGCAGGGCTTTCTAGGCGTGCTCCTCTAAAATTCATTAACAAAGGTTGTAAGAAACATGGACCGTAGCAAGGGTTTAGTGATTTTGGTGGTTGAGTGACAACATATAATTAGTGGGGCTAACAATGTTGACTAGTATATAATGTGTTTAGTTTTTAGGATGCAAGAGAGATGGATTTGAGATCGGCTATGGTGAAAAATCAAAGAATCAACAACCGCAAACATGGAACAAGTGTACATGTTGAGGACCTTAGAAGACATGCAAAGCACCCAAGACATCTAGAAATCAAAGCCAGGACTTTGAGATGAATGAATTGGTTCTGTCTTGTGATTTCTGTATCTGGTCAAATTGATGTGGTATCAGTTCAAAATTGTAGAGATCATCATTATCTTTCTAACGAGTAAAAGATCATCAAAATCGGAGTTGAAAGCAAAAAAAATTATGCCCAAAAAATACAAAATTATGTTGTGGGTAGAATAGAGCAGTGGATTTCTCGGTAGCTACTGCTCATTTCTCCGGTGCTACTTTTAGTAAACTTCTGTGCTTGTCCTATAATTCTAGTGAGCACAAGAAAGCTCTGGTGCGAGAACTCTGGTGACCACCAGAAAATGGGTGACATGCTTTCTTACACTGGCTAGTTGTTGGCATAGGAAAGCTCCAATGGACGCAAGAGAAATTCAATGCTCACATAACAGCTAATAATGGCTAGTTTTAGTATAGGAAAGCTTTGGTGCATAGCTTCGATCCACATAGGAGAAATCGGGCGCTTAACATCACAACTTTTTTTTTTGGCTTGGGCCTATTTGTACCCCCTTCGTCAGCCATTTAAAGTGTATTAGAACTTCAAGAAGCTAGCAGAAGTGTTGAGTATGTGCTCTAGCTAGCCACTTAAGTTCTTAGTGAAGATTAGGGCAAATAGTAGAAACATTAGTTCTGAATTAGCATTTTTTTGGTGTTAGACAAGAGTTTATTAAGGTGTGCACCTCTTTGTTACCTCTGGATGCATGCACCCAGGTTGTACATTTTATAAGGGATTCTAATCTTGTGATATCACACACCAATCGAACTTGTGCCGAAGGTGATTGAGGATGAGAGGCTTTTGGCATTTTGGCCCTCCACAGTAAATACGCTTGTGAGCAGTCTAAGAGAGGTCACACGAAAACTCACTTGCGTGTGGGAAGGAACATGGACTACCATGGAGTTACCCGACCATGGAGCTTATTAGCCCTTGTAAGGGTCTATATGGAGAACTAGTGGAAAGCGCGAGCTTTCTGATACCTCAGGAAAAAATTATCATGCAAGAGTTTGCATTCTCTAACTTAATTTATGTTTCCATTTTAATGTTTGTATTCGCTTTATCTTCCTAGTGAAGCTTGCTAGGTTACTTGATAGGATTGAAATCTAGGGTGCAAAACTCTACTTTGTTAGAAGTAGTAATACATGGGAAAACCTAGTGCACATCTAGATAGAAATTGTGTAGGTTTTTACAAGTGTTTTTAGGACTTAGTTTTTAAGATATAATTCACCACCCTATTAGGCATCATGGTCCCTTTAGAGGTAGCACTCTCAAGCGGTTTGCCTCTACAAATAGTTATTTGAAAATTTATTATTTTTTCATATGAAGATGGATAAGATGAATTTTATAACAAAATTATATAGTTGATGTGATATACAACTTTATGGTTGACAAGTTTTTGAAATTGGAACAGTCTAGAGTCTCAAAAAATTGTTTCAAGTTCTTAGATTTTGAAATTTAAAGTTTTACAAACTATTTCTGATGTAGATATGGTCTATACAAAAATTGTAGGTCACAACACGATCTACATCTTTGTAGTAGAAAAGTTTATGATTTAATTCATTTATAGTCCTAAATATGGCCTTTTAATTTCTTGTATTTTAAAAATAAAATATTAGAATTTTCAAATAACCCTTGATTTGAGGTTTGTTTAGAGTATCAAATATTAATTTTAAGTTATCAGATTTTGAGATTGAAAATTTCTACATATAAAATTTTGAAACGCGTGCCAATGGTGTCTAGCCAGGGGTGGTTGTCATGAGATTTAGAAAAATATTTTGCTATTTGTTTCAGCCGTTTTTTAGTTTTCTTAAAATCATTAACAGACGTGGCCATTATAACTCAACGACCTCTGTAAAGTGATCCATATATCAACATAGATCATTTTGACAGAGGCGTGGTTGGCTTACCTTCCTTTTTGAAAACTAAAAACACTCACCTCCACAAATAATTTGTGCGTAGTAGTGTGATATGCTCTGCTCAAGGATATAGTAAAAAAATACAATTGAATGACAATAGTCCTAGTGCATCAAGACAAATTTACCACATTTTTTTAGCTTAGGCACAAAATTAGGATGGTGTCAAGCACATTGTAACACTTTGTACTGTCCATAACATGTTCCCCTTCTACTACCTCAGTCTAAAAAAGAAAACCATTCTAGTTTATGCTAACTCATGATATACTAAGCTTTATCAAATCTGTAAGGAAAAGTATCAATATTTATAGCACAAAATAGATATACTATAAAAATATATCCCATGATATATAAATCTGATTATACTTCTTTGGTATCATAAATACTTATACATGTTTAAGAACTTCATCAACCTAGAGGTCACTTGACTTAGGATGAATATAGAAAGACTTTCCTTTTATGTTGGAGGAGTATTGAAAAATATGATGAAGAATCACTTAAAAAAGAGATAAATATATTGCTAACAGATTCATTGATTACAAACAACTGGCCTATTGATGGTACATCCATGGCGGTGTTAAGAATGAGGCACAATTATAAAGTTGAACTACCACTTAGGGAAAGTAGACTATTAGTGCAAGTGAACGGCCTCATTGCAAGTCATACAAGGCTACATATAAATTTGTTGATGTAGAGAGAGATGCGAAAAGGAGGTAGTGGTTGCATGAAGTATGAGTACACATGGTCGATATGTGCACATGGTTGGTATGTGCGCATGTGGTGGCGGCTTGCCTTCTTTTGGACAGATGAATTCCTCATGGCTTTGCTTAAATCCGTGCTCAAGTTTCTCCTTCTCCAAATCTGAATTTCACTTTTTAAGTGATTTCTGGAGCAATTTTGTCTTTGTGATTTTTGATCTATTGCTTTGGCTGAGTTGTAGGCTTCATTTTGGTGTGTTTTGGGACCCTCAGAACTTGATCAAATTGTGGTTTGAAGCCAAGCACCTATCTCTAAAGTTCCAATTCCCAAAACTTCCCTTTTGGAACCTACTTTGGTGAATTTCTTGAAGATCTTTGAGCTAAAGTTTTCAGGACATGCTTAGGCCTTGGCCGCAACATATTTCCAATGAGCACTTTCTAATCCTTCATTTGAAGAAACTTGTTAAAATCCTAATTTAAGAGTGGAAATTCAAGATTTCCAAACATGCTTTGAGCTTTTGCGAACATATGGTGGATATGTGCCCATGTGTGCGGATGATGAGTGGTTGTCAAGAGATGATCTAGCTTTGGTTTAGCGTTGAGACTAACCATAGCGTGAGTAGAGTGTGTGCAACATGTCTCTTGTCTTTGTAATGTGCACGTGTTGAGCGTTGAGGCAATCGATGGCAATGGGGAAGGTTATGCGAGTTTGTGCCAATGGACTAGGATCGGTGAAGGACAGACATGTAGGAGGTTTGGACCAAGGGACTAATGGCTGGAGGATGGATCATGGACGGCTGGCACTTGGCGATGCCAACAAGCTAGTGTACTTGTGAGGAAATGTAGACAGTGTTGACCAAAGTCAAGATGATGGTTGACCAAGTCAAGGCAGGTGAGCGAGGACTTCATGATCGGGTGGTCAAGGACGAGTGTTGACACACATTGAGATCATGGAGGAGGCGTAGCGGATATGCAATTCTAGCTAGATTTAGCAGTTTTGGGCTCAACACTGCGGGAGACGGGTTTGCCAGGTTTGGGCCTCAGAACAGAGGGGATGATCTCGGGGCGGCACCGTGGCATCATCGGAGAGCTTGCATTGAGGCGAAGCATCTTCCTCAAGGAATCATGGTCATCCAGTGTTTGGAATTCAACTTGGACCATTTTGCCCCTGTGCGTGGTTTAGGAAAAAAATATATAGCGGTAGTCTTAGAATGTGTAATAACCCTATAAATAAGGATAGAGGCTGCCCAACTCTCCCATCTAGGTCATTAGCATAGGCTAGCCAAGGTATTCACTATTTAGGAGATCAGAAGTTGAGAGGGGTAACTACCTTTTGCTTCTAGTTTTTTATCTATAAGACAGAGGAGAAGGGTAGAGGCTAGACCATGTCTTTTTCAACTTGTTCCTGTTCAAATAAATCAAGTTGACCTCTGGTCTTTGAATCAATTCTCTCCTTTTTCTCTTTTGTCTTCGGTTTGGTGGTTTCCGTTGGATTTTTTGTGATTTCTTCATTCTAAGAACTTGTGTTTGTTTGGCCTTGATCTAAAGGTGTTATGATACCTGAGGAACGTCTCTAGCCACTGGTTTTGGTAGAATCTTCACAAGCACAAAGATCTGAGATTATGAGCTTTTTGGAGAAAACCTCAAGTTGGAAGATAGTTTTCAAGATCTGCTTTGATTGTGAGTGTTTTGAGGTTTGATCTTTTGGGAATAGGTTCACAACTAAAAAATGAGTTCAGTAGGGGGGTTTTCACCTCCTGGTTTCCTCAAAAAACACCCTTAGAATCTTGTGTGCAAATTTTGGTTCAAGTTGGACTCCGTTTGGATCAACTTCGCCCTTTGGCCAATTGGCTTGGGCTTCTAGAGGCCTGAAAAAGCAGCGAGTCCAGTTCAGCAAACTGGCTAAGCTGGCTCACCAAACCAGCTAGGCCGGTTCCTCAGATCGGCCAGGCCGACTCATATGCAGCACATAACAAAACCGGCCAGGCCAGTTTGCGAACTGGCAAGGACGGTTTGGCCACAGGAGGTCGAGTGTTGGTTGCGTTTCTTGCTTCCAAACTATTTTTCTACGGTGTTGCTTTTGTATCTTCTCCGCGATGTTCTCTGAGTATCTCAAAGTGCATCTAGTCACCAATTGCCTGTGTGGTCTCAATTTGGAGTTTTTGGGTCTTTGATAGCTTTGGGGTTTTGTTTGGGACATAGGCTAGTTTCTTAGTTGAGAAATTTGAATTGGCTTCTGTTTACCCCCCGCTGGTCGCCTGCTCGGTCCTTCAGCTTTTTTTCAAGATCTCTTGGGGGTATCTTGACCATGTGATAGGGAAGCTGTGTGGAAATTTCTGTGTCATTTGGACTTTGTTTGATAGAGTTATTAAATTTTCCTTCTAAGTTTGGCCTACTGAAATCTGTGAGTGTGGAACTTCTGTGGCGACGAAGTTCCACACTCAACTATTGAACTTTTGCACTCTTGCTGACTGTTGATCTGGGCTTCACTTCTCTTTTCTTCTTTGTTTCCTTAGTGTTTTTGAGCCATATCTGGTGAATTATAAGGTCATCTTGTCACTTGTTGGCATGTGTGACCTAAGTGGTTAGAAGATAAGTGTTCCTGTATGACTTTTGGATATAGGCTAAGTTCTTTCAAAGAAGAATTTTGATTTGCTCCCATTTCCCCCTCCTCCCGTCGATGTTTTGGTCCTTCAATTGATATTAGAGCTCGTTTGTTCGGAGGCGTGCTGCTGGACCTAATAGTCCATGACCTCAAGGTGTGCATGCCCGATGAGGTCCTAGTCATGTCTCATATGGCTATGGACCTCGTGACAGTGAAGTTGTGTCATACACTCCTAACAGACCATGCGTTTTCCTATCGCGTGGTGATTGCTTTCCTCCTTTGGGACATGGAACGTTTGGTGGTTTTCCTAACCCATTTCTTGAACAAATGGTTTTACTAAGCCCGAGCCAGAGCTGCATTCTCCTGCGGACGCTATGCACATGCCTTTGTCAAGGGTTCAACCCCCGCTTCAAGTGTGGTCATCGGAGGTGAATAACATCTGTCTCCATGCCCTCATCTCTTCTTTCTCTCTATCCATAGTGGTCACCAGAAGGAGACTGATCCTGACCGTGGGGCTGCGCATCCTGGTACCCCTTGTCGTGGCGGCATCTTCACCACGGCTACCTCTCGACCGTGGGCCTACGCATCCAGGTGATGTCCCTGCTGTGGTGGCGACTGCACTCACGGATGTTCGCGTTGTCTTGTGGAGCGTTGGTGTGGAGGATCCCAGATGCCCCACCACCAGAGGAGGTCAGCTTGGAAGGTTGTGGATAGTGCCAGGAGTGGGCACTATTGGATCTCATTGGGCCCTGCGGTCACTGTGTTTTGTTTTATTTTTCTGGTTGACAGAGACGAGCACTATTGATCCCTTGTACTTTGGTGTTTAAAAGAGACGGTATTACTGCCACCTCTGATAAATGATTTTGCCTGCCTCTATAGTTCTGTTTTTTGTGCCAGTGTATGTCAATTGTGATGTGAAGTGTCATATATTCTTATGAACTGAGTAAAATGAGGTAATGCAACAACTATAGTGCACCGATTTAACAAGATGACATTGAAGGTGTGAAACACTGGCAATAACTCCGATGGTGATACCTAAGATATTTTTGTTGTATCCACCACTGGTTAGAGATAGCAGTGCATAGATGTGCCAGGATTATATTCTAGAAATCTAGATTATGTAGCATGAAGGGGATTAAGAGATTTCGAGACTTTGTGTGCCAACTTTGATCATCTGCCATACTATCTCCTCCGTCTGAATGGTGTATATTTTCTAATCAGAATTCCAAAATCTTTAACCTTTTCAAACAAATCTTAATAGAGATTGTGTAGATTTTTATGTGTAAAATTGACCGTAATTTTTATAGATTCTACGTACTAGTCCAGTTCCTCGCAAACTAGCAATAATGCTTCACCCACGTTATCCGTTCGCACACGTCTAATCGTCTAGCCGTGCCCGTCACCTCTAAGGCCGGCCCCAACAGGGTAGCTCCGACTTATCTGACTTAGGACTCTTCCGCTTCGCTGAAAAAATAAATTAAAATACTGTTTCAACAAATTTATTAAAAAAAACATTATTTCAACTAAAAAAAGTTAAAAAAAATGAATTAGAAAAGAAACGAACCATGCCTTAGGCTCAAAGCCGACGTGGAGGGGAGAGAGCTCGGAAAACACGACGCTAGCGACGAACATCTCGCTAGGCTATATGCACGCGTCCCGAGTATTGGCTCACTACGTGAGCAGCTGCGGCGCTTCACTCACTCTATGAGAGGGATCAGTAAGAACTAAAAATTTTTGTGCAGTATTCATCACATCGAATCTTACGACACATGCATAGAGTACTAAATGTAGATGAAAAAAAACTAATTACACAGTTGGGTGAGAAATCGCGAGACGAAACTTTTAAACCTAATTAGTCCATAATTAGACACTAATTGCCAAATACAAACGAAAGTGCTACCGTAGCCAAAACCCTAAATTTTTTGGATCTAAACGCGCCCTAAAAACACCTGAGAACTGAGCGGTGGCTCAGATGGCTAGGATCGCTGGTGTGCGTCCTGCTCGCCCGCTTTCGAAGCCTGGCTTCGACGCCGGTGTCTCACCCAGGAACAGTAGTTTTCTAAATAATTTTAGTTGTCTCTCGCGCAGACGTGCCACAATGGTCAAGTGACGTGTCCGCTACACTCGAAGTCTGGTGATCTTCGAGTATCTCTCAGCTACGTTCGTTGTCTAGGTATAGTTGTAGGTTTATTCGTATATCGTGTGTGTGAGGTGTGCGTGTGTGGTGGTGTGTCTCTGTATCCGAACATATTCTATATATATCTTTGACCAATGATTCTTCAAATTTTATATAAATTCACGACATAAGATTCATGTTTTTGGATTTACTACACGAAATATTTTTATAATCTATAATTCATATATCGTGAAACTATAAGATTTTTTGAAATGTATAGTTAAACATAGTTAGAATAAGCTATTGGAAAAGGAGGGCGCTTGCCTTTCGATGCTGAGCTGCTTCCTCGATCTGAGCAGGTAATTTGTCTTGTTAGGCCAGTCTCAATGGAGAGTTTCACCTCCCAGTTTCCAACACGTGAAACTTTGATATGAAACGGGTCTCTCCCACAGTGCAAAGTTTCATGGCACGGTTTCATCCCTTATTTTACTATTCACGGGTCCCACCTATCCCTATCATCCCTCTCTTCCCCGCGTGGTCCCGGAGAAGAAAAGTCGCGATGAAACGAAGGAAGGGCCTCAGTGCAGGTTTCACGGCGTTTCCAAAGTTTTGGAAACAGTGCGGATAAGTTTCATGGCCATGAAACGAATCTCTTCTCTCTCCTCCCAGTTTCATGCAAAAACTGACGTGGCACCTTATTAATTGTGCATGAAACCCCCCATGAAACTCCATTGAGACTGGCCTTATACTTTATTGAGCAGTGGGTGCATGAACCACACACCCCACGGACGACGACTCATCACTAGACGAACGAACCAATCACGACTTGGTCAGTCTTCGCTTGGAGCCTTCTCGATCTAATCGCTAGTATTCGACGACAAATCCTAGTCCTTTCGTTTTCATTGTCCGCTTCCTCCCCAATTATTTTTCAAATAGTGTCCGGAGTAGATTCGTTTGAGTCTGGATCTAACCATGCACTCAATAACTCTATCAGCGGCAGCTCAGGGCGCCAATTGAGGCACCATGAAATGGAGTCAGTTTTGTGCTCGTCGTGCCAAATTTCTCTTGTCGTGCCTGATTTGTTTGGGAAAGCCAAAATTTGGCTTGGCCACATAGGGCTTAAAAACCAAACGTACCATTAGAGACGGCTTCTTGCTACTATATTACACAGAGAAGCTTTTCTTTTTGACAATATTACACAGAGAAGTTGGAGTGCTGGTAAAGTTAAAAAAGAAAACTGACCCCTAGTTCAGTTTGAAAAGACGCATAAAAACTAGGAGGCTCGGAGAGGGTGCTTGGGAGTTTGGGCCGGAGGAGAGAGCACGGTCGATCGGCTATGTAGGCATGCTGGGCTGCTCCCCGTTCCCCATTCCTCAGATCCGGATGCGCGTTTGGAAATAGTAACAGTTCCAAAGGAAAGCTTATATACCGTAACTAAATGCATCAAAATGAAAGTTTGTTTGTTACCTGCGTTGCGTTGATTGAAGGACGCCAACTTCTTCGAGTTCTCTGAGAGCCCTCATGTCGTTACTGGAGCAGCAGATGCGGAAAAGAAAGGGATGAAGGGACAAATTTGGCTGAGGGCTATCGTGCATCCTTTCATCCAGACGTGGTTTTCATTAATAAAGGGAAAACGAGGGGAACTGGCAGGTAGCATGTCCCTCTCTGGCACTGTGAGAGTTGACCTACAGCACTAGACATTTCTGCATCCTACATTAAATGTTAATCTTGACAAAGTGCAAATCCAACATGGGGGTGTTAGCAGCTAACGATCAGTTAGCTAAGGCCGCTCTTAATGGTAAGTTTCATGACATAGTTACTAGGACTGCCACATCAGCTTTTATATCGGTAACTGTGACGACATGTTTTATCTAGATGAAACTCTATGAAACTCTCTCTCTCTCTTCATAATTAACATGTCAACTCAGCAAATTTGCTTATGTGTCACAACATTAAATGAGAATGAAACTCTTTAAGACCGGCGTTGTGTTTCATCCCTTCGGCTAATACTTGGTTGAATTATCGTCTTTCCCCAAAAATACTCTTGTCTTTTACTATTATTACCTAGCCAAGAGTTATATTTTGGTCAATTGACCGCCGATTATCTCAGTTTGTCTGATTAATAAGATACTCCATCCATTTCAAATATAAGATGATTTTTGGCTTTTAATTTCTAGATACATAGCTTTTGCTATTCACTTAGATATACATTATGTCTAGATGTATAGCGAAAACAATGTATTTAGAAAAGTTAAAACGTCTTATAATTCAGAATAAAGGAAGTAGCTAACTATTAGTTGCTTAAATTCAAACAGACCCTCATGATATGTATTGACATTACACCTTCCCTCGGGTGGTCATGAGCCCCCCGAGTGTCGTCACTGGGCAATGGCCGTCGATCCGACGAGCCGACGAACAACTTGGTTCAGGTAGTTGCTCCACCGTTGCTTCGACGAGATCTCGAATGACGAGTAGCTTGCGATGCCTTTCTGTTGACAAGGGTTTCAGCATATCTCGGGCCACTTGCATATGGCTACTACTAGGTTTTGGCTATCCTCACATAGTATTCTCGCCTTCACGGAGTATATCATTGTGGACGTTACGCAAGCGCATGCGCATCTCTGTATAAGTCGGTGGCGGAGCACGGTGTTTTCCACAACGATGTTGTCGATGTCGCCCATGAGGCACTCCTAAATCAGTTGGCTGGTCTTGAGGCGGGTTTCATTGTTGACGTTGTTCTGGCCGTCCTGGGGGTGTGGGCCTCTGAGTGATCATCGATGCCCGCATGGTGGTCACGGGAGTGAACTTGTGTGTTCGCCATATTGTACTCCTGGAGAGGAGAGAGGACATCTACGATCTCTTCATCAACATAGTTTGCTAGGTACTCGTACTTCGCCTAGTCATTTTGTGGTTGGTGAAATCTTCATCATCCGAGTCGTATGCAGCGAGCTCAGTGTCGTATGCAGTGAGCTCGGTGTTTGTTGGTGTCTCATCGCTTGCGTTGCCGTCATCATGACTATGGATGCTTGTCATTGCGACGAATCGATCCTGGGAAGCCCCCCGAGGGGCGCTAGACTCTCGTCAGCGGAAGTTGTCCCCGCTATGGCTGGCCAGGTCACCGAAAGATCGAACTTACCCCTATGTCACCATCACAAACTCGACTAGTAAGGCCATGAAGGGCTTGGGAGCTCCTGATGAAATCCTAACATAGGGGTATGTTAAGCCTCGGGATCAAAGGTTCCCGATCGAGAGACCCCTACCAATCCCTTCAGGGGAGCTCGGGGGCTACATCCCTCAGGTGCGCTCGCACGCACCTTCCGGCTAGGGATTGGGCTGAACCTGAGCATGCCCTCCGCCTCTACTCGAGGTTCGAGGGCTCGACCGTGCCTCAGACTCCCGATCGACAGGAGCCTAAACCCGATCCTTGGCCCCATGGCCTTTGGCGCCAGCCGAGGCCCGGTCCAGAGACAAGCGCCCTGAACGCCCAAGGCTCGAGGGCTCCCAGGCGCTGCCTAGCGGGCGTGGCATTGTCAACCACTCCTCCGATAGGGTCATGCACAGGGCATGACATAAGGGGACAAACCCCTCTGTTGGTTTCAGGGGCTCGGGGGCTTCCGGGCCCGCTCATCAACCCCTCAAGCCATATGCCTTCACCACCAAGAAGCCTCTAGAAGGTGCACCTGGTGGAGGCAAATCCAAGCCAACAGAGCCTAACACTCAACGTGTCAGAATAGAGCACCCAGACGACGCCCAAGGCTTCTTTGGCTCCATGACAACGCCAAGGTCCATCCATGCCGCTGCAAGACCCTCCTGGACTCCGACGCATGTAGACCATAGGCTAAACTCCCCCAAACCGCCATATACCTGAACTACCTCGATATATAAGGGGAGGTCAGATCCTAGAGAAGGGAGGACAATTCTGAACATATCATTTGAGTCCTCACCGAATAGCTCAAGCTCTGCACCGAGAGTAGAGGCACCCCCAGAGGAGTACTATGGCAGAACCGCCTAATCTAATGCCTTTGAGAAGTACTTGTCTTTCATTAGATACTAATTACTCAAGAGAGGACACTAAACTACACAGTTCCGTCGAGCACACCCCAAGGGAGAACTCGAAAATCCACATTTTTCCATCAGGATGATAAATGAGAGAATAAAGCTTACAACAAGCTTAAGCCATTTCTTACATCACTTTATTATAGTAACAGAATATTACCTCAATTGATTACAATAGAAGAATATAACAATGTTATTAGAGTTACAGAGAAAACAAAGATTAATTTAATGACATGGTGAAGCATTAACATAGTGGACATTTTTATATAAGAGATGCTAGTAGATTTTACATCTTTTCTTATAAAAACCTTTAGTGAGGGTTATAAATACACACTACAGTCGTAGCGTGAAGGAATCCTCTCTGAGCCCACCTGGAGGTTTCCACACACAAGAGTCAGCCCTAAGTATGCTTCGATCACCTGCAACAGGGAGAATAAAACCCTGAGTACTCAATTGTACTCAGCAAGACTTACCCGACAGGAGAAAAATAAGACTCCAAGGATATGCAAGGCTTATTTGTCTTGTGGGTTATTGCATCTGCGGAAGCATTACTAAACATGCGTCCTTATATTAAATTTTATTAGCAGTCATCATTAGTTCATTAATTATCCATTCTATGTAAGCTCCTATGCTACTTTCAAGCAGGTGGTGAGCAATCAGAACCATTTTACCATCTTTTATATTCCAGTTCTTACTACGGTGCTAGACCATAGCCAAGTCGGTATCGTCTCACAGAAACAACAATTCATGAATCAATGTATCCCAGCTGGGTACCCCAAAACACACGCCCCGTTTGTACCCTAGGCACAAACAAGACCAATCCATTCCACTCCTATCACGGGGTCTAGGTCCCCATCCAAACTTGGACTCCAAGCCCCCACACTTGAGACCCGGTATCAGTATGGTGTTTAGACCTCCACCTTTCCCCACTTCCAATTAGTCGGTCCAAAAAGAGCCGGAACCTGCGACAAGAGCGTAACGAGCCTTCCCACTCCCATAAGCAAGTATGTGCTCAGGATAATAAGTCTCTCACCTGACTACCATCCACAGCAACGGACGGTCCTCAATCGACACAGGTGGAACAAGTACAATCCGAGCCTCGCTCAAATGCCTAACCAAGTCCAGATCTAAAGTACCATTCCGCCCGATCTCCAATTATCATTCATATATACTCCATGTGATAGTAATATAATAACAACAATAATATATTTCCTATGTCTCGCGAGTGACAGGTAATCACTCGACTTCTACCGGATCCTATAGCATAGCAATCCACACGATACTGACATACTAGTAGGACTCATAGGATAAGGATATATATATGCAAGTGGGTTTCATTCAACTCCTTAAAACTTAATGCACAACCATAAAATAAAGTGTAGAATAATAGGGGTTATGCACCGGGGCTTGTCTGGGCAAGATACAACCAAAGGTTAGCATTCCATTGGTGACATGATCATCAAGGCACCATCTTTTTCGCTACTTCGGTCGACTCCATGATCCATCGTTGTTCCTATTTTGATATACGTGGATGCAACACAGAGACGCAATTAATCAACGGTAACCGCAACTGTTAAATATACGATTACGCTCCACAAGCTAACGAGCTAGCTTTAATGACTAACTTACTAGTCTGCGTATCCACATCGTCAAGTAAGGCTTTGTCTCTAGAAAAATGTCTTAGTCCTACAATCCCAAAGGTGTTTTGGCATTTTATGGATTAAATATATATTTTTCAACTAGGGCTCATTTAGCTACCATAGCAAACTAATTATTATAGAGCTATAAAAATTATAGTGAGCACCTAATAATGTGAGGAATTTCCTGTGAAAGTTTTAGAGCCAACACTATCACCAATTTATCACAAAAATTCCTACAAGTTTATATCTTACAATATTAAGCATCTCAAATTAATTAGATAACTCTTGAAAATATTATAAAACTATGTGAACAAAATATACTAGCAGATAGATCATGATTTTAGAAATATAACAAAATTGGTTTCATAATTTTCAGTTAACTACATAATTTTATATTGAATTTACAAGTTTACCTTAGAAACTAAATTAGAATATGCTTTAGAAAACAAAAAGGGCCGGTGGCAAGCATTCGGCCCAGCAGCCCAGTGCGGCGCGACCGTGCGCGCGTCGCAACGGCCCAACGCGGCCTAAGGCCGAGGAGCCCGTGCACGACGACGGTTTTGTAGAGAAGTCCCCAAGCTTTGAGGTAATAGTATGACTACCATGTGTACTATTCCTATCAGCAGTGGCTTTGCGACCATGCCCTCGATTGTTTTTGTCCTCACCACGGCCAGGTCCCTAGAATCCCACGCGCATCGGCGTGGCGGCCGACGGCATAAGGCGGTTACATCTGGCAACCTAGGCGTGCTACGACGGGGGTAAGGGGCCGACCACCATCTATAGCTAAACGTGCAAGGATGGGTGGTGGTTAGGACTCAGAGGCACACTATCACGGGCTATAGCGGCGAGCGGCTCTCCACGGCGGCCTAAGGTTTTATCGGGGAGGTAGGGATAGTGGGTAAGCACTAGTAGCTCACCGGAATTCGTGCTGCGGTGATGGTTGAGGCGGAGGAGTGCCGAGGTGGTCTGGCCACGTGCGAGTGGCGGAGGCGGCAGCATACCGAGGTGGACATGGTCACGTCAGCTCACCTCCGGCAAAACCTTCAGCAAAGATAGGGCGAGCACCAGCACCAGGGGGTTAAGATGAGTCTATAGCTAACTTGAATTGAACTAAGACCAAGCGTATAGACTTATTCCCAACACGTCTCATACTACGGCGGTGAGATGACCGGCGACGGCAAAACACCGAATTGGTTGACAACAAGGCTCATCTGCGCCTTGGTGCGGGTCGGCTGCTAGCGAGCCTCCAATCCTAGCCGCTAGAGCACTGAATCAAGGTGGGGTATCACGAACCACGCGTATAAGCTTGCGAAGCGGCGCGGCTCCGTTGGCGGCAAGGCTGACGGGGCAGCGGCTTCTAGGCTTGGACAACCTCGACCAAGGCTATGTTAAATGAGCGGGAGCATCCACACATTGAGGCTCAGAGGGAGCGTGCCATGGGGTGCTGTGATGGGACCACTCGGTTTTGGCAAGGCATGGACATCGGTAGTGGAACAGCGGTTGCGCGGGAAAGGCATTGACACCGCGACAAAGGGCAGCAACGCGACAAAAAAGTGGATGCAGATGGTGACTCAGCGGGTAGGTGAATTGAGCAGTGAGACGAGTGCCACAACGGCCAGACGGCGACTGCTGTGGCATTGGTTTGGCCCCATGCATGGCCTGGCCAGTAGCGCGCACGCAGTAGCCACGCAGCATCAGCCCAGCCCTACAGAAGGCAACTGTGGCCGGCACAGCCCAACGTGTGGCTGGTGGCCGACAGTCGACAAGGCTGGCCAACGGGGCAAGGTCCATGGCTAGGAACGGCTGGACAGCAGTAGCGTACTCGCATGGTGACTACAAACCCAGGTCGAACAACCACAAATGGTGACGTGCACGCATTTTAAAGTGAAGCAAAGGATGCCGATCATCTCAACTGAAGTTCAACCAATTGTGCTAACCTAAAGTTGACACTACCCGCTAGCTAGCGGATCAATCGTCATAACCTGAGAGCAACCAGAGAGGGAGATAAAAGGATACCAACTTGGATTCATCGCTGGAGTGTCGGTTCACGAATAGAGTGCCAACAACATGGTTTACAGTGCGTTCCAACAAAGGTTGAGCAATTTTTATGAGAGCAACATGACATCCAACACAACTTCGACCTATGCCATGCTCAAGCACTCACTTTGATGCAATCAACAATACCAAAACATGCAGCTAGTGTTTCAACATTTTTGTTAGAAATTAAATGTCAAAATAGCATTGTCTTACTACTTTTCCATACTTAGAAAAGTTATGGATTTCAGTTGGGCTAAGTAACTATTAACTCTTTTGTCGCAATTTTTAATAGGTCTAAACCTTGTTAACTTCAACCAACAAATACTTCATGCAATAGTCCATACCTTATACTAACCCATAGGAGCAAAATATTTAAGCACCATTTAACTATTTTGCTCAATATAAATCACCAAAAATGGTATTTTAACAATAATTCAAGTGTTTGTCGACTTAACGAAAAGAGCTTATCTTTACGTCAAATTTGATTTTTGAGCTCCCAAGAGCACTAGTTAACACTATTATTTTGATTTTTCTCCACCACAAAAGTGAGTCACATAGGATTCGCTTATCATTTCACACGCGTTATGAATTTTAAAACCCAAAAACTTGTTTGGCTAATTCCTCTCGGACCTAAATCTCAGTGCTAAGCAAGCTCGTAACACCAGGGGTGTTACAAGTACCGAGAGCTCCTCCCCTCTTCCATCGTCTTCCTCCTCTTCGACGAGGAAGAGACCTCACTACCAATGAGCTTAGGATCAGGACCGATGATCCCCTGTCAAATCTCTCTCTTACATTCTGTTGTAACCCTCTGATTTTGGGTGCTCTTGAATGCAAGGATCATCTGCTGCTGGGCGTAGGGCCCGATAGCCCGAATCAGGATAAACTGTTGTGTCCTCTCTATGTTCTTGATTCCACCCGAGCCACCGGAGACACACACTCCGTGACACCCGACGAACAACAATGCTTGCCACGGTTTCGACCCGGTGACAATACCCATATGTCAAACTTCTTGTGGAATGACTCTGAGAACAATCATAAATATCATCTAGCAAATTTGGACATGGTTACTATGTGTAAAGAGTATGGAGGCCTAGGTATTCCTACTCTTAGGGATTTGAATATAAGTCTCTTAGCTTCCTGGTTGAAAAGGTACAATGTTGATAAGGATAAACTCTGGTCTAAGGGCTTTTAGATTTGAAATAACTAAGGAGCCCAGTATCTTGTTAACTAGATCTACAAACTCTTCTAGCTTCTTTAAGGGTTTTATGTGGGCTACATAAGCTACAAAAATGGATTATAGATGGAAGGTTGGAAATGGTAAAAATATTAGTGACGAGATCCTAACATACAGGTATGTTAAGCCTCGGGTCCAATGGTTCCCGAACGAAGAAGACCCCCTAACTGACCCCTTTAGGATCGCCCAAGGGCTCGGGGGCTATGCCCATCGGGCATGCTCATGCGCACCCTTTTGCAAAGAGATCCGGCCGAGTCTAACTCGACCATAGCTTCCGCCTAGGGCTCGGGGGCTTCCCCGAGCCCTAGGCTCCTGATCTACAGCACGACCAAGCCTAGTCCTTAGCTCCTGCCTGGCTCACGATGCTAGCTAAGGCCCAGGCACAAGAAGACAGGCCCTGGGCTACCGATGCTCGGGGGCTCCTTGGCGTCGCTCCCTAGGCACAGCCCTACTAACTGCTCCTCCGATAGGGTCATGTCCGGGGCATGATACAAGAAGACAAAGCTTCCCACAGCCTCTAGGGCTCATAGGCTTCTGGGCCCATGCATCAGCCCCTAGAGCCAACCTCCTCTGCCACCAAGAAGACTCTAGAACGTCCCACCCTGAGGAGACCGGACCAAGCTGACACCGCCTGACACGAAGAGTGTCAGAATAGAGCGGTCAGACGACGCCCCAAGGCTTCTTCGGCTCCAAGACACCGCGACAGTCCATGGCGCACCACTGCAAGACCCTCCTCTACTCCGGCGCACGTAGACCGTAGACTAAACCCCCAAACCGCCTTGTACCCGACCTATCTCGTTATATAAGGGATAAGGTCTCACCTAGAGGGGGAGGATCCCACATATTCGATCACCAGACACTCCATTCCATTAGCCTCTGCTTGGCACAGAGAGCGAGGCAACCCAGAGAGGGGAACTGAGAGCCTCTCCTCCACCGCATCCCATCATCTTCCTCCTCTCTGACGAGGGGGAAGGCTCCACCGGAGGTGAGGCAACCTTAGGATTAGCACCGAGCTAACCCCCCTACCAAATCTTCTTCCTTTACACTCTGTTGTAACTCCCCAATTTTGGGTGCTCTTGAGTATAAGGATCATCAGCTGCTGGACGTAGGGACCAAATTTGCCCAAATTAGGATAAACTATTGTGTCTTCCCTACATGATTCTTATGTTCTTGAGTCCACCCGAGCCACCGAAGACCCGTACTCTGACACCGACTTGAACAACATGCTTGCCGCAGTTTCGATCCCGCGACAGCTGGCGCGCTAGGTAGGGGGTAGTATGAAGTGCGATTCTAGCTCTATGATGCTGGAGCCACCCGCCTCATCACTAGAGCAGGTGGCACCACCTTAGACGGTGGTGTCTGCTTCCCCAATGAGTCCCCCATCACGACCGAGGCGTTCCCCAACATAGAGGCCTAGCATGCAGGAAGGCCTGCCTGGCGAGTGGATCGACACACTAAATAGCTGAGTCACCAAGCTACTGAACTCCTCTCTATGCATTCCTTTCTTCTCAGATCATCGTTGGGGGACGCTCCCACCCTACTTGAATCGACCCACTTTCGGGCTACAAACCTCCTCGCCTCGATCTCATAGTCGGGGTGCAGAGCCGCCCTGTTCCCCTTCCCTAACCACCAGACAGGATAAGCTAATGCCCTAACGCCGCACGGGCACGACCTAGGCTAATGGAGCTAATAGCTGATGAGCACTAGGCTCGGAAGAGGGGAGAAGGCGCTGGGGACGCTCCCCACCGAGATGGATAGAGCATGGAGTACAAGCGGCAACGAAAGCGCAAAGATTTAGTGGGTAGGCACACCCCAATGTCACAATTGTTCAAAGGGGAATAGACCCCCAGGATTACAACGACAAGTTTTACAACCAGGTTTTTCCGTAGGTCATGGGGACACCAGGGGACCAGCGGGCACATCATCCTCTTTTGGATATTCATCGGTCAACAGTAGCTTGTCATCGATGATCACAGCCATAGCAGCAACCAAGGGTGCCACCGCATCCTCGGCCTCCTCCATCTGCTTGTTAGAAGTCTCCTTGGGGAAGCCCGTGGCCACGGGACCCAAGTCGACCTCGAGGAGCCAAAGCTTCATCAAGGTTAGGGCTACACTGGCCCCTTGGTAGATCGCATCCCTGATGACCCATGGGACATGCGCCTTAAAGGAGCGCACCCACTCGGTGAGGTCATGCTCTCCTTTCGGGGGTGATGGCGGCAGCAGTGCGTTGCACGCCTGTTGGCATTTCTAAACGCAATCACCAAGTATGGAGATAGAATCCATCCCCGACAATGGCGCCAGAAATGCTTGTTGGTATTTCTTAGCGTCATCACTAATGATTAGCAATGCCACTAAGTAATAGCCTTGATAGTTCCTTAACAATTTTAGATATTTATCAGCAAGCGCACGGAGCTATCATTGTAGCATTTCACCCGAAAGTATTTAGGGTATCGTTATTTATATTTTTCCAAAGGAAGGCATTTGATTAAGAGTCTAGTATGGATATGAACGTGAATAATAATGCTTGCAAGTACACCAATGTTTATAACAGGGGTAAGAACAGTGATTTCAAGATAGTGAACACACACTTGGCATTCCTCAAAGGATAAAATAGAGAAGAAAGAATAAAAGAATAATCCTAGTCGAGCAGGCATTGGTCTAGTATAGTCATACAAAGATTAGTTAATGATCATACAAGTTACATATTTAGTCTTAGGGCTAAGTGTGAAGCAGGTCGGGAGGCCACTAAGTACTGGTCTGCCAGCAACCTCATGTGACAATTTAGACTCCTACACCCCAGTCGAACGTGGGGGATTACAAGGGATGGACAGGGCTGTCACCACCTCCCGCCTACTCCTCAACCATGAAAAGGGACAATGCAGGCACCTGTCTCCATACCCAAGCACCATGCTTGCGTATATAGAAACTACCCAAATCCCCTTGGGTCCTCAACCCTACGGATCGATAGGTAAAGAACTTGGGCACACCTAACGGCACGATGAACCACCACCTCAACTTTGCTCTAATTCCGATTATATAAGTTATATGAGTGTTTGAGCATAAAGTCATGTGTGCTACTTTCATGACATACAAACTATAGACTAGTTCATATATCAAGATTATAACATGATAACTATACTCTAGTTCATAAGTATGACTATAAATATCATATGAGAGCATTACTTTGGAAGAACTCATATCTCTATTCATACCCAAAGGTCTCTTCTTCTAAGGAGCCAAGCTCTCCAAGGTAGCTTTGCCTTGGTCTAAAGCTACTAAAAAGTAAGCTACTACTACTAGAGAGTGAGGTGTGTGAGGTGATGCTCAAGTGAAGTGTGTTGAGAGAGGGAGGCGTACCCCTCTATTTATACAAGAGCGAGGCGGTGTTTCAGTCTATCTTTGGCGTGAAAGCATGGGATGCACCACTTCAGCATGGGGGTATGCCATTGCTAGAGCGAGGCATGGCTGAGTAGCGCCGGCAAGGTGTTACCCGCCCCTAGGGGTCGGCCACCCCTTGACCATGTCCACTCGGCACCGCCTTCGCCTGGCAGGCCATGGGCTGGACATGGATCCCTGCTCAATGTGTTTTGCCCGGTTTGCACTAAGTTGATGGGCGTCTCCCTTGTTCTTTTGCGCAAATCAGCGTCAGAAAGCGCCTTTCGGTGAATTATTCCATGTATTTGTGTTTGTGACTTGCAAAATAATGTTCGCCTAATACATGTGAAACTTGGTCAGTAGTAAATACATATGTGATCAAGATTGCTTATTTCTTCTCTTTTTGTGTCTTAATTGGTGGTCGGATTTGATCGATAATGATCACTAACAAGATCCCCCAAGCTTAACCTTTGCTCGTCCCAAGCAAATAGCTAAGTTATTGGTTGTTGATTAGGAGTTACTACAATGTCGAATATAATTCACAAGTGCCATGCCTATAACAAAGTATTCTTCCTCAATTTAAATAAGTTGGCATTGTATCCACCCTTTTAACTTAATCCCTATGGGGCTTATTGTTTTTCCAAGTCTTAGGTAGTTGCATGATAGAATGGTTTTAACAAAATTACCAATCATTCATTCTTTGATCAACCTTCTATCCGGAGGTTTTATGAGTTTTGCAAAATAAAATGTAAGTTCCTCAAATAATTCACTTAATCGCTCAATGTGTATGGTCCTCACCAATGCATTTGATTGTTTTGCCTTCTTTTCATCCTATCCCTAAAAGGCTTTGAGTGGAGTTGTAGGTAGGTATGAATGAGAGGCATACTTACATCACATACATTGCTAAGTCAAAAACCGGATCCAAGGAGATGCAAGTCATACACTTTGATCAAGATGTACAAGTGTATGGAATATTTTCCTATTCCTAATATTTTTTGGTACTCCTTTGATCATGATTTTCTCTCTTTTGATTAATTGTCTTGGAAGTATGGGCTATATTTCTCTCTTCTTTTTTTTGAAATACTTTGGAACCTTCATGTGTTCCATTTTTTTCTTTTCTTTTGCTATTTTGAGAGCTTCACGTGTCTCTCTCTCTTTTAGCATAGCCCCATACTTTTTTTTGCATATAAAAACTTTGGAGAGAAAGACTCGTAACAAATGAATGAAGTTTTTATTTTAGGTGGACGGAAAACATGTTTTTGCGTAACTCTTAGTGTAAGAGTTAGCATTTTTATATGTGGGTGTTCGTCAATCTTGATCATGGGTGCATGACAAGAATCTCTATAAGGGTAACAACAATTTGACAAAACTCAATATGAATATAAGTAGCATATGACTAAGGTTTGCGTTTGAATCATGTCATATGGCTATGGTAGGAATTCATAACCATTGATGAACTTTTGATTTTAGCATTTTTAAAATGAAAACTCTGGATGTCAAGTTTCTCTTAGAATAAAGTCATAGCATACTCTATTTATCATATCTTAACTTGCAATAACTTAGAAAAGGATCATGCTTTTGCAACCCACAAATTTCAAGTTTTATTATGAGATATTTTAGCCAACAAACTTAAATCTTGGGGAATACTAAGTTACAACCTAGGCACAGATGAATTATAGACAGAGCAACTATTCATCATTTCAACAAAGGAGAAACTAAATATTCTAAAATCACATATGAGAGTGGAATGAATATTTTTGTTGTTTTATCATATTTCATTTTTTTGGATTATATTTTTTTTTATTTTATTAAATGCTAATAAATAAATAATGCGAAAATTAAAATGTGAAAATAAAATATAGTAATTACCTCTACGGGGTCCTCCCCCAAGCTTGCTCGTTGCCTACGGTCCGGGATTAAACCCCATGTATCGCCAGTAGGCCACCTACTGTTCTCGCTGTTGTTGCAGCATCACATTCATTTGCGCCATTTATTGTTGCTATTGTTGATGCCACTGGGTCGAATCCAACACATGAGTGTTAAGTGTGCTTTGAATCTCACTAGTGCGGATTTCCAATCCTCTGAGGCGGTTGTTGACGTCCTCCCATCCTGAGATGGACTGTCGTGGTTGCACAGGTGGAGGTAGCCCCTCTGAGTCGGACGAGTGCATCACCCATGCTGCGGTGTCAGCCTCTACCCATCCGGATCCTCCAGCCTCGTGTGTCTGCAGAGTATGCTCCCAACCAGGGTGGTACCTGGGTGTGAACCCCGGTACTTGCCCTGTTAGGAATGACTCTGGGTGGGATGTCTGGCGTAGCTGGAAAAGGCTATGGCTGTACCTGTTATGAGCTGCTTGCTTCATTTCTGGCTCTGCTCCTTGTCATCCTGCCAGACACAGAACTTCTACGAGCTTCCTCTTGCGGAACAAGAGGGAAGGTTAGCATAGGGGAATTATACAAATGAAGACCCAGGTTAGGTAACAGGATTTCGTGTGTACATCCCTAGAAGAAAAATACAAGTTGTCCAGCTGCATTGTGTTTCATGTGATGGCCTTGTAACAAGTAATGCTCATCGATAATAAGGCGTGGAGTTGAAATAAATTCTACTTTATGATTTTCCATCACACCAACACCCATGGCAATACGAGTGATAAGAGATGTACATGATATGGAAGTGGAAAATATCTTTAACAATTCTAGCCAGTGTTTGAATATTTCTTTGATAGGAGCAATTTTAATCTTCTTGATCATGGCATAGAGTATTTTCATTTCGTCATTATGAACAACTCGAATATCTTGCCTAGAAAACAAGGCCATGTTGATCCAATGATGCATGAGCTTAAGAGTGGGATGTTGGATGTCCATGTTGCGGGGTTGAAATTTTCCAACTATAATTTGACCCAAAATTTCATTCCAAAATTTATGGCGCTTAAAACATCTAACAGCATGATCTATGTCAATTAAGCATCTTCGTTAGAAACCTATGTGTTGAGCAAGATCTTTCCAAGTGCAAAAATGTTCTTCTTCAAACAAGCGAAAAGTAATTCCATTGTCAACTTCTTTTAGTGAGCATAAAAATTGAATGGTTAATAGACAAGAACCTCATTCCCAAATAGGATCAACTTCCTCCCAACCAATGGCTTTCCACATAGAGGTGAATTCGACATCCATACCTATGGCTTGGAGAAGCACGGGGTCGTACAATGGCGTATCTTCGAACATGCGGTCCTTGATGAGGTGGTAGCCTCCATCTCTCAGTCTCTCTCCAAGTCGAGGTAGGGCTGGTCAACCTCCTCCATCGATCATCCTTGCTCTTCCTCTTGCTCTTCCATCGGCATGGTTTCTTCATCTTCATGCATCAGGCTTTCTTCATGTTCAGTGTAGCATGAGCTTGAGCTTCCATGGGAGTGCTTCGAGCTTGATCACGCAATCTTCTTGACGGCGCCGGCGATGGCCTTTCCAAACCTACCCATGGCGAAAAACAACACAACAACAAGCGAGAACTTGGCTGCGGGCTATGGTTAGCACAAAATATAAAATGAGAACCCGAAGACTAGCTTGAGCTTGGAATTTTTGCAGAGTTTTCTTGCACTAGAACTTGATGGAAAATGCTTGAAAGAAATTTAGAAGCAAGTGAGTGAGTGGGAGAGTGAAAATGAGAGAGTGTGAGAGGGGTGAGGACCTCTCCCATGCACCCTGCATATTTATAGGCATAGCAATACACGATACTGACATACTAGTAGGACTCATAGGATAAGGATATTATATATGCAAGTGGGTTTCATTCAACTCCTTAAAACTTAATGCACAACCATAAATAAAGTGTAGAATAATAGGGGTTATGCACCGGGGCTTGTCTGGGCAAGATACAACCAAAGGTTAGCATTCCATTGGTGACATGATCATCAAGGCACCATCTTTTTCGCTACTTCGGTCGACTCCATGATCCATCGTTGTTCCTATTTTGATATACGTGGATGCAACACAGAGACGCAATTAATCAACGGTAACCGCAACTGTTAAATATACGATTACGCTCCACAAGCTAACGAGCTAGCTTTAATGACTAACTTACTAGTCTGCGTATCCCACATCGTCAAGTAAGGCTTTGTCTCTAGAAAAATGTCTTAGTCCTACAATCCCAAAGGTGTTTTGGCATTTTATGGATTAAATATATATTTTTCAACTAGGGCTCATTTAGCTACCATAGCAAACTAATTATTATAGAGCTATAAAATTATAGTGAGCACCTAATAATGTGAGGAATTTCCTGTGAAAGTTTTAGAGCCAACACTATCACCAATTTATCACAAAAATTCCTACAAGTTTATATCTTACAATATTAAGCATCTCAAATTAATTAGATAACTCTTGAAAATATTATAAACTATGTGAACAAAATATACTAGCAGATAGATCATGATTTTAGAAATATAACAAAATTGGTTTCATAATTTTCAGTTAACTACATAATTTTATATTGAATTTACAAGTTTACCTTAGAAACTAAATTAGAATATGCTTTAGAAAACAAAAAGGGCCGGTGGCAAGCATTCGGCCCAGCAGCCCAGTGCGGCGCGACCGTGCGCGCGTCGCAACGGCCCAACGCGGCCTAAGGCCGAGGAGCCCGTGCACGACGACGGTTTTGTAGAGAAGTCCCCAAGCTTTGAGGTAATAGTATGACTACCATGTGTACTATTCCTATCAGCAGTGGCTTTGCGACCATGCCCTCGATTGTTTTTGTCCTCACCACGGCCAGGTCCCTAGAATCCCACGCGCATCGGCGTGGCGGCCGACGGCATAAGGCGGTTACATCTGGCAACCTAGGCGTGCTACGACGGGGGTAAGGGGCCGACCACCATCTATAGCTAAACGTGCAAGGATGGGTGGTGGTTAGGACTCAGAGGCACACTATCACGGGCTATAGCGGCGAGCGGCTCTCCACGGCGGCCTAAGGTTTTATCGGGGAGGTAGGGATAGTGGGTAAGCACTAGTAGCTCACCGGAATTCGTGCTGCGGTGATGGTTGAGGCGGAGGAGTGCCGAGGTGGTCTGGCCACGTGCGAGTGGCGGAGGCGGCAGCATACCGAGGTGGACATGGTCACGTCAGCTCACCTCCGGCAAAACCTTCAGCAAAGATAGGGCGAGCACCAGCACCAGGGGGTTAAGATGAGTCTATAGCTAACTTGAATTGAACTAAGACCAAGCGTATAGACTTATTCCCAACACGTCTCATACTACGGCGGTGAGATGACCGGCGACGGCAAAACACCGAATTGGTTGACAACAAGGCTCATCTGCGCCTTGGTGCGGGTCGGCTGCTAGCGAGCCTCCAATCCTAGCCGCTAGAGCACTGAATCAAGGTGGGGTATCACGAACCACGCGTATAAGCTTGCGAAGCGGCGCGGCTCCGTTGGCGGCAAGGCTGACGGGGCAGCGGCTTCTAGGCTTGGACAACCTCGACCAAGGCTATGTTAAATGAGCGGGAGCATCCACACATTGAGGCTCAGAGGGAGCGTGCCATGGGGTGCTGTGATGGGACCACTCGGTTTTGGCAAGGCATGGACATCGGTAGTGGAACAGCGGTTGCGCGGGAAAGGCATTGACACCGCGACAAAGGGCAGCAACGCGACAAAAAAGTGGATGCAGATGGTGACTCAGCGGGTAGGTGAATTGAGCAGTGAGACGAGTGCCACAACGGCCAGACGGCGACTGCTGT
The DNA here is from genome assembly GCF_019320115.1 of Miscanthus floridulus. NCBI lineage: Eukaryota > Viridiplantae > Streptophyta > Magnoliopsida > Poales > Poaceae > Miscanthus > Miscanthus floridulus. The sequence continues at coordinate 84,561,617 of NC_089593.1, read as the reverse complement.
GGCATTGGTTTGGCCCCATGCATGGCCTGGCCAGTAGCGCGCACGCAGTAGCCACGCAGCATCAGCCCAGCCCTACAGAAGGCAACTGTGGCCGGCACAGCCCAACGTGTGGCTGGTGGCCGACAGTCGACAAGGCTGGCCAACGGGGCAAGGTCCATGGCTAGGAACGGCTGGACAGCAGTAGCGTACTCGCATGGTGACTACAAACCCAGGTCGAACAACCACAAATGGTGACGTGCACGCATTTTAAAGTGAAGCAAAGGATGCCGATCATCTCAACTGAAGTTCAACCAATTGTGCTAACCTAAAGTTGACACTACCCGCTAGCTAGCGGATCAATCGTCATAACCTGAGAGCAACCAGAGAGGGAGATAAAAGGATACCAACTTGGATTCATCGCTGGAGTGTCGGTTCACGAATAGAGTGCCAACAACATGGTTTACAGTGCGTTCCAACAAAGGTTGAGCAATTTTTATGAGAGCAACATGACATCCAACACAACTTCGACCTATGCCATGCTCAAGCACTCACTTTGATGCAATCAACAATACCAAAACATGCAGCTAGTGTTTCAACATTTTTGTTAGAAATTAAATGTCAAAATAGCATTGTCTTACTACTTTTCCATACTTAGAAAAGTTATGGATTTCAGTTGGGCTAAGTAACTATTAACTCTTTTGTCGCAATTTTTAATAGGTCTAAACCTTGTTAACTTCAACCAACAAATACTTCATGCAATAGTCCATACCTTATACTAACCCATAGGAGCAAAATATTTAAGCACCATTTAACTATTTTGCTCAATATAAATCACCAAAAATGGTATTTTAACAATAATTCAAGTGTTTGTCGACTTAACGAAAAGAGCTTATCTTTACGTCAAATTTGATTTTTGAGCTCCCAAGAGCACTAGTTAACACTATTATTTTGATTTTTCTCCACCACAAAAGTGAGTCACATAGGATTCGCTTATCATTTCACACGCGTTATGAATTTTAAAACCCAAAAACTTGTTTGGCTAATTCCTCTCGGACCTAAATCTCAGTGCTAAGCAAGCTCGTAACACCAGGGGTGTTACAAGTACCGAGAGCTCCTCCCCTCTTCCATCGTCTTCCTCCTCTTCGACGAGGAAGAGACCTCACTACCAATGAGCTTAGGATCAGGACCGATGATCCCCTGTCAAATCTCTCTCTTACATTCTGTTGTAACCCTCTGATTTTGGGTGCTCTTGAATGCAAGGATCATCTGCTGCTGGGCGTAGGGCCCGATAGCCCGAATCAGGATAAACTGTTGTGTCCTCTCTATGTTCTTGATTCCACCCGAGCCACCGGAGACACACACTCCGTGACACCCGACGAACAACAATGCTTGCCACGGTTTCGACCCGGTGACAATACCCATATGTCAAACTTCTTGTGGAATGACTCTGAGAACAATCATAAATATCATCTAGCAAATTTGGACATGGTTACTATGTGTAAAGAGTATGGAGGCCTAGGTATTCCTACTCTTAGGGATTTGAATATAAGTCTCTTAGCTTCCTGGTTGAAAAGGTACAATGTTGATAAGGATAAACTCTGGTCTAAGGGCTTTTAGATTTGAAATAACTAAGGAGCCCAGTATCTTGTTAACTAGATCTACAAACTCTTCTAGCTTCTTTAAGGGTTTTATGTGGGCTACATAAGCTACAAAAATGGATTATAGATGGAAGGTTGGAAATGGTAAAAATATTAGTGACGAGATCCTAACATACAGGTATGTTAAGCCTCGGGTCCAATGGTTCCCGAACGAAGAAGACCCCCTAACTGACCCCTTTAGGATCGCCCAAGGGCTCGGGGGCTATGCCCATCGGGCATGCTCATGCGCACCCTTTTGCAAAGAGATCCGGCCGAGTCTAACTCGACCATAGCTTCCGCCTAGGGCTCGGGGGCTTCCCCGAGCCCTAGGCTCCTGATCTACAGCACGACCAAGCCTAGTCCTTAGCTCCTGCCTGGCTCACGATGCTAGCTAAGGCCCAGGCACAAGAAGACAGGCCCTGGGCTACCGATGCTCGGGGGCTCCTTGGCGTCGCTCCCTAGGCACAGCCCTACTAACTGCTCCTCCGATAGGGTCATGTCCGGGGCATGATACAAGAAGACAAAGCTTCCCACAGCCTCTAGGGCTCATAGGCTTCTGGGCCCATGCATCAGCCCCTAGAGCCAACCTCCTCTGCCACCAAGAAGACTCTAGAACGTCCCACCCTGAGGAGACCGGACCAAGCTGACACCGCCTGACACGAAGAGTGTCAGAATAGAGCGGTCAGACGACGCCCCAAGGCTTCTTCGGCTCCAAGACACCGCGACAGTCCATGGCGCACCACTGCAAGACCCTCCTCTACTCCGGCGCACGTAGACCGTAGACTAAACCCCCAAACCGCCTTGTACCCGACCTATCTCGTTATATAAGGGATAAGGTCTCACCTAGAGGGGGAGGATCCCACATATTCGATCACCAGACACTCCATTCCATTAGCCTCTGCTTGGCACAGAGAGCGAGGCAACCCAGAGAGGGGAACTGAGAGCCTCTCCTCCACCGCATCCCATCATCTTCCTCCTCTCTGACGAGGGGGAAGGCTCCACCGGAGGTGAGGCAACCTTAGGATTAGCACCGAGCTAACCCCCCTACCAAATCTTCTTCCTTTACACTCTGTTGTAACTCCCCAATTTTGGGTGCTCTTGAGTATAAGGATCATCAGCTGCTGGACGTAGGGACCAAATTTGCCCAAATTAGGATAAACTATTGTGTCTTCCCTACATGATTCTTATGTTCTTGAGTCCACCCGAGCCACCGAAGACCCGTACTCTGACACCGACTTGAACAACATGCTTGCCGCAGTTTCGATCCCGCGACAGCTGGCGCGCTAGGTAGGGGGTAGTATGAAGTGCGATTCTAGCTCTATGATGCTGGAGCCACCCGCCTCATCACTAGAGCAGGTGGCACCACCTTAGACGGTGGTGTCTGCTTCCCCAATGAGTCCCCCATCACGACCGAGGCGTTCCCCAACATAGAGGCCTAGCATGCAGGAAGGCCTGCCTGGCGAGTGGATCGACACACTAAATAGCTGAGTCACCAAGCTACTGAACTCCTCTCTATGCATTCCTTTCTTCTCAGATCATCGTTGGGGGACGCTCCCACCCTACTTGAATCGACCCACTTTCGGGCTACAAACCTCCTCGCCTCGATCTCATAGTCGGGGTGCAGAGCCGCCCTGTTCCCCTTCCCTAACCACCAGACAGGATAAGCTAATGCCCTAACGCCGCACGGGCACGACCTAGGCTAATGGAGCTAATAGCTGATGAGCACTAGGCTCGGAAGAGGGGAGAAGGCGCTGGGGACGCTCCCCACCGAGATGGATAGAGCATGGAGTACAAGCGGCAACGAAAGCGCAAAGATTTAGTGGGTAGGCACACCCCAATGTCACAATTGTTCAAAGGGGAATAGACCCCCAGGATTACAACGACAAGTTTTACAACCAGGTTTTTCCGTAGGTCATGGGGACACCAGGGGACCAGCGGGCACATCATCCTCTTTTGGATATTCATCGGTCAACAGTAGCTTGTCATCGATGATCACAGCCATAGCAGCAACCAAGGGTGCCACCGCATCCTCGGCCTCCTCCATCTGCTTGTTAGAAGTCTCCTTGGGGAAGCCCGTGGCCACGGGACCCAAGTCGACCTCGAGGAGCCAAAGCTTCATCAAGGTTAGGGCTACACTGGCCCCTTGGTAGATCGCATCCCTGATGACCCATGGGACATGCGCCTTAAAGGAGCGCACCCACTCGGTGAGGTCATGCTCTCCTTTCGGGGGTGATGGCGGCAGCAGTGCGTTGCACGCCTGTTGGCATTTCTAAACGCAATCACCAAGTATGGAGATAGAATCCATCCCCGACAATGGCGCCAGAAATGCTTGTTGGTATTTCTTAGCGTCATCACTAATGATTAGCAATGCCACTAAGTAATAGCCTTGATAGTTCCTTAACAATTTTAGATATTTATCCAGCAAGCGCACGGAGCTATCATTGTAGCATTTCACCCGAAAGTATTTAGGGTATCGTTATTTATATTTTCCCAAAGGAAGGCATTTGATTAAGAGTCTAGTATGGATATGAACTTGATTAATAATGCTTGCAAGTACACCAATTATTATAATGGGGTAAGAACAGTGATTTCAAGATAGTGGAACACACACTTGGCATTCCTCAAAGGATAAAATAGAAAAGAAAGAATAAAAGAATAATCTAGGTCAAGCAGGCATTGGTCTAGTATAGTCATACAAGATTAGTTAATGATCATACAAGTTACATAATTAGTCTTAGGGCTAAGTGTGAAGCAGGTCGGGAGGCCACTAAGTACTGGTCTGCCAGCAACCTCATGTGACAATTTAGATTCCTACACCCCTAGTTCGACGTGGGGGAATTACAAGGGATGGACAGGGCTGTCACCACCTGCCGCCTACTCCTCAACCATGGAAAGGGACAATGCAGGCACCTGTCTCCATACCCAAGCACCATGCTTGCGTATATAGAAACTACCCAAATCCCCTTGGGTCCTCAACCCTACGGATCGATAGGTAAAGAACTTGGGCACACCTAACGGCACGATGAACCACCACCTCAACTTTGCTCTAATTCCGATTATATAAGTTATATGAGTGTTTGAGCATAAAGTCATGTGTGCTACTTTCATGACATACAAACTATAGACTAGTTCATATATCAAGATTATAACATGATAACTATACTCTAGTTCATAAGTATGACTATAAATATCATATGAGAGCATTACTTTGGAAGAACTCATATCTCTATTCATACCCAAAGGTCTCTTCTTCTAAGGAGCCAAGCTCTCCAAGGTAGCTTTGCCTTGGTCTAAAGCTACTAAAAAGTAAGCTACTACTACTAGAGAGTGAGGTGTGTGAGGTGATGCTCAAGTGAAGTGTGTTGAGAGAGGGAGGCGTACCCCTCTATTTATACAAGAGCGAGGCGGTGTTTCAGTCTATCTTTGGCGTGAAAGCATGGGATGCACCACTTCAGCATGGGGGTATGCCATTGCTAGAGCGAGGCATGGCTGAGTAGCGCCGGCAAGGTGTTACCCGCCCCTAGGGGTCGGCCACCCCTTGACCATGTCCACTCGGCACCGCCTTCGCCTGGCAGGCCATGGGCTGGACATGGATCCCTGCTCAATGTGTTTTGCCCGGTTTGCACTAAGTTGATGGGCGTCTCCCTTGTTCTTTTGCGCAAATCAGCGTCAGAAAGCGCCTTTCGGTGAATTATTCCATGTATTTGTGTTTGTGACTTGCAAAATAATGTTCGCCTAATACATGTGAAACTTGGTCAGTAGTAAATACATATGTGATCAAGATTGCTTATTTCTTCTCTTTTTGTGTCTTAATTGGTGGTCGGATTTGATCGATAATGATCACTAACAAGATCCCCCAAGCTTAACCTTTGCTCGTCCCAAGCAAATAGCTAAGTTATTGGTTGTTGATTAGGAGTTACTACGAATGTCGAATATAATTCACAAGTGCCATGCCTATAACAAAGTATTCTTCCTCAATTTAAATAAGTTGGCATTGTATCCACCCTTTTAACTTAATCCCTATGGGGCTTATTGTTTTTCCAAGTCTTAGGTAGTTGCATGATAGAATGGTTTTAACAAATTACCAATCATTCATTCTTTGATCAACCTTCTATCCGGAGGTTTTATGAAGTTTTGCAAAATAAATGTAAGTTCCTCAAATAATTCACTTAATCGCTCAATGTGTATGGTCCTCACCAATGCATTTGATTGTTTTGCCTTCTTTTCATCCTATCCCTAAAAGGCTTTGAGTGGAGTTGTAGGTAGGTATGAATGAGAGGCATACTTACATCACATACTATTGCTAAGTCAAAAACCGGATCCAAGGAGATGCAAGTCATACACTTTGATCAAGATGTAGCAAGTGTATGGAATATTTTCCTATTCCTAATATTTTTTGGTACTCCTTTGATCATGATTTTCTCTCTTTTGATTAATTGTCTTGGAAGTATGGGCTATATTTCTCTCTTCTTTTTTTTGAAATACTTTGGAACCTTCATGTGTTCCATTTTTTTCTTTTCTTTTGCTATTTTGAGAGCTTCACGTGTCTCTCTCTCTTTTAGCATAGCCCCATACTTTTTTTTGCATATAAAAACTTTGGAGAGAAAGACTCGTAACAAATGAATGAAGTTTTTATTTTAGGTGGACGGAAAACATGTTTTTGCGTAACTCTTAGTGTAAGAGTTAGCATTTTTATATGTGGGTGTTCGTCAATCTTGATCATGGGTGCATGACAAGAATCTCTATAAGGGTAACAACAATTTGACAAAACTCAATATGAATATAAGTAGCATATGACTAAGGTTTGCGTTTGAATCATGTCATATGGCTATGGTAGGAATTCATAACCATTGATGAACTTTTGATTTTAGCATTTTTAAAATGAAAACTCTGGATGTCAAGTTTCTCTTAGAATAAAGTCATAGCATACTCTATTTATCATATCTTAACTTGCAATAACTTAGAAAAGGATCATGCTTTTGCAACCCACAAATTTCAAGTTTTATTATGAGATATTTTAGCCAACAAACTTAAATCTTGGGGAATACTAAGTTACAACCTAGGCACAGATGAATTATAGACAGAGCAACTATTCATCATTTCAACAAAGGAGAAACTAAATATTCTAAAATCACATATGAGAGTGGAATGAATATTTTTGTTGTTTTATCATATTTCATTTTTTTGGATTATATTTTTTTTTATTTTATTAAATGCTAATAAATAAATAATGCGAAAATTAAAATGTGAAAATAAAATATAGTAATTACCTCTACGGGGTCCTCCCCCAAGCTTGCTCGTTGCCTACGGTCCGGGATTAAACCCCATGTATCGCCAGTAGGCCACCTACTGTTCTCGCTGTTGTTGCAGCATCACATTCATTTGCGCCATTTATTGTTGCTATTGTTGATGCCACTGGGTCGAATCCAACACATGAGTGTTAAGTGTGCTTTGAATCTCACTAGTGCGGATTTCCAATCCTCTGAGGCGGTTGTTGACGTCCTCCCATCCTGAGATGGACTGTCGTGGTTGCACAGGTGGAGGTAGCCCCTCTGAGTCGGACGAGTGCATCACCCATGCTGCGGTGTGTCAGCCTCTACCCATCCGGATCCTCCAGCCTCGTGTGTCTGCAGAGTATGCTCCCAACCAGGGTGGTACCTGGGTGTGAACCCCGGTACTTGCCCTGTTAGGAATGACTCTGGGTGGGATGTCTGGCGTAGCTGGAAAAGGCTATGGCTGTACCTGTTATGAGCTGCTTGCTTCATTTCTGGCTCTGCTCCTTGTCATCCTGCCAGACACAGAACTTCTACGAGCTTCCTCTTGCGGAACAAGAGGGAAGGTTAGCATAGGGGAATTATACAAATGAAGACCCAGGTTAGGTAACAGGATTTCGTGTGTACATCCCTAGAAGAAAAATACAAGTTGTCCAGCTGCATTGTGTTTCATGTGATGGCCTTGTAACAAGTAATGCTCATCGATAATAAGGCGTGGAGTTGAAATAAATTCTACTTTATGATTTTCCATCACACCAACACCCATGGCAATACGAGTGATAAGAGATGTACATGATATGGAAGTGGAAAATATCTTTAACAATTCTAGCCAGTGTTTGAATATTTCTTTGATAGGAGCAATTTTAATCTTCTTGATCATGGCATAGAGTATTTTCATTTCGTCATTATGAACAACTCGAATATCTTGCCTAGAAAACAAGGCCATGTTGATCCAATGATGCATGAGCTTAAGAGTGGGATGTTGGATGTCCATGTTGCGGGGTTGAAATTTTCCAACTATAATTTGACCCAAAATTTCATTCCAAAATTTATGGCGCTTAAAACATCTAACAGCATGATCTATGTCAATTAAGCATCTTCGTTAGAAACCTATGTGTTGAGCAAGATCTTTCCAAGTGCAAAAATGTTCTTCTTCAAACAAGCGAAAAGTAATTCCATTGTCAACTTCTTTTAGTGAGCATAAAAATTGAATGGTTAATAGACAAGAACCTCATTCCCAAATAGGATCAACTTCCTCCCAACCAATGGCTTTCCACATAGAGGTGAATTCGACATCCATACCTATGGCTTGGAGAAGCACGGGGTCGTACAATGGCGTATCTTCGAACATGCGGTCCTTGATGAGGTGGTAGCCTCCATCTCTCAGTCTCTCTCCAAGTCGAGGTAGGGCTGGTCAACCTCCTCCATCGATCATCCTTGCTCTTCCTCTTGCTCTTCCATCGGCATGGTTTCTTCATCTTCATGCATCAGGCTTTCTTCATGTTCAGTGTAGCATGAGCTTGAGCTTCCATGGGAGTGCTTCGAGCTTGATCACGCAATCTTCTTGACGGCGCCGGCGATGGCCTTTCCAAACCTACCCATGGCGAAAAACAACACAACAACAAGCGAGAACTTGGCTGCGGGCTATGGTTAGCACAAAATATAAAATGAGAACCCGAAGACTAGCTTGAGCTTGGAATTTTTGCAGAGTTTTCTTGCACTAGAACTTGATGGAAAATGCTTGAAAGAAATTTAGAAGCAAGTGAGTGAGTGGGAGAGTGAAAATGAGAGAGTGTGAGAGGGGTGAGGACCTCTCCCATGCACCCTGCATATTTATAGGCGCGAGGCACCACCGCAGCAGATAGAGGGCAACGGTCATGGGCTGCTGCCCGAGGGACAGTGTCAACGGCCACCTCCACGCTTCGGCCGACCCGTGGGGTCACCCGCCCCCGGGTGGGCCCGCTTGGCCTCTCCTTTGGCAGATAGTGGCCAACGGTAATTTGAAACCTACGACCATTGGGGTTTCATCCAGATCCCCAACGACTTGCTTGTTTTTTATTTTCCAACAATATTTTATTGAATTTTCAATTTCTATAATTATTGAAAAAAATGATAACTAGTAATAATAAATTATTCTTATTCAGAAAATGATTTTTGGAGGATTTTTCAAAGATTTTTATTTTCACATAAAAATTCAAATTTTAAATCTTACAAATATTTATTTTGAGTACTTTTAATTTTATAGATAACTACCGATTTACCATCAGCAAGGGTTTGACGTTTTTGGTTCGTCGGATAAGACCTCTCCTCCATTGATCTGCAGCTACATTAACATTTTCGAGGGAATTCTCGGGTTGCCCTGGGATTTTCTCCCATTAATTTCCTAGAATAGCGGCAGCTATTTGAGAAATTTGAGTTTCTATCATTTCGTTAAAACTTAATTGATTCTTTACTGCGGAGGATAAACTTTCTATTTGAGAATTTATATTTTTGAGAATTTTATCATTTAACATTAATTTCTTTGTAATATTTTCATTAATTTTAACTTGGCCTAAAACCAAGTCTTTGAAGGAAGGTTGATTCGAATTGTAATTTGAGTTGTAGTTCGAATTACCTTGCGGGCGGGATTGGTTATTCCACCCGTTATTACCTGGTTGGCGAAACCCATTATTGATGAAGGCAACTTCTTCATGGGTTTTGGGGCAATCATTCCTCTAATGGCCAACATTCCTATAGACTTAACACATCATGTGTGAGTCCATGGCCTAGACAGTGCCCATCACGGCAACTTTCTCTTAGGCCCGTTCCTCTAGTCTTTTCATCAAAAGAACTATTTTTGCGGAAAGCATATCCATCTCCTTCATGGTATGCATTCCTTTTTGTGTTTTCCTTTCCTCCCCCTAACTTTGATTTGACACCATTTTATTGATGAGAGCCGTGGCTCCATCAATGGTGTGGGGAAGGAAGGCGCCTCCAACAGCAGCGTCGAGGTGGCCCCTAGACATGGGTATTAATCCATCATAAAAATTTTGGAGCACTAACCAATTTTCAATCCCGTGGTGTGGGCATGCTTGGATGTAGTCCTGCAGCCTCTCCCACGCCTCAGGAATGGTCTCCATGGAGCTTTGCTGGAAGTTCAAAATTCGTCCCCTCAGGGCATTGGTTTTACCCATGAGGAAGAACTTGGCGAGGAACGCCGCGGAACATTTGTCCCACGTCTTGACAGCTTGCTTTCCCTTGTAAAACCACTGCTTCACCTTCCCCGAGAGGGAGAAGGGAAACAAGCAGAGCCTAATGCTCTCAGGTGCGACGTCCTTGATGATGATCGTGTTGCACAATTCGAGGAAGTGTTGGAGATGCGCGTTCGTGTCCTCGCTTGGAAAAACATGGAATTGGTTTGCCTGCACCATCGTGATGAGGCCGGTATGGAGCTTGAAGTTCCCATCCCCAACATTGACAGTGGGCCCAACGACGATGTTGGCAACTACGGGGTTGGAGTAGTCGTGGAGGGTCTTGGCCATGATTGGAGTAGTGGATGGTGCGGGGGTGACTGGTTCGACTGTCGGAAGAGTAGCAGAAGAAGAAGCAGCATGAGACCGTTTCTTCCTAAGGAGTGCCTCCGAATTTTCGATGTAGTTTTCTGGCTGTTTGTAATAGGTCATACACTATCCTGTTTTCATCCACATCAGGAGAAAACAAGCAAAGTTAGCATTCATAAACAATGGCTACCTTACATGCATATTATCATGAACATGTCCTACTAGATTCTTTAATCAATATGCCTTCCCCAGCAACGGCACTAGAAATGCTTGTTGGCATTTCTAAATGCAATCACAAGTATGGAGATAGAATCTATCCGCGACAACGACGCCAGAAATGCTTGTTGGTATTTTTTAGTGTCATCACTAATGATTAGCAATGCCACTAAGTAATAGCCTTGATAGTTCCTTAACAATTTTAGATATTTATCTACAAGCGCATGGAGCTATCATTGTCGCATTTCACCCGGAAGTATTCAGGGTATCGTTATTTATATTTTTCTAAAGGAAGGCATTTGATTAAGAGTCTAGTATGGATATGAACGTGGATAATAATGCTTGCAACCACCTGCCGCCTACCCCTTAACCGTGGTAAGGGACAATGCATTCACCTATCTCTCCATACCTAAGCACCACACTTGCGTATACAGAAACTACCCAAATCCCCCCGGGTCCCCAACCCTACGGTTCGACAGGTAAAGAACTTGGGCACACCTAATGGCACGATGAACCGCCACCTCAACTTTACTCTAATTCTGATTATATAAGTTATATGGGTGTTTAAGCATAAAGTCACGTGTGCTACTTTTATGACATACAAACTATAGACTAGTTCATATATCAAGATTATAACACGATAACTATACTCTAGTTCATAAGTACGACTATAAATATCATATGAGAGCATAACTTTGGAAGAATTCATATCTCTATTCATACCCAAAGGTCTCTTCTTCCAAGGTGCCAAGCTGTCCAAGGTAGCTTTGCCTTGCTCTAAAGCTACTAAAAAGTAAGCTACTACTGCTAGAGAGTGAGGTGTGTGAGGTGATGCTCAAGTGAGCTTGAGAGACAGGGGTACCCCTCTATATATACAAGGGCAAGGCTGTGCTTCTATCTATCTTTGGCGTGAAATCATGGGATGCACCGCCTCAGTATGGGGGCATGCCACCGCTAGAGCGAGGAGCGACTGAGCAGTGCTAGTAGGGGGTCGCCTGCCCCTAGGGGTTAGCCGCCCCTGGACCATGGCCACTTGCCACCACCTTTGCCTAGCAGGCCATGGGCTGACATGGATCCCTGCTCCATGGTGTTTTGCTCGGTTTACACTAAGTTGATGGGAGTCTCCCATGTTCCTTTGCACAAATCAGCGTCAAAAAGCGCCTTTCGGTGAATTATTCCATGTATTTGTGTTTGTGACCTGCAAAATAACGTTCTCCAAATACATGTGGAACTTGGTTAGTAGTAAATGCATATGTGATCAAGATTGCTTATTTCTCCTCTTTTTGTGTCTTAATTGGATGTTGGATTTGATCAGTAATGACCACCAACAACGCCTCCTTGGCACCGATGATGAGTCCCTGCAACTCTATCCACACCACGTCCAGCTCCCGTCTGTGCTCTGCTAGGGCAGTTTGGCCATCCACTAACACCTTCACCTCCACCTGCAACTCCCTCCACAAACAGTCGCACTCCGCCTATGCCCTCTCCGCCTCCTCCTCTAGCCAGAGGGCCTTGCCGTGCTCGTTCGCCAGCTCCACCTGTAGCCCTATGCCACACAAAAGGGGAAGAGCTGGGTTTATGGTGGCCCGGAGCAAGAGACCCTACCCCAGAGGTGAGGGAAAGAAGGAAGAGGAGAGGACACACCTACGATGATCTGTTGGGCCCCATGGAGCTCAGAACAGGTGGCATCCCTTGCAATCTCCAGGAGGCCTAGGGAGCCCCTCAGCACCATGACCAAGCCCTCAACCATCTAGTGGGCCCCTCCGCCTCTATAGCCTTCTGCCGGGATTCCTCAGCCCTCGCCTCCACGCCGTGCCTAGCCTCTCGCTAAACTGGCATCTCGGACTCCAACCGTGCTACAGCGCTACGTGCCCTATCACGTTCCCTGATGAGCGCCTCCGTCAGCATGGCCACCTGCTCACCGGGCGAAAGGGCAGGGATTGGGCAGTGAAATGGGCAAGGAACTTTCACCTCCCCTAGGGGGCCGGAAGGTGCCTATGGAGCGACCGTCTCCCACTCCTAGATGAGGTCCAACTTCCTTCGGAAGAACTAGAGTGGCGCCTGTGACCACAATGACAAGGCGACTTAGGTAAAATATCAGCACCGGGCATGGCATCGTACTCCATCAAATGATACTCACCCCGCTAGAGTCATATATCCCTTACTAAAGACCGAAGAACTCCCCTACGTGGCCCGTCATCACCATGAAGGAGTCATAGAAGAAGGCGACTAGCTCATCGAAGGCGCCACATCGCTTCATCAGCTCCAGCCACGTGTCCACCTCGGGGCCATCATCCAGGATGTGCGGCCCCCTACCGGTGAAGCAGAAGGAGCCGGCGCAGCCGCTGATGAGCAGCCAGCCTCCTCGAGCCTTAGGGGTGGGGGGAGACCGGCGACGATGACCTCCTCTCAGTTCATCTCCACCTCAGGATCCCCCATGGCATTAGATCCCGCCTGTCGCACTAGGGTCGCGATGACCGGCCCCACAGCGATGGCGTCCAACGTCAACGTCCCATTCAGCCAGGGCAGCTACAGTGGGTGGTAGCGCACCTTCACCACCAGCGGTTGGACTAGCGCCGCCGCACCGCCCGAGGCCCCCACTAAGGAAGATTCCCTACAAGTCAACATCCATGTCATCAAACAATGGACAAGTGACCTTCAGACCAAAGTAGCCTTACTGGTGGGGGCCCTCACCTACCACTCAAACAAAGCCTTAGGGCAGAGCGTCTCTTCCGCAAAGGCGCTCCCACCCCGAGGGAACTCAAGCAAGGGCGCTTCCCGGCAGCCTGGGCGGCGGGCGACTCTCCCAAAGATAGGGTGAGGGACGCGCCCCCAGTGGTGAAGAAGGGCCCCCGGTGGTGACCTTAGCCCCCTGCCCCTCGGGGTTGGGGGGAATGGAGACCGCCCCTAGATACGGAAGACCATCGGGCCTCAGTTCATACATAGAGAAGGGGACTGGGCCTTCGTTAACCACCGGCTCCCCTGACTCGGACCCCAACACCATACATGGCACTCTGGTCATAGACTCCTATGGAAGATGGCCCTCCGCCACCATGGATGGGTCCCCTAGCCCAAGGTATTCCCACATCGGGGATGGCCTCGCCATCCACAGGAGGATACGGCAGAACAAGAATACCCAGAGCATCATCTGGTCAGTCAGTCCGGTGTCCTTCATGGTGGTAATCTAGTCCAGCAACCCCTCTATGACCTCAAGAGTGTGCCCCTTCGGCATGCTCTTCCAAGATGGCAGCATCACCAGCCCCAGACAGTCGGGAGAGTAGGCCGGAAGGGACCCAAAGGGGTTGGAGATGTAATACCATTTCTAGTGCCACCCCTTCTCCGAGGTGGGGAAGCAAAGGTTTAGGTACCACGACTTTAGATTGTTGCACGGCTAGATGGCAGTGGCACCGATCCATTGAATGGATCTGTCACCGTCCTTGTTTAGGTTCAGGCGAAAGATCCACCTCCATAAGTCGAAGTGGGGCTCAATACCCAGATATCACTAGCATAGGGTGACAAACACTGCAAGGTGTGCCACCCCGTGCGGCGTCAGATCATGAAGCTATAACCCAAAGTAGTGAAGGAACCTCCCCACGAATGGATGCATGGGGACCCTAAACCCGGTGAGGTGGAAGGGGACGAAGGAGACGACCTACGACTCCCTAGGCGTGGGCTCTGATGCCTCCGGATCTGGTAGATTCCATCCGGATGGGGGAAGGATCAGCCACACCCGAGCCACCTCCAACATCTCACCTTCAGCCTTCGACGTGTCCCACTCCGCTATTGCAGTCAAACCAAAGGGGGAGCATAGGCAAGCTCAGCGGCGCTTAGATGGGGATGTGGTGAGAGAGCAAGAACGAAAGGTATGCCCACTCACTCCCCTGTTTGGCCTTTTCTATAACCTGAGCGTGTAGGAATGGATGTGGGCCAGCCCAGGCGCACCGCCCACTCCGCGCACGCCTCCTCAAGGGACTTGGGGGATCTGGCTCCCCCTCGGGACCACCAGCTATCATCAACGACTTAGATCCACACGCAGCAAGTGCCATGGCTCCTCCTCCACTAGATCTGCTCCTTGTGGCCCCGGTGTCCAATCCTATAGACGAGGTGGGATGGCACAGGGGCTACACGCCATAACTCCTCCACCAGGCATGATGACCTAGACGCCATCGACCGCCAGCGCAAAGCTTCAGCGGATGGGATGCGCTCTAAGGCCACCCCTTCTGCTGGCAAGGAGGCCCCACCATGGCCTTGAGAGTTGCACCGGCTCCCTAGACAGAGTAGCCTGACCCCTGATCAATGGGCACTCAGGCATCCCCCAAACAACCAACCAACTCCCTGGAGTTGGTTCAGGAGCCGCTGAGTAGTGGGCCCAACGAGGGCCTCCGTCCAGGCCTTGGTGCGCTCCCATCTCATTGACCTATGGCCATAGAGGGTCGGCCCCAGAAGGCTGGCTTGAGAAGATCGGGACCAGTTACCATAGTCCTCAGAAGGGCATGACACTTGAAAGGTCCTAATATGGCTAGAGGGGGGGGTGAATAGCCTATTTAAAAATCTACAAATCAACTAGAGCAATTTGATTAGTATAACAAATGGCGAAATGCAAACTTGCTCTAGCTCTACAAGGGTTGTAAGCCACCTATCCAACAATTCTAGTTGCTATGATCACTAGACACACAATTTTCTATGTCACTACTCACTAAGAGCTCTCACACTTGCTACACTAAAGAGCTCCACTAGATGAACTTAAACTACAAAGCAAGCTCTCAATTCTAGCTACACTAAAGAGCTTGCTATAGCTAGTTTGTGGGAATGTAAATGAGTAAGTGAGGTGATTATACCGCCATATAGAGGAGTGGACCAATCACAAGATGAATACTTTATCAATCACTAGGAGAATACCAAAGGGCAAGAGACAACCAATTTTTCTCCCGAGGTTCACGTGCTTGTCGGCACGCTAGTCCCTGTTGTGTCGACCAACACTTGGTGGTTCAGCGGCTAAGAGGTGTTACATGAACCTCGTCCACACAATTGGACACCGCAAGAACCTACCCACAAGTGAGGTAACTCAATGACATGAGCAATCCACTAGAGTTACCTTTTGGTGCTCTGCCAGGGAAGGCACAAGACCCCTCACAATCACTACGATCAGAGCTGGAGACAATCACCAACCTCCGCTCAATGATCCTCGCTGCTTCAAGCCAAATAGGTGGTGGCAACCACCAAGAGAAATAAGTGAATCCCACAGCGAAACAAAAATACCAAGTGCCTCTAGATGCAATCACTCAAGCAATGCACTTGGATTCTCTCCCGATCTCACAATGATGATGGATCAATGATGGAGATGAGTGGGAGGGCTTTGGCTAAGCTCACAAGGTTGCTATGTCAATGCAAATGGCCAAGAGAGTGAGCTTGAGCCAGCCATGGGGCTTAAATAGAAGCCCCCACGAAATAGAGTCGTTGGCTCCTCAGTCCATTGAAAAATGGGACGACCGGATGCGCAGGTCAGATCGACCGGATGCTGGACCCTAGTGTTCGGTCACGCGATATGTGCCACGTGTCCCCTGCTTCAAATGCTGATCGCCCGATCTCAACGGTCATCAGAATGTTTAAGTTGTGACCGGATGCGCTGCTTCAAAGTGACCGGACATAGGACCTCAGCGTTCGGTCATTTCCAGCAAGCATCCAGAAGCGAAAAATCATGACCGGACGTGTCCAGTCATGCCCGACCAGACTCACCCAGCGTCCGGTCACTCGGCGTCACCACTGTGTGCTGCCACATCAGCAGGAACGAATGCACCCCTCCAGCGTCTAGTCACTAAGTGACCCATCATCCGGTCAGAGACCGATGCTAGCGTCTTTGCTGCTTCTACTGACCGGACATGCTGGTCCTACCAAGACCAGCGTCCGGTCACTTACAGTGACCTCCATCTTTTCTGTATAGAGCGCCGGTGGCACCATCAGACTGTTCACACTCTATGGGCGGACACTCCGCCGGTGAAGTTTCTAACCCTTGCTCAAATGTGCCAACCACCAAGTGTATCACCTTGTGCACATGTGTTAGCATATTTTCACAAATATTTTCAAGGGTGTTAGCACTCCACTAGATCCTAAATGCATATGCAATGAGTTCGAGCATCTATTGGCTCGATATGAGTTTCACCCCTCTTAATAGTACGGCTATCGATCCTAAATGTGATCACACTCTCTAAGTGTCTCGATCACTAAAACAAAATGGCTCCTCTGACTTATACCTTTGCCTTGAGTCTTTTGTTTTTCTCTTTCTTCTTTTCAAGTCCAAGCACTTGATCATCACCATGGAATCACCATCATCATGTCATGATATTCATTTGCTTCACCACTTGGAATAGTGCTACCTATCTCATAATCACTTTGATAAACTAGGTTAGCACTTAGGGTTTCATCAATTAACCAAAACCAAACTAGAGCTTTCAATCTCCCCCTTTTGGTAATTGATGACAACCCTTTCACAAAGATATGAATTGAAATTTAATTGAATCCATGTTGCTTGCCCAAGCATATTTACTATGTGTAAAAGAATATGGACAAGTTTCATGAACTCCAAATGGTAGCAATTGCTCCCCCTACATATGTGCTAAGAGTTTGGATTGAAGCTTGCACATATGCTTAGATAGGAAATATAGGAGACAATTTCTACCAAATGATGCTAAGGTATAAGAGATGGACCTTTGAAGCGTGATACCAATCGGAGTGCACCAATATACCATCCTTAGCACCATTAGTAACTAGACATGCACAAAAACTAGAATACCCCATGAGATCAACATTACAAGCAAGGGTCTAGTTTGCATAAAATGAACATAAGTCTAGTTACTTAACCTATGCATGCTAGTTTTTCATTTCATCATTCAAACCTATAACTAGCATACACCGCACAAGCATAGATATTGAAATTTAAAACTTGTGCCATGCAAGCAAATATATGAAATGCACATTCAAATGCAACATACAAGTTTATGAGCTTGCTCCCCCTACTTATGTGCAATTTTTATTGATCCCCTTACAATGTCATTTCATTTGTTTGCTCCTCTTATCTTACTATCTTTGTGAATTTCTCTCCCCCTTTGTCAACAATTAGCACAAAAGGTGAGTTCAAATTATAGATAGGTTGGGGTGAAACCATGTGAAATGAGGATCATTTTCCCAATTTGGTTCAATCTAGATCACTTGCAAAAGATATTTAACTTGGTTTAATCCAAGGATAAGCTTCTTCACACCTCTAAATAAGGGTTATCTTGTACCATGTTGAGTTAAACACTTATAGCTTATTTTCTAGATCAAACACTAGGTTTACAAGCCCACAAACATGTCATATGCTACCACTAGATCATTTCAAACGTACAAGCAATAGTGGTACCATACATGCATCAAATTCATTTGATTTTCATGAATGAGCCTAGGACATGATAGGAATGACTAGATGCACTAAACAAGTCCTTTGCAATGGATGGATGACATGTCAATCAACTTTACCTTGCTTTGCTCAAAGGAGAGGCATGCCATATAATGGGGGTGCATCAACACATATTGGAGAAGTCAAGTATGTTCAATTCATTCCTTAGCTTGCAAAACCTCTTCTCATCAAGTGGCTTGGTGAAGATATCGGCAAGTTGATCTTCGGTGCCCACACTCTCAATGCAAATGTCCCCTTTTTGTTGGTGATCTCTTATGAAATGATGGCGGACATCAATATGCTTTGTTCTTGAATGTCGAACCAGGTTGTTGGTGAGCTTTACAGCACTTTCATTGTCACATAGCAATGGCACTTGCTTGAATTTGATTCTAAAGTCACTCAAAGTAGCCTTCATCCAAAGTAATTGAGCACAACAACTACTGGCCGAAATGTACTCTGCTTCAGCGGTTGAAAGTGCTACACTATTTTGCTTCTTTGATGACCAAGATACAAGTGATCTTCTCAATAGTTGACATGTGCCCTATGTGCTTATTCTCTCAACTTTGCATCCCGCATAATCAGAGTCCGAATATCCAATCAACTCAAATCTTGCTCCTTTGGGATATCACAATCCAACATTTTGTGTATGCTTCAAGTACCTCAATACTCTCTTTGTTGCTTTCAAATGACTTTCTCTTGGTGAGGCTTGAAATCTAGCACACATGCATACACTAAACATCACATCCGGCCTTGATGCGGTCACATAGAGTAGGCTTCCAATCATAGACTGATACATCTTTTGATCCACCATGTTGCCACTCGCATCACTATCCAAGCTTCCACTTGTCCCCATTGGTGTACTAATAGCTTTACTATCATCCATTCCAAACTTCTTGAGCATGTCCTTGATATACTTGCCTTGACTTACAAATGTGCCATTCTTCATTTTCTTTATTTGAAGACCAAGGAAGTAACTAAGCTCTCCAATCATAGACATCTCAAACTCACTTGCCATCATCTTGCCAAACTCTTCACAAAAATCTTGATTTGTTGACCCAAATATGATATCATCAACATAGATTTGCAGTACAAACAAGTCATTTCCAAGCTTCTTGGTGAAGAGAGTGGTGTCAACCTTTCCCATCTTGAATCCCTTAGAGAGTAGGAAATCCCTCAATCTCTCATACCATGCTCTAGGTGCTTGTTTCAATCCATACAAAGCCTTTCTCAACTTGTAAACACGGTTGGGTTTATTTTCATCTTCAAAACCAGGAGGTTGTTCAACAGACACAAGCTCATTGATGTACCCATTGAGGAATGCACTCTTCACATCCATTTGGTACAACTTGATGTTATGGACACAAGCATATGCTAACAAGATCCTAATTGCTTCCAATCTTGTAACCGGGGCATATGTTTCTCCAAAGTCACGACCTTCAACTTGAGTGTAACCTTGAGCCACTAATCTTGCTTTGTTTCTTATTACTATCCCATCTTGATCTTGCTTGTTCTGAAAGACCCACTTGGTTCCTATCACATTATGATCCTTAGGCCTCTCAACTAACTCCCATACTTGGTTTCTTGTGAAGTTGTTTAGCTCTTCATGCATAGCATTGACCCAATCAACATCCTTCAAAGCTTCATCTATCTTCTTAGGTTCAATGGATGACACAAATGAGAAATGCTCACAAAATAAAGCTAATCTTGATCTAGTTTGCACACCTCTTGAAATATCACCAGTTATAGTGTCCAATGGATGATCTCTTGCAACATTGGTTGGTTGAAGCACCTTGCACTTGATTGCTTGCATTTGATTGATCACTTGGTTGAGATGATGAACTAGCCACTTGTTGTTGATCTTGCACTTTGTCATCACTAGTACTTGCTTGAACTTGATCATGAGAACCACTAGCTTGCACATTTGAGTTAGAGAACACTTGATTCTTGTCATCTTCAACATCAATCACCTCTCTAGGCCTTATATCACCAATGTCCATGTTCTTCATTGCATTGACCAATTGAGTGCCTCTTACATCATCTAGATTCTCATCTTCCTCTTGAGAACCATTTGTTTCATCAAATTCCACATCATGAACCTCCTCAAGAGTACCACTAGCCAAATTCTAAACTCTATATGCCTTGCTAGTAGTAGAGTAAACAAGGAAGAAACCTTCATCACATTTCTTTTCAAACTTGCTCAATCTAGTGCCTTTCTTCAATATGTAGCATTTACAACCAAAAACCCAAAAGTATGCTATGTTGGGCTTTCTTCCATTCAATAGCTCATGAGGTGTCTTCTCCATCATGGGGTGACAATAGAGTCGGTTGCTATAATAGCAAGCCGTGTTGATTGCTTCGGCCCAAAATGAATGACTCATATTGTACTCACTCAACATTGATCTTGCCATGTCAATGAGTGTTCTATTCTTTCTCTCAACAAGACCATTTGATTGTGGAGTGTACTTGGCCGAGAATTAATGTCTAATTCCAAATTCATCACACAACTCATCAATTCTTGTGTTCTTGAACTTACTTCCATTGTCACTTCTCACTTTCCTGATGGTTGTTTCAAACTCGTTGTGAATGCCCTTGACAAATGATTTGAATGTTGCAAACACATCACTCTTGTCAACAAGAAAGAACACCCATGTGTATCTAGTGAAATCATCCACAACCACAAATCCATATTTGTTTCCACCAATGCTAGTGTATGTGGTTGGTCCAAATAAGTCCATGTGCATCAACTCAAATGCCTTAGATGTGCTCATCATGCTCTTCTTAGGATGTGTGTTACCGACTTGCTTTCCGGCTTGACATGCACTACATAGCTTATCCTTTTCAAATGTGACATCTTTCAAGCCTCTAACTAAGTCATGCTTGATCAACTTGTTCAATTGTTTCATTCCAACATGACCAAGCCTTCTATGCCATAACCAACCCATGCTAGACTTAGTGATCAAACATGCTGTCAATTGAGCTTCTCTAGCATTAAAATCAACCAAGTATAGATTCTCATATCTAAATCCTTTGAATATCAAGTTAGAGCCATCTACACTTATGATCTCTACATCATCCACACCAAATATGCACTTGAAACCAAGATCACACAATTGACCCACGGATAGCAAATTGAAGTTCAAGCTCTCTACTAGCAACACATTGGATATGATCATGTCATTGGATATTGCAATCTTACCAAGACCTTTGACCTTGCCTTTGCCATTGTCACCAATTGTGATACTATCAATCCCATTGCTCTTATTTTCATTGATTGAATTGAACATTCTTGGATCACTGGTCATGTGTTGTGTGCACCCACTATCAAGCACCCAATGCCTTCCTCTGGGTTTATAATTGACCTACAAAAGAAGATTAATTCTTTTTAGGTACCCAAACTTGTTTGGGTCCTTGAAGGTTAGTTACCAAGGTCTTTGGTACCCAAATGGCCTTCTTTGGGCCCACAATTGGTGTACCAATGAACTTAGCCTTCACACCATTGGCACCCTTAAAAAGCATGTAACAAGAATCAAATTTAATTGAGGATACATTAGGTAGCTTGTTCTTGTTAATCTTGCAATATTGCTCTACATACCCAACTTGCTTGCATCTATTGCAAAACCGACCATTGCCCTTCACAAAGCTAGCTTTGGGAGTGACAAAGGCCGCCTTGCCTTTCTTGGGGGTATAGCCTAATCCCTCTTTGTTGAGAGAAAACCTTTGGCTACCCAAGCACATTAGCAAGCGGGCATCTCCACCATAGGCATTGCCTAAGGCACGAGTGAGCTCATTCACCTCCTTCTTGAGGGTCTCATTTTCCACTATTAGTGAGGCATCACAAGTGAGACCATCACTCAAAGGTGAAGTAGAAGTAGTAGTGCTACAAGAAGTGTTAGTGGGAGCAACTACATTGGGCTTATAAAAAGATTCATCAATAATATCACATGTTAGTCTCACATCACAAGACACGGTCACTTGCTCCCTCTTGGCCTCCTCCTTCTTGACTTGCTCGATGAGAGAGGAGTGAGCTTTTTCAAGCTTAGAGTGAGCTTTGCCAAGCTTCTCATGGGCTTCCATTAGCATCTCATGTGTGGCATTGAGCTCATCAAAGGATTGCTCAAGAAACTTAACTTTCTTACGTAATTCTTTGCACTCCTTTCTCTTCATTTCAATGTAAGTGTGCACTTGCTCACACATGTCCAAGAGCTCCTCCTTGGTGTACTCCTCCTCCTCCTCATCATCATCATCACTCCTACAAGCATCACTTTCACATTCATCATCATCACTCACATCATATTTTACCTTGGTAGGCTTTGCCATGGGGCATGTCGATGGAGTGTCGAAGATGGAGGGCTTGTTGTTGATTGTGATGCTTGCTAACGCTTTCTAGATAGATTTCTTGTCATCATCACTAGAGTCATCATTATTCAAAGAGCCATCACTATCCCAAGTGACCACATAGCCTCCACCCTTCTTCTTCTTTTGGAAGGTCATCTTTTTCTCCTTCTTCTCCTTCATTTCTTTCTTGTCCTTCTTGTGCTTCTTCTTCTCATCCTCATCATTGTCACTATTGTAGGGACAATCTGCTACAACATGATCGGGGCTCTTGCAATTGTAGCATCTTCTCACATATTCTTTGCTTTTGGTGTGAGCTCTTCTCTTTCTTGCACCATACCCCTTCTTCTTCATGAATTTGCCCATCTTGCGCACAAATAAAGCCATGGCTTCATCATCAATGTCACTAAGATCCTCATCATCACTTGAATGCTACACTCTTCTTCTTCTTGTCTTCGTCTTCCTTCTTATCATCCTTGTCAACCCCTTCCCTTTCCACACGGTATGTCTCTTGTGTCATGACATCACCTAGTACTTGGTTAGGGGTAATCTCCTTCAATCCTCCTCTTATGATAAGCAATCTCAACATCTCAAATCTTAGAGGTAGGCACATCAAGAACCGATGAGATACATCATCATCCTTGATCTTCTCTCCCAAAGCCTTCAAGTCATTGACAATTACTTGCAACCGATGGAACATCTCCGGAATGCTCTCATCATCCTTCATCTTGAAGCTTGTTAACTTATCCTTGAGGATGTACAACTTGGCACTCTTCACTGCCAGTGTGCCCTCATATGTTTCATCCAATCTCCTCCATACCTCATTAGCTCTTTCACAATCCTTGATTTGCTCAAAGACCTTGGAATCAATGGCATTGTATATGGTGTTGAGAGCCATTGTATTGCATTGCTTATTGGTCTTGTCTAGGTTGGTGGGATTGTCGGGATCAATGATAGCATAGTCAATCTCAGTCACATCCCATACTTGATCATTGATTGAACCAAGATACATCCTCATCTTTCTCTTCCAATAATCATAGCATGTGCCATTAAAGAACAGTGGTTTGCCCCCCACATGGTTGAACACAACTTGAGCCACATAATTTGATACCGAGGTTGTTAAGCCTACAATCAAACGGTGACCACAACTTTGATACCAGTTGAAAGGTCCGAATATGGCTAGAGGGGGGTGAATAGCCTATTTAAAAATCTACAAATCAACTAGAGCAATTTGATTAGTATAACAAATGGCGAAATGCAAACTTGCTCTAGCTCTACAAGGGTTGTAAGCCACCTATCCAACAATTCTAGTTGCTATGATCACTAGACACACAATTTTCTATGTCACTACTCACTAAGAGCTCTCACACTTGCTACACTAAAGAGCTCCACTAGATGAACTTAAACTACAAAGCAAGCTCTCAATTCTAGCTACACTAAAGAGCTTGCTATAGCTAGTTTGCAGGAATGTAAATGAGTAAGTGAGGTGATTATACCACCATATAGAGGAGTGGACCAATCACAAGATGAATACTTTATCAATCACTGGGAGAATACCAAAGGGCAAGAGACAACCAAATTTTCTCCTGAGGTTCACGTGCTTGTCGGCAAGCTAGTCCCTGTTGTGTCGACCAACACTTGGTGGTTCAGCGGCTAAGAGGTGTTGCATGAACCTCGTCCACACAATTGGACACCGCAAGAACCTACCCACAAGTGAGGTAACTCAATGACACGAGCAATCCACTAGAGTTACCTTTTGGCGCTCCGCCAGGGAAGGCACAAGACCCCTGACAATCACGACGATCGGAGCTAGAGACAATCACCAACCTCCGCTCAATGATCCTCGCTGCTTCAAGTCATATAGGTGGTGGCAACCACCAAGAGAAACAAGTGAATCCCGTAGTGAAATACAAATACCAAGTGCCTCTAGATGCAATCACTCAAGCAATGCACTTGGATTCTCTCCCAATCTCACAATGATGATGGATCAATGATGGAGATGAGTGTGAGGGCTTTTGCTAAGCTCACAAGGTTGCTATGTCAATGCAAATGGCCAAGAGAGTGAGCTTGAGCCGGCCATGGGGCTTAAATAGAAGCCCCCACGAAATAGAGTCGTTGGCTCCTCAGTCCACTAAAAAATGGGACGACTAGACGCGCAGGTCAGATCAATGCGTGATGTGTGCCACGTGTCCCCTGCTTCAAATGCTGATCGCCCGATCTCAATGGTCATCAGAACGTTTAAGTTGTGACTGGACGCGCTGCTTCGAAGTGACCGGACGCAGGACCTCAGCGTCCGGCCATTTCTAGTAAGCAGCCAGAAGCAAAAAATCACGACCAGACGCATCCGGTCATGCCCGACCGGACTCACCCAGTGTCTGGTCACTCGGCATCACCATTGTGTGCTGCCACATCAGCAGGACTGGACGCACCCCTCTAGCGTCCGGTCAGAGACCAACGCCATCGTCTTTGCTGCTTCTACTGACCGGACGCGCCAGTCCTACTGAGACCAGCGTCCGGTCACTTATAGTGACCTCTGTCTTTTCTGTATAGAGTGCCGGTGGCACCGTCAGACTATCTACAGTCTATGGGCGGACACTCCGCCGATGAAGTTTCTAACCCTTGCTCAAATGCGCCAACCACCAATTGTATCACCTTGTGCACATGTGTTAGCATATTTTCACAAATATTTTCAAGGGTGTTAGCACTCCACTAGATCCTAAATGCATATGCAATGAGTTAGAGCATCTAGGGGCACTTTGATAACCGTATTTCGATACGAGTTTCACCCCTCTTAATAGTATGGCTATCGATCCTAAATGTGATCACACACTCTAAGTGTCTCGATCACTAAAACAAAATGGCTCCTCCGACTTATACCTTTGCCTTGTGCCTTTTATTTTTCTCTTTCTTCTTTTCAAGTCCAAGCACTTGATCATCACCATGGAATCACCATCATCATGTCATGATCTTCATTTGCTTCACCACTTGGAATAGTGCTACCTATCTCATAATCACTTTGATAAACTAGGTTAGCACTTAGGGTTTCATCAATTAACCAAAACCAAACTAGAGCTTTCAACACTCCAGATTATCAGACGGCCCCAAGCCAGAGCCTAGCACTCCTGATCACCTAGCCTATGGTAGGCTCTGATTAAAAACGAGGGCGCCCCAAGGCCAATAGTCGGTGACTCCTAGATGAGTTCACTAAGCTCTTGCTCGAGTCATAGACCCATGCAACATAGGCTCATGAAGGGATCAACACCATCTTCACTCAGCCCTGACAGCCGGGTGACGCCCATCACTTTGGAGAAGAAGG
Source organism: Miscanthus floridulus (assembly GCF_019320115.1). Lineage (NCBI taxonomy): Eukaryota > Viridiplantae > Streptophyta > Magnoliopsida > Poales > Poaceae > Miscanthus > Miscanthus floridulus. Next base: position 84,535,893 of record NC_089593.1, on the reverse strand, counting down.
CCCCAAGCAGGGCATAACACTCTTGCCAGCGGAAGATGTCCCCGCCAAGGAGGGTTTGGTCACCAGATGATCGAATTCAGCCCTTCATCCCTTATCACGCTAGGTGAGGCCATGAAGGGTTCAAGGGCTCCTGACAAGATCCTAACATACAAGTATGTTCAGCCTTGCGTCCAATGTTTCTCGAATGAAGAAGACCCCCAACCGACCCCTTTAGGATCGCTCGAGGGCTCAGGGGCTATGCCCATTGGGTACGCTTGCGCGCACCCTCTGGCAAAGATCCGGTCGAGCCTGACTTGACCAGAGCTTCTGCCTAGGGCTTGGGGGCTTCCCCGAGCCCTGGGCTTCTGATCTATGGCACGACCAAGCCCGATCCTTGGCTCCTGCCTAGCTCACAACACTAGCCAAGGCCCAGGCATAAGAAGATAGGCCTTGGGCTACCGATGCTTGAGGGCTCCTCGGCATCGCTCCCCTGGCATGGCCCTACTAATTGCTCCTCCGATAGGGTCAAGTTTGGGGTATGACACAAGAAGACAAAGCTTCCCATGGCCTTTGGGGCCTCACGGGCCTCTGGGCCCATGCGTCAGCCCCTGGAGTCGACCTCCTCTACCACCAAAAAGACTCTAGAAGGTCTCAACCAGGAAGGCCGATCCAAGCTGACACCACCTGATACGTAGAGTGTTAGAACAGAGCGACCAGACGATGCCCAAGGCTTTTTCAGCTCCAAGACACCGCGACAGTCCACGATGCACAGCTGCAAGACCCTTGTGGACTCTGTCGCATGTAGACCATAGACTAAACTGTCGCAGAACCGACCAATTTATAAGAATACAAGTACAATGGCAATCCGCAAGCGGTCGCACTGTCATACTTGAACCCATATAAACCCGGTAGTCCGTCGAGTACCGCGACGGGTCTCGATAAACGATTTACAACAACCAAGATCGTACAGGATTCAACATACATGCCACATATTACATAAAGTTCACAGATACGTTTCCTCATCAGAGTACGAATAAAAGTTATTACAAACCGAGTTTGATAATTAAAGCGGAAGCAAATAAGTTCGAAGATAAGTTTCCAACGTAGTTTGATACAGTGCCATGCCAGATCACGGTCCACAAAAGCAAAGATAGGAATTACTAAGGAAGCCTGCCCAAGGCTTACTCCTCATCCACAGCGGGATAGAAGCAACTCTTGCAATAACCATGATACACAGTGCCATCTGCAACAATGGGAAAATAAACCCTGAGTACGAGAAGGTACTCAGCTAGACTTACCCGTCATGAACCAGAAATAAAAGGACTCCAAGGATCATGCAAGGCTGTATAAGTGGACGTAACTGGACAACATTTTGCGTAAAAGGCATTTACCCGTTGTACAATTATAATTCCTTTATCAAGTTAATTATAACTAACCATTTCTATATTAGCAACTATCCTGTGCCAAACATGTGGTATATCTTTTAGAAACATCCAATAGTAACCATAGCAGGTATTGTAATTCCATATTCATCTGAACCATCATGTTTCATAACACAGTTACTACGATGTTGGAGCTAGCCAAGTTTCTCACTATCTGGGAGAGACGGCGATTCGAATCGATTTCTACCAGCTGGGAATTTATTCCTAACACAAACCCAGATCTACCAGCCACGATAGTCTTAGGTCACCTTTGGTACAACTCCGGTACACATTTCGCGGGTTCGTACTGCGCCACACAATCTGGAACACCAGATGCCAGGATGCTCAGGCCAAACCTGCCCTTGGGCTCAGTCTGATCGTTCCCCGGAAGGAGCGCACAACAGAACGATTCCCGGCCTGAGTTGAATTACTCGGCTTCGCGGTCGGAACGAGTTATCCGGCCAGCTAAGTGAGAGGCATGCGTTCAATCTTGTCAGAAGTTCCAACAACGGTACGGTCCTTGATCGACACAGACGGGGATAGATCCACACCCAAGACCTCCATGCCTTGTTGCTTTTCTATCGATATCCCGCCCGGTCTCCATTTACATTAACCATGGTTCTTTTCCCCAATGACAATTATGACCAATCGTGCTTCGGTATCCACCTATATCTCGCAGGTGACAGGAAATCACCCGACTTCTACCGGTCTAAGCATGGCTAAGCATATATTCGATCCTGGACCTATACCGGTTAAAGGTGTAATTTCTGGACAAGGAATGTACATGCATCAAGTGGTTTCATTCAACTCTTATAACCTAATGCATCAATCATAAATACGTAAGTAAACAGTTGTAAATTACTGGGAGACTTATAATGCTCCGGGGCTTGCCTCGCAGAAAGGAAGTAGGGCGATGGTCAGGGCACTCCGGAAGCTCTTCAGGGTTCTGCTCCACGCCTTCGGGAGCTGCGGCTTGCGGATCCTCCTGCTGGTTCCCTTCCTCTGCTTCTTCGAATTCCAGCAACGTGATCTCTTCCTCCGATCCTAGATGCATGAGTATGGTATGAGTATTACGAATGCATAATGTTAACAAGTGCATCACGTTGTTTGAGTAGGTGCATATCTCTTCTCGCTTACTACTTAACTACTTCTACAATGCATCGACTATGCCATAAACAGTATCTACTTGTTTTACTCATAACTGGAGTTCTACAATTCCAAATCTAGTGATCCTGGACTTTCTGGAAAGCTTATCAAATTTCCTACAACTTTGTTATTAACCATTTTTACAGTCTACATCAGTTTCAACATGTAACTCCTCATACTCTAGAATCAGTCTGGAAATGATTTAACATGCAATATAAAGTAAGAATACTTCTACTTTATGTAATCCTTCAAAATTTGACAACCTAGAACCTACCAACAGTGTAAGCATACCAAATACAGTTAAGATAATATAATGGTGAAGCCCAAACTATTTATTAAATTGCCTTTATTAATTTATTTAGATATCTAGGTTAAATAATAAATATATATCAGATGTGCTTAATAAATTCTCAAAAATTTACAGAGCCTTACTAATGCTATCAAAGGACTACTATAAAAATTTTAGGTCATTTTACTAAGTAGAACATCCTATACAAAAATGATAAGGAAGCAAGGCTTGAAATAGCATAAATGGAAAATCCTATTGAAAAGTGTCAAGCAACAGATTTCTTATTTTTCCTAACATCCATATGGTACTAGTATCACCCCCAACAAATTTCATGAATTTTGGACTCATAATTAATTTATAAAAATTCATGCAAGGATTAACTATTTATAAAAGAAAAATCTATAACTATAGATCTACACATGCACTGGTCCTCAAATTTTTATCCAAGCTCATGTATAACAAGAATAGCCTACCACAAAATTTCATAATTTTTGGAGCACAGGAACTCTAGATATAAAATAAACAAATTTGAATGCATTCAAAAGCACATTTGAAATCCCTATTTAAATCTCCAGAAATTTCTACTGTTGAAGCCAAGAACATATTTTTCTTAAATACTACACTTCCTAAGCAACACAATCATATTTATTTCACAATTTTAGGAGCTACCAAACTAAAGATACAAAAATAACAAAACAAATCAAAAACTGGATTCAAAATGAGTTAGTCTACACTACTGCTGTCGCTGACAGGTGGGACCCGCTGGTCAGGGGACCCCACACGTCATCGACACTGAGCAGGGCAGCGGCGCTGCGCGGTGCTGGCGCGGCCAGAGCTCGCCGACGGCGAGGTTGCCGGCGGTGACATCATCACACGATGATCTACTTGTCCTAGCGCATCGATTGAGCCACTTGGCTGGCCTTATTGTCGACGGCAAGGACGACGGCGGCGGCAATGGCGGGGCGGCGGGGCTGGACCACGGCAAAACGCCGGTGGAGGCTACGGTGGTTCGACCTAAAGCTCGGACGAGCACCAGCTACCTAAGGCGCACTCGACGCACTAGCTAACGCATGGAGAGGTGGACTGTGGCGCTCCGGCCACGGTGACGAGGCTTGCGGCGGAGCTCCGGCGAGCCCGTGCACGCGGCTGGAGCTTACCGAGCGCGAATGGCGGGCACGGTAGGGCGCAGGGGGTTGCTGGGAAGACGGTGGAGGGTTGCGGTGGGGATGGAGGAGCTAGGCGCGAGCTGGCGCCTCCAATGGCGGGCGGCGGGGCTCCGAGAGCTCGGCGGCTGCGGCTGCGAGAAAGAAGGCCGAGGCAACGCGAAAATGGGGTGCGGCTGGGTGCGGGCGGGTGCTGGCGACTTGAAGGCGCGCCCAGGCGCAGCGTGGCCTGCGCGGACAGAGCAACGGCGACGCGCGGCCGTCGCCGGGGACACGCGGCGCGCGAAGCCTGAAGCCGGTCGGCCATTGACGTCGCGGTTCAGTTTCGTCAGTCGCGCGATGGCCGAGCCTGACGACGAGTTTTGCCGCTGATTTATCCGCTAATCCGTCGCTCCAAAGCATAAGACGTCTAAACAAAATTTATAGCCCTATGTACCAGCTTCAATTGTTGTTCAATGATCGAGCTCTAGTTCGCAATAGATACGGAGTAATCTCGTGCCCAACCTTGGCTGTCAGTCGGTCAGTCGATCAAATACTTCGAAAAATTTCCTAAGTGTTGAAGGCTGGATTTGCTGGTTTTTGTGGGACCCATTCAAGCATGTTAGAAGCTAAATCAGTCCATGTCATAAAAATAAAAGTTGTTCCTTATGTCAAACACTACAACTTTGCTTTAGTGAACTCATCCATGCAAGGTCCCTAACACCTAGTTCAACTTTAGTCAAACATGTCACTTTGAAAACATGTTACATACACAAACCATGGCTAAATGACCAAACTAGCCTTAGCTCTAAATACCAAAGTTGTTCATGATGATACTCTAAGCATGTTAAAACAATTTGCAAGGTTATTTAAGCATTTCATGTAGTAGTCACTCATATAGCTATTCAGGTCAACACATGCAATATCGCTTAAGTGCTTGATCATGAAATGTGGCCTTCATGAACAAGGTTCCTTTTGTTAACCTAAGTGTAGCTAAGGTGTTGTAGTGACCAACATTACACTCTAGCATTCATTTGCACATGGTCATATGCATATGTTACAAGAAACATGAAATAACAAGCAATGTTTCATATGTTTCGATCAGATGTTTCAATTGTAAATGATGATTTATGAATGCTTGATGCTCATGCTCATGTTATGCAAGTCAAGTTTTGCAAGGCTAACACCCGAGGTGTTACAGCCCCTCCCCCTTATAAAAATCTCGTCCCGAGATTTGCAAGACCTACCATTCTTGGAAAAAGGCGGGATAAACTTCTTGCAGATAATCTTCTCTTTCCCATGTAGCATCTTGTTCACTGTGATTGTTCCATACCACCTTATAGAACTTAATGATCTTACTCCTTGTTACTCTCTCCATCACTTCTAATACTCGAATTGGCTTTTCTTCATAGGTCAGATCCGATTGAAGCTGCACGTTGGTGGGTGCAATAGCTTCTTCCGGTACTCGAAGACATTTCTTTAGCTGCGAAACATGGAACACATCAAAGATTGCACTCATCTCAGGTGGTAGTTGTAGCTTGTACGCAACATTTCCTTTTCGTTCCAAAATTTTGTATGGCCCTACATATCTTGGTGAAAGCTTCTTTTTCATCCCAAATCTCTTCACACCTTTCATGGGTGATACTCTCAAGTACACATAGTCACCTACTTCAAAAGTTAGTGGTCTTCTTCTTTTATCGGCATAACTTTTCTGTCTTGATTGAGCTGCCTTCATGTGTTGTTGGATGATATGTACTTGTTCTTCGGCTTCATTGACAAAATCAATACCAAAATATCTCCTTTCACCGGGCTCAATCCAATTCAATGGAGTTCTGCACTTTCTGCCATACAAGGCTTCAAATGGAGCCATTTTGATACTCGCTTGATAACTGTTGTTATAGGAGAATTCAGCTAAAGGTAGCCATTTCTCCCATGAACCTTTTGAAGATATAACACAAGCCCTAAGTAAATCTTCTAGGATTTGGTTTACTCGCTCTGTCTGTCCTGACGTTTGCGGATGATAAGCTGAACTTCTTATTAGCTTGGTTCCCAAAGCTTGGTGTAAGTGCTCCCAAAAACGAGCTATGAACTGTGGTCCTCTATCTGAGATTATGGTCCTAGGTACTCCATGCAATTTCACGATCTGTGAAACATATAACTCAGAGTATTTACCCGCGTGATATGTTGTGTGAACTGGTACAAAATGTGCTGACTTGGTGAGACGATCAACAATGACCCAGATTGAATCGTGACCTTGGGGCGTTGTTGGAAGGCCTGTAATAAAGTCCATGCTGATTTCCTCCCATTTCCATCCTGGGATAGGCAATGGCTGAAGTAATCCAGCGGTTTTCATATGGACGGCTTTCACTCTGCTGCAGTTATCACACCTAGCAACATAGGCTGCGATCTCTTTCTTCATCTTAGTCCACCAAAAACGGTTTCTTAGATCCTGATACATTTTACTACTACCCGGGTGGATAGATAATTTGGAGGAGTGAGCTTCTTCTAAAATTTGATTCCTTAGCTCACGGTCTTTCGGCACCACTAGTCGGTCCTCAAACCATAATACACCTCTTTCGTCCAATCTAAAATGTTTGGTTTCTTGCTCTTGCATTTTTCGTTTGATGTGACTTATTCCTACATCAGTCTGCTGTAGCTCTATGATTCTGCCCTCAAGCGAACAACTGATTGTGATATTGTGTAGTACAGCAGGATGTAGCAAGTTGAATCCATCTTCCAATAGCGCTTCCATAGTGTTGCAATGGGACTTCCGACTAAGTGCATCGGCTACTACATTAGCTTTACCCGGATGGTAATGCACTTCTAAATTATAGTCCTTAATCAATTCTAACCACCTTCGTTGTCTCATGTTCAGTTCTGGCTGGGTAAAGATATACTTGAGGCTCTTGTGGTCAGTATAGATATGACATACATTGCCCAACAAGTAATGTCTCCATATCTTCAATGCATGGACAACGGCTGCAAGTTCCAAATCATGTGTAGGGTAGTTGACTTCATGTTTTCTCAGTTGCCGAGAGGCATATGCAATTACTCTCCCTTCTTGCATAAGTACACATCCCAAACCTATTCCTGATGCATCACAAAATACATCAAAAGGCTTCTCAATGTCTGGTTGTGCTAGCACTGGTGCGGTAGTCAACAGAGTTCTGAGGGTGTGAAAAGCTGTTTCACATTCTGGTGTCCACTTGTATTTCTCATCTTTCTGAAGTAGTCTGGTCATAGGCTTAGCTATCTTTGAGAAATCTGGAATAAATCGGCGATAGTATCCTGCTAACCCTAGAAAACTCCGAACTTCATGCACCGAAGTTGGGGCTTTCCAATCCATGACCTCCTGTACTTTTGATGGGTCTACTGAGATTCCATCTCTTGATAAAATGTGACCTAAAAATGGTACTTTGCTCATCCAAAATTCACATTTGCTAAACTTGGCATATAGCTTATGCTCCCTCAGTCTGGATAGGACAATCCTCAGATGCTCTTCGTGATCTGACTCACTTTCCGAATAAATCAATATGTCATCGATAAACACGACCACGAACTTATCAAGTTCGGGCATGAATACCGAGTTCATTAGGTACATGAAATAGGCTGGAGCATTTGTTAGTCCGAAAGACATAACCAAATACTCGTATAAGCTGTACCTAGTAGAGAAAGCAGTCTTAGGTATATCCTCCGGTCTAATCTTTATCTGATGGTAACCTGATCTTAAGTCAATTTTGGAGAATACCTTTGCCTTTGCTAGCTGATCGAACAAGATGTCGATGCGGGGTAACGGATATTTGTTCTTGATGGTCACGGCATTGAGTGGTCTGTAATCTACACACATCCTCAGTGACTTATCCTTCTTTTTCACGAACAATGCCGGACATCCCCACGGAGATGAGCTAGGTTGGATAAGACCTTTGTCCAATAGATCTTGTAATTGAACCTTAAGTTCTGCTAACTCATTGGGTGGCATTCTATATGGCCTTCTGGATATGGGTGCGGTACCTGGCACTAATTCGATCTTAAATTCCACGTCCCTATCCGGTGGTAGACCTGGTAATTCCTCTGGAAATACATCCGGAAACTCACAAACCACGGGAATATCACATATGGTGGTGGCTTGGATAGCACAGGCTAAATGTTGGGGTTCGAAATCGTGGGAGAGTGGAACTAGAAAAGCCTTCCCTCCCGTGGGTTCTCTCAACATGATAGTACGGGTGCTAGTGTCAATAAGAGCACCATGATACTTCATCCAATTCATGCCTAAGATTACACTTATCGACAATCCCGGCAATATTATCAAATCTGTTGTGTACTCCCTCCCTTGTATCAAAATGAGTACATTTTTGACTATCTTTTTGGTAGTAACAGTACCCCTTGCTGAACTTATGTTAAAACCCCCTTTACTTACTTCTATTATTTCTTGATCATGTCTAGATGCAAATGCTTGACTCATAAATGAATGAGAAGCTCCTGAATCAAATAAAACAACAGCGGGATGCTTGTTGACAAGAAACATACCAGCCGTGACAACTTCTCCGGCGGGCACTTCCTCCACAGCGGTATAATGCACTTGTCCCTGACGTGCCCTGGCATTCACCTGCCTCTGATTGTTCTGCGTGGGGTTGCCATTCCTCTTGGGGTGGGGGCACTCCTTGGACCAATGACCCAGTTGGTTGCAGTTGAAACAAGGTTGATTACTTTTGAATCCTGCGGAACTGTCCTGATTACCATTCCCTTTTGGTAAGGCAATAGTAAACGCCTTACGAAATGGTTTCTGTGGCCTGTTATTCTGAGCTTTTGGTGGTGGAGGCCTGAACTTGGGTGCAGGTGGACGGAATTGTGGCCTAGCGGTGATAGGCGCTTTCGACTGGAAAGACCCGGATGCACCGGCCTCATAGGCCCTCTTGCGACCTTTAGCAACTGCATGCATGTTGTTGTGATTTTCTTGGGTCAAGGCATCACTAATGAATTCATTGTACGTGGCACATCGGGAGTTTGCCATAGTCTTCATTAATTTGGTACCCAGACCTCGCTTGAAACTCTCAATCTTTTTCTCTTCAGTATCCACGAAACTTGGAGCATATCTTGATAGGTTGTTGAATGCGTGCATATATTCAGTGAGTGACTTGGTTCCCTGAGTGAGCCTCATAAATTCTGCTGCTTTCATGCGCATTAGGCCCGGGGGAATATGGTGTCCTCTAAAAGCCAACTTGAATTGATCCCAGGTCACTCTCGCATTAGCAGGCAGAGACGACAGAAAGTGCGTCCACCAGATTCCTGCTGGTCCTTGCAATTGATGAGAAGCATATTCTGCTTTTAGGTGTTCTGTGACTCTTAGCAGACGAAATTTCTGCTCGATGGTATTCAGCCACTCATCGGCCTGTAGTGGTTCCTCAGCCACCTTGAAAATCGGAGGCTTTGTGTCCAGAAACTCCTTGAATGAACTGTGCTGATTTGGCTCGGCCCCTGGTTGCTGTGGGTGGCCACGAGCAGTGTTCTGCGCGATAAGGCGCAAGGCTTCTTCCATTGTCCTCTGGCTACCCAGGAACTGGGCAAAGAACTCCTGAGCAGACGGCGGGGGTGGGGGTGGCAAGTCATCATGGTTGCCATCCTGGCTGCTACTAGCTCCCGCGCGGGTGCGCGTCATCTGCGAAGTTGCAACAATAAGCGATTATTGGTCGATGCCAAGAGATTGCAGATGAATTAAATATTCATGCCAAACTGAAGTTACTGGAGAAAATTCTCAAAATCACAATAAAAACAGAGGCATAATAATTCTTTCTCGCAACATGACATCACCAATTTGACCACTTATCGTGCTCATAACGCATGCAATTTAAAGCGTGATTCACGACAAAGAACTGGAATTGCATTGACGTTCGTCCAAACGTGCAATTAACATTACATGATAGTCTGATTACTAATGCCAACTTGGAACTACAGGTCCATTACATAAATAAAAGTGATACATTAGTCTTCCCACTACACGCTAAGCGATCTAATCCTCATCATGATCACTATCGAGGTCAGACACAGAATCATCTCCTTCCCCAGGTTCTACTTCTTCTTCAGGTGCCACTTCTTCTTCTTCCTCGTACCCCTCCAGATCCATTTCTGCGGCTCCAGGTGGTACATAAGGGTGGAGCTGATTGTGCAGTAGATGAACCTCTTCATGCAGATTATCATTGTATTCTTCCGCATTGGCCAGCTGCTGTTCTAGCTCAAACTGTCGAGCTCTTAGGACATCTTCCCTGGACCAGGCTGCATTCCGTTGGTGGGTTAACCGAGTCATTTCTTCTGTGAGCCTCTCAATCTCGATGTCGTGCTCCCTCTGAAGCTGACGTCGGTCTTCGCGGGCATAACCAAGAGCACCAGACACACGTCTGAGGCTACCCTCAACTCCATCTAACACTCTCATCATTGCGAACATGGCGCTCATTGCAGGGTTATCACTGTTCTGCCCTTCAGCTGCACCAATTTCCAATGATCTTCCTCTTGCCTGCTGCCATGAGTCAGTGGATGGGTTACCTCTTGGAAAGACTCCAACCAAAGCGGCTGCCAACTCTTGAGGAAAACGATCCATGATATCCCTCAAGATCCCAAAGGCTGCCCTGCCAGCTGCTTCTTCAGCAGTCCTACCAGTTGACTCATAACACCAGCCTGTCCACTCAGAATCGTCACCTCGGGGACGAACAATGGCCTCCACAGTAACTAAGAGACCTTCTCCCAACCGCTCATTCGCCCAGAAGTAGCGGGGTTCCATTCCATCAGGATAACCTACATAGCTGAGCACTCTCCACAAGAGTGTAGGCATCCCAAATTCTCCAAGGAACGTGTGACGTTGACGGGTACGTGGGGCAAGCTGACGGCTAGGAGCTCTGCCTCCGGTGGACTTGCGAGCAGTCTGCTTGGTGCGTGCCATCTGTACCATTAACATGTACCCTTGGTGAGACAATGCCATAATGGATAAGAGTTACATAACCGAGTAAGAATCTTTATAAGGGGAGGAACAAATGTAATTATGTGAATGGTATTTTAACATGATGCATGCTCGTTCCGTACGTCCTCACAAACTTAGGAAAAATTTGTTTCTAACGGTAGACACGGTGGCATACATACGTTCTCTCATAAATAGCGTAACTAGTCGAGCTACACGTTTCGTTGTTAGTGTACCTGCATAAAATTTCATTTCAGCCCTAAACCCAATATGAAATATGCAGAATGGAATTGTAAATACTTTCATATATGCATACCCATACATATACTTCCGTATCAATCTACCCGTTAAGAATTTAAACCCACAATTAAATACGTACTATATACACATGCAAGCATGTATACATAGCCGTACCAAAGCTAACTCTTCCCGACCGCACGCTCACATCTTGCGGTCATACACTCATCTTACCTTGGCGTAGAGGCATTTGATCCATACACTACCACTCAAGTGAATGGCATCCATACTATAGCACGCCGTATGGACGACGAAGTAAAAATCCCCATGTTAGTACTTAAATAGCCACCTAATAGTCCTTAATTTGGGCATAAGGAAAGTGATCAATGGCACACTTTAGATTTCAAATACCTATTATTTGACTATTAGTTGCTAGAGAAGGGTTTTTGGAAGACAAAAACTTTTGTTTTAAATACACTTGTGACAATTAACGTTGAATCTTGCTCTGATACCAGCTGTCGCAGAACCGACCAATTTATAAGAATACAAGTACAATGGCAATCCGCAAGCGGTCGCACTGTCATACTTGAACCCATATAAACCCGGTAGTCCGTCGAGTACCGCGACGGGTCTCGATAAACGATTTACAACAACCAAGATCGTACAGGATTCAACATACATGCCACATATTACATAAAGTTCACAGATACGTTTCCTCATCAGAGTACGAATAAAAGTTATTACAAACCGAGTTTGATAATTAAAGCGGAAGCAAATAAGTTCGAAGATAAGTTTCCAACGTAGTTTGATACAGTGCCATGCCAGATCACGGTCCACAAAAGCAAAGATAGGAATTACTAAGGAAGCCTGCCCAAGGCTTACTCCTCATCCACAGCGGGATAGAAGCAACTCTTGCAATAACCATGATACACAGTGCCATCTGCAACAATGGGAAAATAAACCCTGAGTACGAGAAGGTACTCAGCTAGACTTACCCGTCATGAACCAGAAATAAAAGGACTCCAAGGATCATGCAAGGCTGTATAAGTGGACGTAACTGGACAACATTTTGCGTAAAAGGCATTTACCCGTTGTACAATTATAATTCCTTTATCAAGTTAATTATAACTAACCATTTCTATATTAGCAACTATCCTGTGCCAAACATGTGGTATATCTTTTAGAAACATCCAATAGTAACCATAGCAGGTATTGTAATTCCATATTCATCTGAACCATCATGTTTCATAACACAGTTACTACGATGTTGGAGCTAGCCAAGTTTCTCACTATCCGGGAGAGACGGCGATTCGAATCGATTTCTACCAGCTGGGAATTTATTCCTAACACAAACCCAGATCTACCAGCCACGATAGTCTTAGGTCACCTTTGGTACAACTCCGGTACACATTTCGCGGGTTCGTACTGCGCCACACAATCTGGAACACCAGATGCCAGGATGCTCAGGCCAAACCTGCCCTTGGGCTCAGTCTGATCGTTCCCCGGAAGGAGCGCACAACAGAACGATTCCCGGCCTGAGTTGAATTACTCGGCTTCGCGGTCGGAACGAGTTATCCGGCCAGCTAAGTGAGAGGCATGCGTTCAATCTTGTCAAAAGTTCCAACAACGGTACGGTCCTTGATCGACACAGACGGGGATAGATCCACACCCAAGACCTCCATGCCTTGTTGCTTTTCTATCGATATCCCGCCCGGTCTCCATTTACATTAACCATGGTTCTTTTCCCCAATGACAATTATGACCAATCGTGCTTCGGTATCCACCTATATCTCGCAGGTGACAGGAAATCACCCGACTTCTACCGGTCTAAGCATGGCTAAGCATATATTCGATCCTGGACCTATACCGGTTAAAGGTGTAATTTCTGGACAAGGAATGTACATGCATCAAGTGGTTTCATTCAACTCTTATAACCTAATGCATCAATCATAAATACGTAAGTAAACAGTTGTAAATTACTGGGAGACTTATAATGCTCCGGGGCTTGCCTCGCAGAAAGGAAGTAGGGCGATGGTCAGGGCACTCCGGAAGCTCTTCAGGGTTCTGCTCCACGCCTTCGGGAGCTGCGGCTTGCGGATCCTCCTGCTGGTTCCCTTCCTCTGCTTCTTCGAATTCCAGCAACGTGATCTCTTCCTCCGATCCTAGATGCATGAGTATGGTATGAGTATTACGAATGCATAATGTTAACAAGTGCATCACGTTGTTTGAGTAGGTGCATATCTCTTCTCGCTTACTACTTAACTACTTCTACAATGCATCGACTATGCCATAAACAGTATCTACTTGTTTTACTCATAACTGGAGTTCTACAATTCCAAATCTAGTGATCCTGGACTTTCTGGAAAGCTTATCAAATTTCCTACAACTTTGTTATTAACCATTTTTACAGTCTACATCAGTTTCAACATGTAACTCCTCATACTCTAGAATCAGTCTGGAAATGATTTAACATGCAATATAAAGTAAGAATACTTCTACTTTATGTAATCCTTCAAAATTTGACAACCTAGAACCTACCAACAGTGTAAGCATACCAAATACAGTTAAGATAATATAATGGTGAAGCCCAAACTATTTATTAAATTGCCTTTATTAATTTATTTAGATATCTAGGTTAAATAATAAATATATATCAGATGTGCTTAATAAATTCTCAAAAATTTACAGAGCCTTACTAATGCTATCAAAGGACTACTATAAAAATTTTAGGTCATTTTACTAAGTAGAACATCCTATACAAAAATGATAAGGAAGCAAGGCTTGAAATAGCATAAATGGAAAATCCTATTGAAAAGTGTCAAGCAACAGATTTCTTATTTTTCCTAACATCCATATGGTACTAGTATCACCCCCAACAAATTTCATGAATTTTGGACTCATAATTAATTTATAAAAATTCATGCAAGGATTAACTATTTATAAAAGAAAAATCTATAACTATAGATCTACACATGCACTGGTCCTCAAATTTTTATCCAAGCTCATGTATAACAAGAATAGCCTACCACAAAAATTTCATAATTTTTGGAGCACAGGAACTCTAGATATAAAATAAACAAATTTGAATGCATTCAAAAGCACATTTGAAATCCCTATTTAAATCTCCAGAAATTTCTACTGTTGAAGCCAAGAACATATTTTTCTTAAATACTACACTTCCTAAGCAACACAATCATATTTATTTCACAATTTTAGGAGCTACCAAACTAAAGATACAAAAATAACAAAACAAATCAAAAACTGGATTCAAAATGAGTTAGTCTACACTACTGCTGTCGCTGACAGGTGGGACCCGCTGGTCAGGGGACCCCACACGTCATCGACACTGAGCAGGGCAGCGGCGCTGCGCGGTGCTGGCGCGGCCAGAGCTCGCCGACGGCGAGGTTGCCGGCGGTGACATCATCACACGATGATCTACTTGTCCTAGCGCATCGATTGAGCCACTTGGCTGGCCTTATTGTCGACGGCAAGGACGACGGCGGCGGCAATGGCGGGGCGGCGGGGCTGGACCACGGCAAAACGCCGGTGGAGGCTACGGTGGTTCGACCTAAAGCTCGGACGAGCACCAGCTACCTAAGGCGCACTCGACGCACTAGCTAACGCATGGAGAGGTGGACTGTGGCGCTCCGGCCACGGTGACGAGGCTTGCGGCGGAGCTCCGGCGAGCCCGTGCACGCGGCTGGAGCTTACCGAGCGCGAATGGCGGGCACGGTAGGGCGCAGGGGGTTGCTGGGAAGACGGTGGAGGGTTGCGGTGGGGATGGAGGAGCTAGGCGCGAGCTGGCGCCTCCAATGGCGGGCGGCGGGGCTCCGAGAGCTCGGCGGCTGCGGCTGCGAGAAAGAAGGCCGAGGCAACGCGAAAATGGGGTGCGGCTGGGTGCGGGCGGGTGCTGGCGACTTGAAGGCGCGCCCAGGCGCAGCGTGGCCTGCGCGGACAGAGCAACGGCGACGCGCGGCCGTCGCCGGGGACACGCGGCGCGCGAAGCCTGAAGCCGGTCGGCCATTGACGTCGCGGTTCAGTTTCGTCAGTCGCGCGATGGCCGAGCCTGACGACGAGTTTTGCCGCTGATTTATCCGCTAATCCGTCGCTCCAAAGCATAAGACGTCTAAACAAAATTTATAGCCCTATGTACCAGCTTCAATTGTTGTTCAATGATCGAGCTCTAGTTCGCAATAGATACGGAGTAATCTCGTGCCCAACCTTGGCTGTCAGTCGGTCAGTCGATCAAATACTTCGAAAAATTTCCTAAGTGTTGAAGGCTGGATTTGCTGGTTTTTGTGGGACCCATTCAAGCATGTTAGAAGCTAAATCAGTCCATGTCATAAAAATAAAAGTTGTTCCTTATGTCAAACACTACAACTTTGCTTTAGTGAACTCATCCATGCAAGGTCCCTAACACCTAGTTCAACTTTAGTCAAACATGTCACTTTGAAAACATGTTACATACACAAACCATGGCTAAATGACCAAACTAGCCTTAGCTCTAAATACCAAAGTTGTTCATGATGATACTCTAAGCATGTTAAAACAATTTGCAAGGTTATTTAAGCATTTCATGTAGTAGTCACTCATATAGCTATTCAGGTCAACACATGCAATATCGCTTAAGTGCTTGATCATGAAATGTGGCCTTCATGAACAAGGTTCCTTTTGTTAACCTAAGTGTAGCTAAGGTGTTGTAGTGACCAACATTACACTCTAGCATTCATTTGCACATGGTCATATGCATATGTTACAAGAAACATGAAATAACAAGCAATGTTTCATATGTTTCGATCAGATGTTTCAATTGTAAATGATGATTTATGAATGCTTGATGCTCATGCTCATGTTATGCAAGTCAAGTTTTGCAAGGCTAACACCCGAGGTGTTACATAAACCCCCAAACTGCCATGTACCCGACCTATCTCTTTATATAAGGGATAAGGTCAGACCTAGTGGGGGGAGGATCCCACATATTTGATCACCAGACACTATTCCATTGGCCTTCGCTCGACACAAAGTGCGAGGCAACCCAAAGAGGGGCACCGAGAGCCTCTCGTCCACAGCATCCCGTCGTCTTCCTCCTCTCTGATGAGGGGAAGGCTCCACTAGCAGCGAGGCAACCTTAGGATTAGCACCAAGCTAACTCCCCTACCAAATCTTCTTCCTTGACACTCTGTTATAACCCCCCAATTTTGGGTGCTCTTGAGTATAAGGATCATCAGCTGCTGGACGTAGGGACTGAGTTGGCCCGAACTAGGATAAACCATTGTGTCTCCCCTACATGATTCATGTGTTCTTGAGTCCACCCGAACCACCAAAGACCCATACTCTAACACCGACTCGAACAACATGCTTCTCGTGGTTTCGACCCCGCAACAATTAGGATTTGGGAAGATACTTAGATAGGCTCCTCTAGTTTAGCTATTTAATTCTAGCCTCTATATAGAATTATTAATGAACAGGGGAAAACTATTGTAGACTTTTGGGATGGGTCCACCTTAAAATGTTCTTTCAGGAGGAATGTTAGTGTAGCTCTCTACCTCTCCTAGTTAGAAGTAGCAGAGCTGGTGCAACACCCTAAATTTTGCATCAATTTAAAATAGGTAAATTTGATTTAATTATGTATTTTGTGAGCATTTAGATTTAGAAAAATAATAATATAAGGTCTACATACATATTTGTGCATTCATGCTGATGCATACCAATTTTTGTGATACTTGGGTTTGATCAAAATTTGCAAAAGGATTTAAGTTTGAATTTGAATTTGAATTTGAATTGAAATTGTGTTTAAGAAAATAAAAAGGGATTTACTTTTTTTTCTCCCTCTCCCTGCTTTCGGCCCATTTTCTTTTTCTTCCCGCAATGGCCCATTTCCTCCCGCTGCGTCGGCCATTTCTTTTCTTCTCCATGCGGCCCGCTATCCTCGCCAGCCCAGTTTCCTTTTCGCCTCTCGCCTTTCCCTCTTGGGCCAAAACCCAGCAGTCCACGGCAGCCAGTGCCCGCGCTCTCACTCTCGCTGATCACTAGTGGCCGCTCGTTAGAGCCTTCCCCTACCTCAGTCATCTTCTTCCTGTATAATATCGCGCCGAGCCCAACTCCATGCCGCCCCAGAGTCCGCGACCGCCACGCCTCCTTCTTTGCCAAGCGTGCCAAGGCTCCCCTCCCTCATAAATACCTAGCATCGTACCCCTCCATTTCCATCCCAAGTCTCAGAGCCACAGCCACCTCACCAAATCGACGCTCCACCGCAAAACCTAGCACCGCCATGCTAGCCGTCTGCTCCGCCGCATCTCGCGTCGCCTCCCTACCATCTCCGACCGCAAAAACTACCTTGGTGAGTTTGCCCTCCCTTTATCTCTCTCTTGGTGCCCTTGCCTTGTGCTATTGTGGACCATAGATCGGAAACCAAGAAGTCCAGCGAGTTCTCTTTTCCCGGCCATGGCGCCGCCGCCATTCAACTCGCCGCCGGCCACCCGTCCCCTCCCGATCTATTCAGCACCGCCTGTCATCGATCTGATGGCTTAAATTTGAAGATACCGATTCGTACCCGCGGTCCAAGCGTATTCCTAAAATATGTTTTTTTCATTTGATAACGTAGTTTTATCGGTTAGATCTAAAATACGTTTTCATCTATTTATAGTTTTGCCACTAATCTTGTTTTAGCCCTAAAATCTTTGTTTTAACTCCGATTTTACCCATTCAAGTTTCGTTAGGTTCATAATTGCGTAATCTACATGTTCATACTACTTTATGCATGTTTTCAACTTTTAAAATTTGAGGTTAGATTTAATTTATTGTTTTATTAAAGGAAATCTTGTTTAATTCATAACTTTTTCATTTTAGCTTTGTGTCTGTGTGTTCGTAGTAAGACGTAGATTCGTTTTACAAACTTTTCATCTTGATTTTATGCTATTGGTGTACTATTCTAATCTATAGTCATTGTTTGCTATGCATGATTGCTTCTGGATGCTTGTATGTTGCTGTGATTATCAAGTATAGACGGTGAGCAATTCGTGGGTGATCAAGAGTACTACTTTGACGAGCAGGATCATCAGGAACATTTTGTTCAAGGCAAGTATAGCATGGGATCATCCTTGTTTCCTATCAACTTTAATACATTTAATTCATATTGCATGTGTCACCTTGATAGGGATTCCGTAGAATTGAACTTATACCTTGTCTCCTATGGGATATGCATTGGGTAGCTTTGCTAGTGCTCAACTAAACCATGATCTTATAACCTGACTAATGGTATATGCAATAAACATTAAAACATGACTTTTTAGCAACTTGGAAACAAGGGGCTGGAGTGTTTAGCTACTTTCTAAATGCTTTAGATTCCTCTCCCTAAGGACTTATCTATAAGCGAACATCCGGGACTTACAGTACAGCTGTGAGGGCTACATGGCTCTGGCTTTAGCTCAGTACAAGGACATTTTCTATCTTGTTAGAGGTTACCATTATGGCATAAGAATGGCTTGCCGAATCGGGCATAGTGCGGCCTCTGTCCCCTTGTGTATAGACTGCGTGTCATTGTGCCATCGGGAAGGGGGGGCTCTACATCTGTTTGCCGAGTGAATCTAATGGCCCTAACTTGTTAGACGAACATTTGAAAGGCTTCATAGTGAACCCTGCCTGCTCACCTTGGAAGTGTTTTGGGAGTAATTAACTCGGGCATATGGGTATCATGACTCACAGTGAAAGTGTACAACCTCTGTAGAGTGTAAAACTGGTATGTTAGTCGTGCTCACGGTCACGAGCGGTCTTGGACCCTTATGGAATAGATGATCACTAAGAATTATCCATTTATGCTATTCATTATTCATGTTTACATTGATCATATGTTTTACTTTGGGGATTAAAACAAGTTGTTGCTACTCTTATGCTAAAATGGTGACAATTAAAAGCTGAATGCTGTTAAACCTGTGTCAAGCCTTTTGAGCCTCATGAACCCCATGTTACACTTGTTGAGTATGACACGTACTTACGCTTGTTTATTTTTATTATTTGGATAAAAATGCTGGATGGGTAACAGATGGCTATGGTAATGACGACTTTCTTAAGGATTACTAGACTTGTGGTCAACCAGTTGACGTCTCTGTGATATGGAGCTTCTGCGAGAGATTTTTTCCTTTATACTTCTGTTGTATTTATGTGAAGGCTCTATCTTATTATAAGTGATGTAATAAACACTTGTGATGATACTATCTATAATTTATCGACTTATGTGTGTGACTGATCTCTAGGCGCACATAAGATTATGCATCCCATTTTATCCTTAAAATCGGGTGTGATAGATTGGTATTAGAGCCGTGTTGACAGTAGGACGTAAGCCTATTTAGCAATGGTCGTTCTAGCCTCTTTTGCTTCACTCATTTCATGCTTCCCATCTTACTCTTGTTATTTGCTAAATTTTATGCTTATTTCGCCTCACTCTGTTATGAAAATTATTGCTTCTAATCTAACTAAATCTAATTCTATAAATGTCTTGTGCTAATAAGACCGCTCGCATCAGCACCGGAGGCTACTACCCGCCTCGTGGATTGTATTAGCCCATGGAGCCACGTGAGGAGGAGGAACCCCAGGAGCAGGAAATTGACTCGCTAGCACCTGCACCTACGCCTGAGCCACTCTCGGTAGAGCCTGAAGAAGAACCCAAAGAAGTGGAGGTCGTTGTATTGTCTGATGATGAGGAGGAGGACACTGTTCAAGAAGATTAGCCTACCCCTGCCATAGGATGGACTACAAAGATCTGGTACAAGCCAGTGTGTGAATCCTCTGTTTCACACCACCGACTTATGGGGATTCTTTAGACCTACTACGCTGATTGGGATGTAGCTGTGGAGTATGTCTACGAAGAGCATACGCACCCTCTGGAGGACACTTATTGGAAGACTAGGGCATGCATCTCCATCAGGGATGAAGAGAAGAAAGCATATAAGCTGGACGCGAGCTATTCGCATCATGATCGTCATGCCACCATGGAAAATGGCATAGAAGATGCAGCCGCTGAAGCCTGCATGGGTCTCCATAGCCACCGTTTTGAGGACATGAAGGAGGACCAATATCGATTCCTCCCTCGCCAACACCATGAATTGGAATGGGCAATGATGGACCCTCAGGGCATAGATCCAACTACTCAAGTGATGGTACACTTTGGCTGTGAGTTAGTAGGGAAGATTCGGCGACTGTAAGATCAGTTAAAGGCATAGCAGAAGACTCTTAAGATGTACCAACAAGTGATAGATGACCAAAGAGAGTGCCTCAGCCTGCCAAGGATTTATGAGAAGCTTCCAAATAAACCTCACCCATAGGTGTTGTAGTTCCTTTCTATGTAATAAGACATTAGTAGCATGGGTCAAGTTAAGTCAAGTCGAGTCTAGTTGTGTGATGTGAACTTTGGTGTGCCTAGTTGATTTATTATTATGTTTATATGTGAGTTGGATTTTTGTAATGAGTGCTGGAAGTTTGTGGGCATGTCCGCAAGTTCCATAGTTAAGAATATTAAAGCTAGAGTCAATAAATAAATAGTTGGGTTTGGTACATCTTGTTCTCTTGGATCTGTTTTTTGGAGCACTCTGCCGTTATCTCAATCCCATCTAAATCTACTTGACCAAAAATTATGAAATTTTTATGGGAGTAACTAGACTTAAGCATCTTTCTAATGCCATAGGAATCACACCTAAATCTGATCTGGTTTGCGAGATATAGCTATTTCAAGTTAAAGTTCCTGTGCAGTTTGGAATCCGAAATAGTTTTGGTTGTGTCATATTTTTGATTAAACTAACGACAGAATCTAGACATGTGGTCTGAATAAAAGTTGTAGATAATTTCTTATTCTTTCCATCCATATAAAGAATGCCTCTTTTGGATATCTGGAACTTGAGATATAACTGTTTTACCGAGCTGCTGATGTTGGAACTCGACCAAAAAATTTTTAGAATGTATTCTATATCTCTATAAGTGTCTATAACTTGGAAATCTCTAAATTTTGAATATTTGTGTTGGATGTCAGATGTCTAAAAGAGGAAGAGGCCAAGGTCATGGAGGTGTTCCCCCACATCCACCACCACCACCGCCACCGACTATTGAGCAACTTCTGGCAGTGCAGACACAGCTTATGCAAGCTTTGGTGCAGAATCAACAGAATCATCCAATTGGTGGGGCACCACATGACAAGCATAGTGAATTCTTGAAGGGCCGCCCCCTGGTGTTTTCTCATGCCACTGATCCACTGGAAGCAGATGATTGGGTTCGTGCAGTGGAAAAGCAACTCAACATAGCGTAGTGCGACAACCAGCAGAAGGTGTTGTACGTGTTAGGACAACTCCAGGGAGAAGCTCAAGACTGGTGGGAGGCATTTGAGTATAGAATGGCTTGCTGAATTGGGTATAGTGCAGCCTCTATCCCCTTGTGTATAGACTGCGTGTCATTGTGCCATTGGGAAGGGGGGCTCTACATCTGTTTGCCGAGTGAATCTAATGGCCCTAATTTGTTAGATGAACCTTTGAAAGGCTTTATAGTGAACCCTGTCTGCTCACCTTGGAAGTGTTTTGGGAGTAATTAACCCAAGCATATGGGTATCACGACTCACAGTGAAAGTGTACAACCTCTGCAGAGTGTAAAACTAGTATATCAGTCGTGCTCACGGTCACAAGCGGCCTTTGGACCCTTATGGAATAGATGATCACTAAGAATTATCCGTTTATGCTATTCATTATTCATGTTTACATTGATCACGTGTTTTACTTTGGGGATTAAAATAACTTGTTGCTACTCTTATGCTAAAATGGTGACAATTAAAAGCTGAATGTTGTTAAACCTATGTCAAGCCTTTTGAGCCTCATGAACCCCATGTTACACTTGTTGAGTACGACACGTACTTACGCTTGTTTATTTTCATTATGTGGATAAAAATGCTAGATGGGTAATAGATGGCTATGGTAATGACGACTTTCCTGATGATTACTAGACTTGTGGTCAACCAGTTGACGTCCCTATAATATGGAGCTTCCGCGAGAGATTTTTTCCTTTATACTTCCACTGTATTTATGTGAAGACTCTGTCTTATTATATGTGATGTAATAAACACTTGTGATGATACTATCTATAATTTGTTGGCTTTTGTGTGTGACTAATCTCTAGGCGCACATAAGATTATGCATCCCAATTTATCCTTAAAATCGGGTATGACAGCTGGTATCTACCATACATTTTACTGATGAGGAAGATGAGATGGTGTGGCAATTTACTTCTAAAGGCACATATTCTTCACAAGCTCTATATAGGATTATTAATTTTAGAGGCATTAAGCATGTTCATGTGTCTATTGTCTGGGGTCTTAAGATACCTCCTAGGGTCCATATGTTTCTTTGGCTCCTCATAAATAACAGAGTTCTCACCAGGGACAACCTAGCAAGAGGAGGAAAGTAGAAGATGAGAGATGTCTGTTTGTTCTAAAAAAGAAACTTGTTAGCACCATTTTTTGACTGTGTTGTGGCTAGACATTATGGGTCTCTGTTTTCTGAGATTTTAGGTTTGCCAATAGGTAATAATATTGTTGATATTGGTAAATACTGGCTTAGCTCTAAAAGATTTGTGGTTGTTAATATGGTTACCTCTGCTGTTATTTGGTCTATATGGAAACTTAGGAATAAGCTTTTCTTTCAGAAAATTGGTTGGAAAAGCATGGAATAGCTTCTCTTCAGGATTCTTGGTCTCCTAAAGAGTCGGACAATTCCGTGTCCTAGGGACAAGAAAGAGCTTCTAGCTGGCTATCTAGAGAAAATCAAGGAGGTAACAAAAAGGGTGAGATGGCTCCTAGACATCCAAAGGAGAGATGCCTGAAGACTCATCGCTATGTGGGCACTAAAGCCTGGCTGTTGGAAGATGCTATGAGAATAACCTATCTATGGTGAAGAAGAACCCTCTGCTTTCCTGGTGGGGGCGCTGAATGAGGATAGGGGGTCTATGTAATAGGCTTGCGGTTTAGAAGTCTGCACTGTCTTTCTTTTTATGTTCGTTAGGACTATGTTGCTCTTAGAGTTCTAAGTTATGGAATCTCTTTAGTTATTGGTGTTCCCCATTATCGGCTGGAGCTAGGGTTATTTTTGCAGACAATCTATGCTATAATCGAATACTTTGCTCTTTTGATATTAATTGAAAGGCCAAGGCAATCTACCCTAGAACTCTAAAAAAATTATGTCATCTTCAGGAGCATACCTGCTTTAGTATAGAGATGCAGATCAATCTTCAAGTCTAAGTTTGCCCTAGTTATAATATGGGCCAGTAGCAAGTATCCCCCTTCAATTGACCTATGGTTAGAAGGTCATGTGCAGTTATTCTTATCTTCTTTACATTTTTTTCATGATTGTCATTGTAAAAACCTTTTTTGTTCCAGCAATAAAACAAAGTAGGGGCTCCTCCTGTTTTTGATCCAAACAAAGAAGCAGTGAACTGGTCTTAGAAATTATAGGCAACAAATCTCAACTTAAAATAATACTTTCGTCTAATTTCCATGTCTTGTGATGGGACAAGGTTCCCAATCTTCCGTCATGTGGTGATATCTCTCATTTTGGTCGGAGCACCCGAACTCTGCAACCTTAGCACCATGACTCGTCTGGTTATCAACCGTGTCACAAATTTGGTTGATCTCACCAAGAATGCTAATCTCTGTCTACTAAATGAAGAACACAAGCAAGAACTCGAATGAAGATAGCTCAATGAAGTGACAACTACAGATGTATTACTAAGTTCATGAAAGTGGAGTTTCACAATCGATGATGACAACTGTATAAATGATAGATTGATCTAAAGCAAAACCCAAACACTATTGGTCGTTAACACCCTGGTCAATATAAGGCCTAATGGTCATCACACCCCCTAGACATGCCGCCTAATGAGCTCTAAGACGATACACGACCCAACAGACCAAAAGACAACGACTCAACACCCTAGTAGATTCTAGACGCTGGCTTTCGACGATTCCCATTGACTCCGGTGGAATTTTGACATCAACCAAAGCCATTGGTTAGCTTATAAAATTATCCATCCATGCATATGTGGATCATCGAAAATGGAGTCCAATATGCGTCCTTGGCATCTGTTTTACCATAGGCTAGTTATGAAGGTCGAGGTAGACTTGAACACTGTCGGCGGTCACTATCGATTAAATCCGACCGCCAAATAAAGTCCAAAATAGGAATAATAAACAATCTTTTAACACACATGCCTTTACTGTTGACCTAGTTCCACTTGTATTGGAGAAAACATGTTTTGTAGGACACACATTCGAATACAAGTGAAAAATAAACAAAAAGGCGCAACACAGGAAAGCGTAAAGCAGAAAAGCGCAAAGGAGCCAAGCAAAAGCCCATCCAAATGCCAAATCTGGGCCGAGCACCGATGTGGCAATGTCCTAGGCTCACAGAGGAACCGACCATGTGAAGGCGGTCGCAGGACGGCCCCACCAGGAGCCACCTGGGCCCGGTTTCCTCTGGCGGTTGCATGCCGCCATGCAACGTTAGTTTCTAGTGGTTTCCTTATTTTCCAACGCCTAACCGACCATCACACTAGTATAAGTAGAGGGGTAGTCTCACCTTTCAACACACACATCATTTGGAGCTACACACATCAGTTCTCTACTTGTACTCTTTTAGCTTTTAGTAGTTATTTTGTGAGCAAGGCAAGAGCTATCGGCTTGGCTCCTTGGAAGAAAAGAGAGAAAAGCTTGGTATGAATACAAAGAGAATTTCTTCCATAGTCATGCTCTCATACCTTCAATATAGTAGTGCATATGAACTAGATTATAGTTGTCTTGTTATAATGATGATATATGAACTAGCATATAGTTTGTGTGTTATGATCTTAACATATTAACTTTATGCTTAACCATTCATATGACTTGTATGAGTAGAAGTATACCTAGGTTGAGGTGGCGGTTCGTCGTTCCTTTGGTTTTGCCTATGTCCTATGCTTGTCGATCCGTAGAGTCGGAGTCCCGGGGGCATATGGGTAGTTTCTTTATACATGTGCGTGGTGCTCGGGTGCACAAGAACCTTTGGATATGATAGTGCTCCCCGGTTGAGGGGTAGGCGGCAGGTTGTGACAACCCTATCCATCCCTTGTAATCCCCCATGTTCAGGTATTGTGTAGGAGTTTTAATGTCTCTTGCGCTTGCTGGCAGACCAGTGCTCGGAGATCTCCCTGTCCATCTTACACTTAGTTCTAAATCTAATCATATAGTTTGTATGATCATTAACTGTTCTTTGCATGGCTATATTAGAATATTCTGGCTCCGCTTAGGAACATTATTTTATTCTTTGTTTTTCTTTTATCCTTGAGGATGGCTCAGATGTGTGTCCACTATCTTTAAATACCATTTTTACCCCTGTCATGAACTATGGTCCACTATGCAAGTATGTAATCCTGTTCATGCTCATGCTAGACTCTTTCACCTTGCCCTTCTTTTTTGTATTTTTTGCATTTATTTATTAGCATCTAAAAAAAATCTAAAAATTAAAAATACCAAAAAAATTAAATATGATAAAAACAATAAAAATATGAATTTCACTCTCATATGTGTTTAAGGAATGTTTAGTTTCTCCTATGTTGAAATAATGAATAGTTGCTCTGTCTATAATTCATTTGTGCTTAGGCTGTAACATAGCATTCCCTAAGTTTAAGTTTGTTGGCTAAAAATGTCTCATCCTAAAAACTTGAAAACTTGTGAGATTGCAAATGCATGCTCCTTTTCTAAGTTGCGAGTTATGATATTGTACAAATAGAATTTGCTATGACTTTGTTCTAAGAGAAACTTGACATCCGGAGATTTTATTTTCAAAAATGCTAAAATCTAAAAGTTCCTTAATGATTAAGAATACTTACCAAGGCCATATGACAATATTCAAATTCAAAACCTTAGTCATATGCTACTTGTTTGAGCCTTGAGCTTTGTCAAATTATTGTGACTCTTATTAAGATTCTCGTCATGCACCAATGATCAAGACACACGTACACCCACAAATAAACTACTGACTCTTACACTGAGAGTTACACAAAAAAATGTCTTTTAGTCCACCAAATAATTACTCCATTAATTTATCATGTGTCTCTCTCTCAAAAATTTCATGTGCCAAAAAGAAAAGTATGGGCTATGCTAAAAAATGAAAAAGAAAAATATCCATGCCAAAAGGCATGAGAGAAAAAAATACATGCCAAAGAGCATGAAGAAAAGAAAAGAAAAAGAGAAGAAAGGAATAAAGATAGCCCATACATTCAAATAAAAGGCATTCATCGAAAAGAGAGAGATTCATGAATCAAAAGGAGTACCCAAAAAATATTTAGAATTAGGACATTATAAAAAATTCACACACTTGCTCGTCTTGATCAAAGTGTATGGTTTGCATCTCCTTGAGGTCCGGTTTTTAACTTAGCAAAATATGTGATGCAAGTATGCCCCACTTTCATACCTACCCAAAACTCCACTCAAAAGCCATTAGTGGTAGATATGAAAAAGAAGGCAAAATACCAAATACCTTGGTGAGGTTTCATACACATTGAGCGATCGAGAGAATCATTTGAGCAACTTACATTTGTTTTGCAAAATTCATAAAACCTCCTGATAGATGGTTGATCAAGGAATGAATGATTAGTGATTCTGTTATAACCGTTCTATCTTGCAACCACCCAAGAACTTGGAAAATCTATATGTCCCACAGGGATCAAGGTAAAGGGTCGATAAAAATGCCAACTTATTTAAATTACAGAAGAATACTTTGTTATAGGCATGACACTTAGGAAATATATTTGGCATAGAAGCAACTTCTGATCAACAACCAAGTACTTAGCTATTTACTCGGGACGAGCAATGGTTAAGCTTGGGGGATTTGTTGGCGGTCACTATCGATCAAATCCGACCACCAAATAAAGTCCAAAACTAGAGAAATAAACAATATTTTGACACACAAGCCTTTACTATTGACCTAGTTCCACTTATATTGGAGAAAACATGTTTTGCAGGACACACATTCGAATACAAGTGAAAAACAAACAAAAAGGCGCAACACAGGAAAGCGTAAAGCAGAAAAGCGCAAAGGAGCCAAGCAAAAGCCCATCCAAATGCCAAATCTAGGGCGAGCATCGATGTGGCAATGGCCCTGGCCCACAGAGGAACCGACCACGTGAAGGCGGTCGCGGGGTAGCCCCACCAGGGCCGAGCACCGAAAAGGCAAGGTGACCCCTACTGCTGCCACCTGGGCCCGGTTTACTCTAGCGGTTGCATGCCGCCATGCAACGTCGGTTTCTGGTGGTTTCCTTATTTTCCAACGCCAAATCGACCATCACACTAGTATAAGTAGGGGGGGAGTCTCACCTTTCAACACACACATCATTTGGAGCTACACACCTCACCTCTCTACTTGCACTCTTTTAGCTTTTAGTAGTTGTTTTGTGAGCAAGGCAAGAGCTATCAAGGACGGCGTGGCTCCTTGGAAGAAAAGAGAGAAAAGCTTGGTATGAATACAAAGAGAATTTCTTCCATAGTCATGCTCTCATATGTTCAATATAGTAGTGCATATAAACTAGATTGTAGTTGTCTTGTTATAATCATGATATATGAACTAGCATATAGTTTGTGTGTTATGATCTTAACATATTCAACTTTAAGCTTAACCATTCATATGACTTGTATGAGTAGAAGTAGAACTAGGTTGAGGTGGCGGTTCGTCGTCCCTTCGGGTTTGCCCATGTCCTATGCTTGTTGATCCGTAGGGTCAGAGTCCTAGGGGGATATGGGTAGTTTCTTTGTACACGGGCATGGTGCTTGGATGCATGGGAACCTTCAGATATGACGGTGCCCCCGGTTGAGGGGTAGGCGGCAGGTGGTGACAACCCTGTCCGTCCCTTATAATCCTCCATGTTCGGGTATTGTGTAGTAGTTTTAAAGTCTCTCACACTTGTTGGCAGACCAGTGCTCGAAGATCTCCCCATCTATCTTACAGTTACTTCTAACTCTAGTCATATTGTTTGTATGATCATTAACTGTTCTTTGCACGGCTATATTAGAACATGATGACTCCGCTTAGGAACATTCTTTTATTCTTTGTTTTCCTTTTATCCTTGAGGTTGGCTCATATGTGTGTCCACTATCCTTGAAATACCATTTTTACCCCTGTCATGAACTATGGTCTACTATGCAAGTATGTAATCTTGATCATGCTCATGCTAGACTCTTAGACCTTGCCCTCCTTTGGGAAAAATATAAAAACGATACCCTAAATACTTCAGGGTGAAATGCTACAACGATAGATTCGTGCGCTTGCGGATATTTTCTGTAATCGTTAAGAACTATCGTAGTTGGTGTTTCTTGGCGGCGTCGCTAAGGTTAACTCAATCTTAGTGATGGTGTTAAGAAATACCAATAGGCATTTCTGGTGCCATTACCGAGGATGGACTTAAAACCTCCACACTTAGTGATTGCGCTAAGAAATGCCAATAAACATGAGTTGGACTGGGCCTTCAGCTTGTCTTGGACGTCCTTACTGGTCTTCTCCAGCCTCCACACCTCTCTCCAATTCCTTCATGACCCTATCCAATGCTCCTAAAAAAGATAACATCATTAGGTAGCAATATATTTTCAAAACTATGAAAAGGATCGCTTAAGAACGAGCTCACATCTAGATCTAATTGTTGCATTCGAGCTCGGGTCATTGGAACCTTGCATAACGGTTGGGGGATCAGTGGGTGCATCTGGAAGAGTGATGTACTCATCATCCTTCCTCTCTTGAAGTGGAGTCGTCATCAACTCAAGCTCATCTTCTTCTCCTAAGTATGGCTTCAAATCTTAAGAGGAGGTGTGAATTAGGCAACTTAAAATCCTACTTTCTAAAAACTATTGTCTCTAATTTCCACCTAGTCAAAACCTAAGCAACAATTAATCTATTTAGATGTGCAACTAAAGTTTTGCTAGGTATGTTGCTATCCCTACTACAAAAGAGTGAAACAATCTAGGTTCCAATCCTATATCAACTAGCCAATGAAACTAATCTAGGAAGGTAAATCACACAACCTAAGTACACAATATAAATGCGGAAGCTTATGGATGGTAGAGATGCAAACTTCCATCAATGACTTGCTATTTTACCAAGGTATCGAGAAGCTCATTGCTTCCCCCTAGTCCTTGTTGGTACCCATCGCAAGGATGCCCTCATAAGGATCAAGCTCCTTGTCGGGTTACTCTGTGGATAGCCCCCTGGTCTTCCTCTAGATCGCTCCGACCTCTTCACTATCAAGCTTCTGGTCAAAATGTCAGGAGCCTTGTTCCCTCTGTTACAAGGTGGTGGCTATACCACAAACTCGGTTGGTGTGGTCTCACAAGACTACAAGCCCTACCGATGTACAACAATGGTGCACGTAAGCACCGAGTGGAAATACGTATGCAAACCTCACTAAACACAAGACCTAAACCTAGGGCAAGCAAAATTAAGTGGGTCTAACTAGCCTAAGCATTTTGAAAATAACCTAATCTTTTTTATGCACTTGTGGTGGCTAGAGCACTCGGAGAAGTGTCTCAACACTCGTATATCTTCATCATACTCCAATAACCTCCAAGGGGGCAGCCATGGGGGTATAAATAGGGTTCCCCAATGAAACTACCCATATGGTCCATTTCCTTACAAATATTATTGTTACTATTTCAAATCTTGCTTATAATTGTTTATAGAGTACTATATGCCCCTGTTATAGAATCTACATGTAAAATTTTCCCCATTCACCCTATGTTTACTTGAAATTATCTCTCAATACCCGCAACAATGCGTGGGGTACTCACCTAGTTACCATACCCAACAAAACCATAGTGAGCCATGTCTAGTGTCTAATGAGCAAGCAATCTAACTTAATCATAGAGCAGATGAAAAGTGTTGATGCCTATCAGTCAAACTACATCTCACCAGTCTTCTTGTGGCACCATTTGTACCTAGGCTCACATGAAATTGTTTCAACATTTATGTCTGTTGTTTCAATACTTTGAATATACTATTCAACATAATTGATCTTCCGTGTTAGAAATTTGAATCAACAATTTCAAAAATTTGAGTGTCCTATTTCAACAATTGGAATTTTATGTTTTAACATTTTGCACTGGGTGCATTTTAAACATTTGGAGTCACTATTTCAATACCTTTTGTTGCATCTTTCCAACATTTTGAATTTACTATTTCAAAATAAGACTGTTGGTTTAACAGTGTCTATATAAAATGTTGAAGCTTACATATCAATATTTTTAAATGGATTTGAATAATTGTTGAATTAAGTATGTTAAATATATTAAATTGTGAACTACAATAAGGCAGTGCATTTAATAATATAATGACTAGGAAAAAGAAATTAAAATCTATCTAATAGAAAAAGAAAGGGAAAAGGAATAATCAAGCATGAACCTCATGCGTGCCTCTCTGGTGCTTGGTTGTGTTGGTCCAAAGGCGTTACTAATATGGACGATAGATGGAAAGTAGCTCTCTTTCTTTCTCTCCCCTCCCGCGGCCCCTTCTCCCTGTCTCCTCCGTCCTCCACCGCGCGCTTCGCGATTCTAACAAAGAAATCTCAGGGTTTTAAGGTAAGTCATTATCTCCCCTTCTCCCAACCTTCCTAGCACCCTCCTTCCTTTGCCCACTAGTTTCTTCAATCAAAGAATTTTTTAATATTTTTATGTAATTCAATACTTTTAAGATAAATCATTTTTCTCTATATTATCTCTTTTATTTTACTCGCCTAGTTTTACATGGAGTGTTTAATTAAGTGTTTGGATCTGCTTGTGCGGATTCTAGATTCGCAAGTAAAAGTTTCTTTTATATTTTTCGTTTCTAGACTGCAATGTCATATAACCATGAGAGGGATTTGGAGATAAAGAGAAAAGTTGTCAATGGAACTAGGGTCGATGCCCTAGGATGAGCTAGAGGGTGTGGGGAAGTGGAGGGAGGGGGGAGAGAGTGTGTGAAAGGTAGTGTTGTGTCCATAGTATTTAATAGTAACTTGGGTAGAACTAAAGAGGAATTGGACTAAAATAGTATGGATTGTTGTGCAAGGACGACATCCCGTTCAGATAGTTGGGCCATGGGACACATTTGAGCTTGTAACATTGTTTCCACCCCAATTTGCAATTAGTTCCTCCTCAATATGCTGGGTGTGAGCTCTCAAAACTGATAGGTGGAGGTCAGCTCATCACATTTCTTGCCCCTTTGCAATCAACTCATGTATAGCTTAATTTTGCCGTCATCCCAGTTTTGCCTCTAGGATCATGACTCTGCATGCACATTGTCTCCTAGAAGAGTAGTGAGCTCCATAGGCCTTGTCGGTGCTAATGATGATCTTTTGGACTTTAATATAAAAATGCTCTCTGTTTTATGCACATATACAATTTACCTTAGCCCCGAGACATGGTTTCATCACAGAGATTACCAAAAATTTGTTTCTTTACCAGTGACATTATCCTTTATTAAGCCTGTGATCACTACATTCATATTTGGCTAAAAACTTCAGAAGAATCATTTTGGATGAGCAGGGCCGTGTAGCTGAAACTAGTTTACATCTTGTACTTTGTCAGATTAACTGAAGAAAAGTTCAGATGAAGGACATCACTTTGCAAGGAGTGGGCCAGGGCTGATGCAATCCAAGGATCTTCAGAAAGTGCTGTGAACCAGTCCAACAGGTATAGTTGAACAAAATAATTGTTCTGCTTAAGCATGCAAGTAGTTAGCATTTTGATCTTGTGTTAACTCTTCATCAGTTTACTTCTGACTACCTTTTACAGTGTGCGAAATTTTTGCTTGCGTATTCATAGACAACCATGCATTCACGTTTTCCAGTGACAAATCGAACTTCTACTACCTATTATCTTATTAGCACCTGCAAAGGCTCATGTGCTAGTGCTATCAACAGTGCATGAAAGGCTCATGTGCTGCCGTGCCTAGTCAGTACAGAAAAGTTTTTTTTTTTCTGTTATAAGAATTGTGGCTAGGTGTTTGGCGGCACCATCCTGTCTACCTACTCTAGCTACCTTGCCCTTCCTAATTGCCATTCACACCAACAGTATAATGTGTTCAGAAAATCGTCTGTCACCGTCAAAAAGTGTGATGAAATTTTTAGACCTGCGTTGGCATGGATATTCAGGATACTCGCATGCATAAAAAAAATGGGTAGACCCTATGTTGAGTGACCTGGTAACCATCGTCCTGTTCGTTTGGCTTATAAGCTGTACTTTTTTTAGCCAATAAACAGTATTTTTTTCTCAAAACAAATCAACCAACAACACTTTCAACCATGGCTTATCAGCCAAGTGAATAGGGCACATACCCATGGGGAACCAAGCCAGAGAGGAGGGGCCCATCAGCTGAGACTGTGCATGCTTGTATTGAAGTGCGCTGCCTTATTTGATTCAGCTTACTAAAACATGGCATGACTAATTGTTGTTATGGAAATATCTGGAAGTCTCACTCTTTCTGTTTTCTAAGTACACATATAAATATACATCAATATGGGTCTTTTGGGCCTGAACCAATACATACAACCCATATACAGCTCAACACTCCCCCTCAAGATGGACGATAAATATCAATCATGCCCATCCTGTTATAAGTTGATATACATTCTTTAACTCCTTCCCATTTGACTCTTCTGTAGCTGACATTAGTTCAGAAGTCCTCGCCAAAAATAATTGAGCCAGCTTCACAGGTTCCTTAATAGTGAGGATTTCAGCCAACTTCTTAAACATCTGCCTAATCCTTCCACTTTCTGCCATTACTTAGTTGCTGCTATCACCACACTTCACCTCCTCTTCCTCAAGCACTCAAACCTCCACTAGCTAGCAGCAGCTCTACTACAGAAGCTCGATTTTGGAGCACAACTACAATATGCTCCAACACAGCTGCTCTCTTTCTTCCCAGAAACCAGGAAGAAATATCAAATCCACAATACGACAACAATTTCTTGCTTATTCTCCCTCACGGTGCTCTCCTCTATTTTTCCCCAAATTAGAAGGAAGCACCAAATCCACCCAGGATTACCTTCAATTGCAGTCCTGCCGCTGCCAAGCAGTAAACTGTCACCAAATTTCTCTCCTATTAGCAAATCCAGCGCCTTTCTTCAGTCCCTGCTCCAATCCTCCTCCTTTACCGCTCCTAATCAGTACACAACCCCAGTGCCTCCTTGTCTACTCTCAAGCAAGTAAGCCACCACCAGAACCACCACTCTTTATCTCCCTTCAATCCACAGCTCGAGCTTTCCCTTCTTTCCGATGCCAGAGCACTCGAAAATCACAGACTTGCGGCAGCTCTTTCTTCAATGCGCAGCAGCCCACTCCACCTGGAACTGCAGGAGTTGCTCCCAATACTCACCAATGTCTTCCTCCTTGCAGCATCACCGACCGATTTGGAAGCTCCTCTCGCCGATTCCAATCAGCTCCGCCACGGCCCTTCTTGCCTGCTCACGCACACGCCGTTCCCTCGGACAACAGGCGCCTGTGCCTCCTCTCGGCCTTGAGCTCGCGCGGCGGCCTCCTCCTCCACCTGAGCAGCTTGCTTCTCTGCCTTTTTCACGCCTCTCCGCCAGCCACCATCACGCTGACGAGGTAGAGCAGGTGGTCGCTTCCGCCATCCCCCAGGACCCGATACCATGTTGTTATGGAAATATCTGAATTATGATTACTATATTCATGGCATAAATGAATTATGATACAAGCGACTAATAAATTACAACCTTGATTATATTTTTATGTGTACCGTGGAGAGTCTATTATTTTAAATATTATTTTTCTGTATGTCAGACATCCATTTAATAGATCTTCAAAGCTTTTCCAGTGATCCAAACATAATATAGCATAATTAGTTTTAAAATGTTTGTGCTTACAGAGATCTGGAACCGAACAATGGCAAGGCTCCTGTCACCGCCCATTCAGTACCAAAGCAATCAACCCGGCGTAGTCGGGATCCTAGGCTGGCTGCATCACTACATACCCGACCTTTGCAGCAAGAAACATCCATTATCCAACCAGAAGTTTCACCTAACCGGCGGGTCACTATATTAAAGATAATAATCGATCCTCGTGATGGCCTCCCTTTACTCTTGTCCCACTCGGTTGAGCTTACTAGTCATGATCCAGCAACCCAACCTGTCCCACCCATGATCTCTTGTCCATCTGGAGTACCGATTCATACGTTCAGGGTAACAACTAACAACTGATCCTAGTGATGGCCACTCTGTAATATTGTCTCACATAGTTGAAGTAACTGACCATGCTCCCAACTCTGTGGTTGATCCTTCAAATAGTACCAAAGGGCAACCCAGTCATAGTGGTGTGAAGGCCAGAGAAGCTCATGATGATAATCGGACCATGGTGCGAATGATGTTTAAAACTGCACTAAAAGAGTTTGTGACAAAACAAATTGAGAAAAGAAGGGACCAAGGCCACACAGCAAAAGAGTTCAGTGATTTCATTGTGCAGAAGACCGTTGACAATATTTTGCGGTTGGAAAAAAATATCCCCAGCACAGAAGAGAGGATTGGAAAGTACTTGAGCCTCTGCAAGGGAAAAATAAAAAAACTTATACAGGTCGTGCACGTTATCCAACCCATTCACTCTTTTTTAATGTCACTGAGAAATCGTTAAAGTGGATATTTATGGTTTTTGTGTTCTTACTAAGCGATGTTGCATGCAGGAATACTTTCACAAGTACAAGGGAAAATCTCTTCAGTGAAATTTGTTGAGTCAAAAAGATTAATATGGGTGCTTAACTTGTATTTGGATTGAACAATTTATTTTCAGAGGGTTACTGTGCTTGTTTATTTTGAAGCAAAATCTCTTCAGTGAAACTTGTCTAGTGGAAAAGATTAATATGTGGGCTTGAGTCTTGTGTTATATGTTGGGATTGAACAATTTATTCTTTATCTCAGTTGCAGTGGCTTATTACTGTGCTTGTTTATTTAGCTGCCTGACTGCTGATGTACTACCACCTAATGGAACGTCGGGTTTTGTCTGGTCAGATGACACAAGTACTTTACTGGGCCCTATTTGCTCGATGCGACACAAAACCTCAGGGCATTATACCCATGACTGCAGTAAACAGGACCTGCATGTTACTGTTCACAGGCTGATGTATTTTTGCCCCTACTTGCACAAAGTAAAATTCATGTAGATATATAGTTTACCGAAATAAGGCATAATATTCAGGGCCAACCGAAGTAAAATGCAAATATCGAGCTACGGTCATTCCAAGCAGGTGTAGTAGTGAAATGCCTGTGCAAAATATAGGTTTGTTGGCAGCTCGGATTCATTGTTTGCGTTTTAGTCTACATACCAACTGGCACTACATTCTTTATTATTTACTTTGTGGCTTTGTGTGTGCCATTGCCAAGAGAGAGATAGGTTAGCCCATCCTTTTGCACCGTCCCTATGGTCCATTTCTTTTAGGAAACAAGAGGGGCCAAAGCCCCTACTGAAATTTTATTGAGACACAAGCAAAAACAAAGTACAAAAATGTGGAACAGAAGAGTGATAGAGGGAGTCACTCAAGAAACAAAGAAAGAAATAAAGAAAATGAGGTCAGTTACAAATTGCGCTCTAGCCATGTTTCAATATTTGGGAGGTACTTCTTTGCGCGCAGGATAACCAGGCGAAAGACATTCTTGAAAATGAACTTGCATTGATCTCTTGAGGGTTCTTCTGCTCTGAAAATATACTTATTTCTTACACTCCATAGGCTTCAGCAGAGAGGGATGATGATCTCCATGAAGAAAGGGACATTCAGATGAGCCTTGAAGTGTTTCATAATCTGAAAAGGATCCAGAGAGGAGGGAACTACCAGCCCAAGGAGGCTTCAGCAGGCTTTTCCAAATTCACAATAGAGAAAGAGATGCTCATCCGTTTCTTCAACTGAAAGATTACACAATAACCTCGAGTACATGAGCTGGGCAGTACAAATGCGCTGGCTGTGGTTCACAAGGACAGACAGTAACAAATCCTGGGCGGGACTTGAAATCCCGGTTCATCCCAACGCAGTGGCACTCTTTTCTATTGGCCTGATCTCTCATGTGGGCAATGGAAACAATACAATTTCTGGACAGATAGGTGGCTTTTTGGATGCTGCATCAGGGACATTGCTCCTAATGTGTTCTCTGCAGTGCCTCGGAAATTTTTGAAATAGTCAGTGGCTGAAGCTTTTCAAGAGCAACGTTGGCCAAGGGATGTCGAAGGAGGTCTGTCGATGATTGGACTGTTTGAGTATTTTCAGTTGTGGGACATCATACAAGATTTCTTGCTGACCACAACCGAAGACTTACACATTTGGAGGTTTGAGAGCTCTGGATTTTTCTCATCCAGATCAGCGCATCGGGCTTTCTTTAATGGCTCGATTTTTGAGCCATGGAGGTGCATTTGGAAATCTTGGGCCCCGGCCAAGTGTAAAGTTTTTCTTTGGTTGGCTGTTCGAAACATATGTTGGATAACGGATCGATTGGTCAAACGAAATTTGCCGTATCCGAGTCTTTGTCCATTGTGTGATGAAGCAGAAGAAACTATTTAACACCAATTAACCTCCCGTGTTTTTGCACGTGAGTTCTGGTTCAGAATTTTGTCACAAGTAGGTTTCCAAAGGTGCGTGCCAGACAACAGGGATCAAGAGTTCGCAGGCTGGTGGAGAAAAGCAGCTAAGTGGGTACCCAAAGAACACTTTGGTCATCCTAGGTGCATGGCTTCTCTGGAAACACAGGAATTCTTGTGTATTCGAAGGAGTCAGCCCGAGCATGAATGATTTACTCCGCTCCTTTGATGATGAGCACCATCTTTGGTGTCTCGCAGGGGCATGAAAGCTTGGCGCTTTAGGTCAAGAGGTGGCGACAACCTAGCTGTTGTCAATAGTTCATGTGTTGTGGGTCAGGTCCTGCCCTGTGTTTGTATTTTAGTGATCTAGGCCTTGTTGTAACTTAGCACCCCCACAGCTCGCGCCGGAGTGGCGGGACGCTTCTTGTACGGTTCCGTTTTTTCCCCTCTTAGTGCAATGATACGCAGCTCTCCTGTGTATTCGAGAAAAAGATAGAAAGATTACACAAAACACAATTGTAGAACTAAAGGAACATATTTTTTTCTTCGGAGGATATTTCAAGTACTGAGTCTGTCATGAGCCAAAAGCCAGAAGAAAACTTTATGTTTGTGTTGACATGAAGATCTCCAAATCCACTTAAAGATGGGGTGCACCCAACAAGAACCAGCCAACTTCTTGTACGCCTTGCCAACAGAAAAGGAAGCGCCCCCGCCTCCCCCCCCCCCCCCCCCCCCCCCCCCCCCCCCCCCCCCCCCCCCGCCCAAAAAAAAAGGAGAAAAATATAAGTCCAAATATCATTATCAATTGAGGGCTGAAAATTCTGGACAGACTCTTCCATGTTGATGAATTGCTCATAAGCTTCTACTGTGAGGGGAAGATTAAAAGTAGAGATGAAAGAAGGGGTGGCCCCAACTTTCCTGTCAATAATAAGAAATGTTTGAAATGTAGACTAAACACAATCGTATAACTAGGTACGCTTGTGTTTTTACAACCCTTGCAGTATTCAGTTTAATTTGATGATAAGATGGTAGTCATTCCGTTGACAACAAAATTTGCACGACTTCAACCAAACACTCTCAGCTTCTCCTCAGCTCATGCTACAGCCATTCATAGCGCAGGAGGTCGCACAGCTTCTTCTCAGCTCAACATCGTATTCCCTAGCATTATCGTGTAAACTCATTGTAGCTTAGGAATGGCACCACTTCGCCTTGGTCAGGTGACAGTCTCTTACGAACCGGCATGGCGATGTCAATTCTGCATACATATCTACCTGGAGGGCAGCTACTGTTCTTCAAGCCTCTCTAACACATGCCACGACATGGAGCTTTCGCTACCGGAAACGTAAAATTTGCCGAGTGTTTTTATGTTTGCCGAGTGTATTCTTTCGGGCACTCGGCAAATAAGTTCTTTGTCGAGTGCTGAGCTAAAAACACTCGGCAAAAAAAAAACACTTGGTAAAAAGGAGGTTTGCCGAGTGTAAAAAAAAACACTTGGCAAAGATGGGATTTGCCGAGTGTTTTTTTTACACTCGACAAAGAAGTAAAATCTTTTTTCAGGAGAAGAAAAAAAATGAAAAAAAACTTTGCCGAGTGCCCAGATCCAGGACACTCGGCAAAGAAAAAAAATCTTTTTTTCTGGGAAAGAAGGAGAAGAAAAAAATGAAAAAAAAACTTTGCCGAGTGCCCAGATCTAAGACACTCGGCAAACGAAAAAAAAAAAATTTCTGGGAAAGAAGGAGAAGAAAAAGAATGGAAAAAAACTTTGCCGAGTGCCCAAATCTGGGACACTCGGCAAACGAAAAAAATCTTTTTTTAACCCCCAGCAGACGCGCCCTAGCCTTATCCCCGCATGGCCCCCACCCCTTCTCCCTGCGCCGTGTCCGCACGCCCCCTCCCCTTCTCCGCGCACGTGCACGCGCCGCCCCCCACCTCCCTCTCGGCGTCGGCGCGTCCCCGCCCTCCCCTCCTCCCTCTCTGGCGCCGCTGCGGCCTGCCCTCCCGTCCCCCCTCGCCGGCGTGGCCCGCCCTCCCCTCCTCCCTCGCCAGCGCAGCCCGCCCTCCCCCCTTCCTCTCTCGGCATGGCGGCGCTCACCCCTGCCTCTCCCTACGCGGCGGTGCACCTCCCTCCCTCCTCCACCGCCTCCACCAGATCTGGCCCCCGCGCGGGCGGATCCAGCGACGGTGGAGCACGGGAGGTGGGATCCGGCCCTGGCGCGGGCGCAGGCGGACAGATCTGGCACGCGGCCCTCCTCTCCCGGCGCGGCAGCGCTCCCCCTGCCTCTCCTGCGCGGCGTGCACCTCCCTCCCTCCTCCACCGCCTCCACCAGATCCGGCCCCGGCGCGGGCGGATCCGGCGACGGTGGCAACACGGGGAGGCCGGATCCGGCCCCGGCGCGGGCGGACGGATCTGGCGCGCGTGCCCCTCCTCTCCCGGCGCGGCGGTGCTCCCCCTGCCTCTCCCTGTGCGGCGGCGCAGCTCCCTCCCTCCTCCACCGCCTCCACCAGATCCGGCCCCCGGCGCTGGCGGATCCGGCGATGGTGGCGCACGGGGAGGCCGGTTCCAGCCCGGGTGCGGGCGGACGGATCTGGCGCGCGGCCCTCCTCTCTCGGCGCGGCGGCGCCCTGCCCTCTCCCTCTCCCAGCGCGGCAGCGCCCTCCCCCTCCCTTTTCCCGGCGGTGGTGCCCTCCCCCCTTCCTCTCTCGGCATGGCGGCGCTCCCCCTGCCTCTCCCTTTCCCGGTGGCGCTTCTCCACCGCCTCCACCAGATCCGGCCCCAGCGTGGTGGCGGCCTGGGCATGGTGGCGGTGCGGCGTGGTGGCGGCGCGGTGAGGAGAAGACGGCAGCTTGTTTTTTTTATTTTTTCTGAAAAATTGTTTGCCGAGTGTTTTTTTGACGCTCGGCAACGTCTTTGCCGAGTGCGCGACAAAAAACACTCGGCAAACTAGCGTTTGCTGTAAAAGGGTTTGCCGAGTGTTTTTGGGGCTTCGCCGAGTGTTCCTAGCACTCGGCAAAGATCCTGTATCTGGTAGTGTTTGCCTCATTCCCAGCACCATCAATCACAAGTTTGCTGGTGCCTCCCATTCTTAATAAGCACTATATGCTAATTTCTTATTGTGTGCGTTTGTAATATGCAAAGAGGTGCAACGCAATACCAGAGTATAGAGAGTAAGGACCCTATTGCTCATGGCAGGGATCGAGCTATATATCCTACTGTTGGTTAGGATGGTGTCTTGAGAAGGCGTATATATGGTGGTTAAGTAGCAAAAAGGAATCAAGATAGCCAGAAATGTGTGCCCGAGCTGGAAGTAATGTAGTGCTACAGGATTGTTGTGAAAGTGTGGGTGGTAACTAATGGAGAAGATTGGTGGTGACTGGTGATAGAGCAGCAGTTGTTGCCATCTTGCAAAAGTGACTTGCATTGATAGCTCCTTGTGATTTGCTTTTTGACATCACCACTCTTGAGCCATGTGTGCCGTGCACTTCGTGATCTGTTTAGGTGACACTGGTTTTCACAAAAAAAAAGAGAGGAAAATATGGGCAACAATGTTGTCGCCGGGGTCGGCACAGACTCATGTTACCCAAACTTGTAGAAATCTAACACTCTGCTCATTACATAACATATACATAAATATTAATAATGATAACATATTGCAAAAATCAAGCAGCCATATTGAGGGATAAAATTAGGAATATCACAATAAGACAAAAAAACTTTTTACAATAGTGGTTATCTCTTATAATTTCACTCGACGGGTATAGTCATTCATATTTTGAAAGCGAACCAAGACATCATCATTTGGAATTGCATCAAGAAATTCCGCTTCCACGAAGCAAATGACACAATCATTCTTAAATCCATCCCCAATATGATTTTGTAGATGTGTCTTCACAATTTTCACTAATGAAAAAGACCTTTCTGCTAATGTTGTGGCGATAGGAAGAACTAGCTCAAATTAGACAACATAATTAAACACTAAAGTAGAGATTGACTAATCTGCAAGCAGCCATGATTAGATTAATAGAAATCAGACATTTCCTTACCTGACATCTTGCTCAAATCAGCCATTTTTTTCTACTCCTCAATTCTCATTTGCTAGTAGAAAAAAATACTCTTTCTGTGAATTGCTTGTAAAATCTGATCTGATTAAATTAACCAACTGAAAAAAAACAAATAACGAAATAGGATCAAACATGAGCTAGTAGTAGTTGCGAGGATCTGTGCATGCGTCTGTACTAACAGAGATTTGCAAATTGCAATTTCGGCCGGCGTACCTATAGGCTTGAACGCTCTAGGAGCAGAGAGTATTGAACAGCAGGTCTGTCAGCAGTAGGACGCGGACATGCAGATGGACGACGCCAGGCCGCCGTGAGGCGATGTCACGGTGGTTGAGCAGGATGCCAGAAATTGAATCGGCGGAAGACGAAAGGGTGCGGTGTCTGTCGGCGAGTCTCCAGGAGAGGCGGATAGCAATCGATCGGTAAGGCTTTGGCCTTTGGGCAACAATTCGGGTAACCCGAACGCCCAGGGCTACTTTTGGGTTGCGCTATCTGCTTAACAGCTTGAGTCATCGATGAGAAAACAACTCCACGTTCATGCCAGGCTTTGGGGCTTCTTGGCCTTTAGCAAATGAAACAAGACGGGGACGCATTCTCTTGTGGGCTGGACACCGTAGTTGCCGGGGGCAACTTCGAATTTTACTGGGGTCCAAGCAGGTGGCAGAACGGAGAGTATCAGGTGTTCACGGAAGGTCATCGGGGTCGGCGGACCCCCACAAAAAGACTGTAGATCCGCCCAACATATCGTTCATTTCGATACTTACTTGAGTAGTCGACTCCTTTCTTCTACAGACATGCACAAGTATTTGCGTAGCATCAACACATAATGCAGTTTCCATTCTTGACGCAATATACAATATCTTCAGAGTGCTCCGGTTGAAATTTTCCTATATTATTTTTTCGAATGGATGGCAAGAGAATTGCCGTGATTTTCATTGGGAAAAAAATGGAGATTGAAACAAAAAGAAAGCAAGAAACGACACCACCAAACAGCCCAACCCAACGAACCAAATATCCAATCGAGGAAAACAGCTACAAACACTACCAAAATAAATAAAAAACAACCAACAACAACAAAACTAAAAACAGCTACAAACACTAACCAAATATCCAACTGAAAACAGCTTCTGACCGCATTGCGAATTTGAATTGTTTTTTTAGATAAGGGAACCAAGTTCCACACCAGTACACCAGAGATTTGTACTGGTAGTGGAAAACTGATTTCTACTGGCGTTTTTACGCACTGCCACTGTGAAAGGACAATACAAATAACATATTTCTACTGACGATAAACTAAAATCCACCAGTATAGTTCCATTTCCACTGACGGCAATGTTATATAAGCAGCCTGTAAAAATTGATTTGTACCGGCGGTTAAATTATGTCAGCCGCCTGTAATACTGTGTTTGCACTTGTTGTCTGTTATGACATCCGCCTGTGCTAATTGTTTGCAAAATAAAAAAAAATAGCGCCTGTCGCTGGATGTCGACAACCATGCGCTGCCCGTACTG
Source organism: Miscanthus floridulus (assembly GCF_019320115.1). NCBI lineage: Eukaryota > Viridiplantae > Streptophyta > Magnoliopsida > Poales > Poaceae > Miscanthus > Miscanthus floridulus. Next base: position 84,493,569 of record NC_089593.1, on the reverse strand, counting down.
CTGCTGTTCGACAGAATACACGATAGATAGTACCCATGTTCATCATTCATAATGTCTCTAAAAATCCAAAGAACACCATTTCTTCACCAAAAGTGCACTTAGGTATCATAACGGAGGACGATGAAAAGAGCTATGAGACCGTCGGCCGCCACGCATTTCCAGCACCGCGCGGCCGCCTTGCCGGGACTCCATCGCCGCCGCGCCAGAGCGGAGGACGAAAAAGAGAGCCATGCGATCGGTTGCCAGCGCGCGGTAGCCTTACCGGTCTCCATCGTCGCCGAGCTAGAGGGGAGGACGAAGAAGAGACCCATGACTCCAAGAGACCATTGGCCACCGCACCTTGCCAGCACTGTGCGGCCGCCTTGCCGGGCCCCCATCGCCGCCACGCCTTGCCGGTGTCGCGCATCATGCCGTGGCCGTGAGTCAAGGTCGCACATTGGGGCTGCGCTGACCTTGGCATGCGACGAGGCCGTGACATCGCCGGCCTGCTTGATGTGCTGCTGTGGTGCTGCGGCAAGCAGAGGGACGAGGAATAAGTGGTGGTTTGAGAGAGAGAGTTGGAGGGATGTGGACGATGTGCTGACGCATGCTACTGTGGTGCTGCTACATTAAATAAAGTAGGTGGTGGTGGTTGATATTTGTTAACGCATATAGAAATAATGCGAGCGCATGGAATTACTATTGTACCACTTTATCCAAAAGTATTCAGGGTATCATATTTCCACGAGGAACATATGTGTAAAAGTCTCTTAGCTAGTTCACCTAAGGTAACAAGAAGAAAAATAGCTCGGGTAGCGAGGTTTTCTAGACATAGAGATCCTAAGTTAAGATAGTTTTGCCACTATATACTTACTTTAGGCACTGACTTATACTTGATCTGCCATGTACCTCCGGCTTCTAGCTCTACGCCAAACACGCACGTGGGGGATTAAGGGGACGGACAGGGCTGTCACCACCTGCCACCTACCCCTCAACCGTAGGACACGAGGCAAACAAAGGTAGCCTCTAGCCTAGACACTACATCCACGTTATTGACTACTACTCTAGCGCTGTATAGGGTGATCCATCTTTATGAGGAGCCCTCTACTAGAGTATCCGCTACGAGAGCGGACGATGAACTCGCAAGTAAATAGTGAACAAGACTAACTTAAAGTAGAACTCGCCATCAAAGATAAACACGAACCTTATACTCCAAGTAGTATTCGGAACGTTGAGGTATAAGTGGAGAGGAGCCAATGATTCCCGACATTCCTTCCGCTAAGTGTACAAGGGGCCCTAAGTACACAAATGGAGGTAGCCGACAACTCCGATACTGTTGGCATTTGTTAACGCAAACAGAGAAATTCGCAAGCGTACGGATACTGTTGTAGCTTTCACCCAGGAGTATTCCAGGGTATTGTATTTATCCTCAGGAAAACAATGGTTAAAGAACTTAATAGTTGACCATAATGTATCCACTAACTAGTATACTGACTAGACTAACGTGGGGGTAAGTGATAAGATAGGAGTGCTTGTATAGCGAGAGAACTCTATGATAAGATAACAGAGTAGACAGGCTAAGCTGGGAGGGCAATAGGAGAGATCAAGGTCCTATTTACTTCTCCATTACTGTGGTTCTATTCTAGAGTAGACCAAAGGGATTAACTAAGCAAAGGTCAGACATAGCGATCACACCTTAATACTTTGGAGCAGTAGTACCTTTCCGATCCTCGAAAAAACTAGGAAGGGGTGATCGAGGGAAGGCTGCCAAAAGTTCTACGAAAATACCAACCCGAACGTGGTGGACTGCAAAGGCCTAGTCGGAGCTATCACCTCCGGGGCTACTACAACTATCCGTAGGGTTGGGCGCAAACTCAGGTAACCTATAGTCTAGACACCACGTCTACACTATCGATTACTACTCTAGCCACATATGATAACTAGAGCACTCGATCGAGCAAAGATCCCATGTCAAGGTGTAAACCACTATACTAACCATGCATTAACTAACCAACTAAGGCATGAAATAGATAACCATGAAGGACAATTTAGTAATTAGAGAAGATAAATATAAAGTACTGGAGTCTTACAAAGGACCGATACAAGATTATACCGTAACTCCGAGGCCTCTTCTAGAACTAGAGCTTCTCTCCCTAACTTCCAACTAGAGCTATTCTACTACTACATCTTTGAATTTGGAGTGGAGCTCTTCCATGTGGTGTGTGTGAGAGAGGGGATGCCTCCTCTTCTATTTTTATAACCATGGAAAGGTCGGTTTAGTAGAAAATTCTTTGCATGCCCACATGCAACTGATGTGGGGGAGGCACCAGGAGCTGACATGTGGTGGCTAGAGGCGGTTGGTACAACCCGCGCCCCTAGTGCGCCCGCACCCGGATGGCGCCTCCTCGTGGCCGCCTTTCGCATGGCGGTTCCTGGCTAGGCCTAGGCCGCGTCTCTGTCAGTGGTTAGACCAAATTCTTCGGTGGAGTGGGCCTTACATCTTATTCCTTGGACGGAATCTGCTTTACGCTTTGTCTCTTTTGCGCATTTTGCATGTGTTTTACTTGATAATCAAACATGTGTCCTTCAAAACATATAAACACAAAAACTTGTGGAATTCGTTAGTTATAACCCTATACTAAATTTGGTATTTTGAATAAATGGGTTTTATGTGGGGTTTTGATGGTTAAAATTATGCACTAAGGACCGCCAACAAGCTTCCCCACACTTGCTCTTTGCTCGTCCTCGAGTAAAGTTATGTGTAACTATGGATCATGACTTCAAAAGATATGATGCTAGCATAAAAGTTATTCCGTGTCATTCCTTATACCCGTGGATTTTTGAAGTGTCTACCATGTCGCCTTGAGCGGTTGAAAAGTGGAACGGCTATGACACCAAGTCATCACTTTCCCTTTTATGAAGCATACAAGGAGTTTTTTGTATTTTTGAAATTGAAAGCATAGCGCATACTTCTCCTCAAATGGTACTCTCAAGTTGCCTCCTTACCAAAGGCTTTTGAATTTGCCTTCCTTTTTCATCCTACTTCTAAAAAGGCTCATGTGGAGCTTTTGGTAGGGATGAAGTATGGAAGCTACTTGCATTGCGTATTTTGTTGAGTCAAACGATGGATCCAAGGAGAAAGATGTCATACAATCAAATCAAGATGTGCATGTGTGTGAAAAATTTGTGGTGGCTAACCTAATTCTACTATGCTCTTTAAAACACATCTCTCTCTTTATTGGGACTTCGAAATTTTTGTGAGAACATAGGCAATCTTTATTCTCATCTTTCTTTTATTTTTTTTCTTTCTTTCTTATCATATCTTTTTCTTTTCTCATCTTTCATTTTTTTCTTTCTTTTTGATGATAGCCTCATGCCTCTTTTTGCAACAAAACTTTTGAGAGAGATACCAAAGCGCATTTATTTTGATGGAACCTAACAAACATGTTTTTGTTCACTCAGAGTGTAGGAGTAGAACACTTTTGGATGGATCTAAGTCGAAGGCATATTTTTGCGCCTACTCCCAGTGTAGGAGTAGTGCTAATATTTGGTGGCGTGTGCGTGATCTTGATTTTAAAAGCATGATAGCTTTCTCAACAAGGGTCAACAAAGTTCGACAAAGCTCAGCACAAAAACAAGTAGCATATGTAGAAAGTTTTTATCACGATATTTGGCCTTGGTAGGAAATTTCACCAATGAGAAGTATTGCTATAAATTTTGAGTTTTTTAGCAAAACAGAAATTCTCCAAAAGCTTAGATAGAAAAGATAGGATTTCTTTAGTCTTTGCCATATCTCACTCCTCAACAACTTAGTTGACATGTTTTCCTAATAGACATGTATCCACAAGTAACAAGTGTATGAACTAGGAATAAAGTTTATGCCAGCCAATCTTTATAAAGTCAAGTTCATAGTTTGGCAAGATTTTATTTCACATTTTTAAGTCTGATTGGCATATCTGGAAATTTTTTAACGTAATCAAACTTATAGTATCATGGGTGAGAAAATAGAGTGCAAACCAGTGTGCCTGAGTGATAGCATGGAAGGGCCGGTTCCCCATACTTTTTATGTCATTTGACACTAAAAACCAAGTGTGAATGTTGGAGCATCTCCTTAGCGTGTATTACAGCACCCATGTTCCTAGACATCGTTCATCCTTCATTCCTGTAATTGTTAGTGGCAAAGAATACCCGAAGGGAACTTGTCTAGCACCAAGATTTTGTTTATTTGTGGGAGAAAGGGAGGTCATAGCTTTATTCTAAAAAAATGTAAGTCTAAGTTAAAACAAGTTTATTATGCAAGCAAATAATATTATAATATTTTTTATTATTATTGAAAAAATTCTAATAACTGAAAAGTGTTTTTTATTTACTTTATCAATTTTTTATGACTTTATCATGATGAGCAAGGCATATAGGTAAAACAAGCTAGAGACAACCAAAATGAAATGAATGAATGAAGCTCATGAAATAAGTGTAGAGAAGTTCACCCCCACACTTGAATTTTGCAATGTGCAAAATCAAATCTGGGTGGTAGCACTCTCCGTCGAATGTGCTTCACTATTGAAAGGATATTTGGTCGAATTTACCTTGCATTTCACCCCTTCGTTCTTTTTGCTCAAACCTAAAAGGTTAGTGACAAAAATACCCGAATGAGTAATTTGATAACTATGTCCTTAAGCTCATTTTCAAAAGTCATTTTATTGTTATTATTATTATTACCACTATTATTTTTTTATTATTTTGAAAGTAAAGGAATATAATTGTATTATTATTTTTTAAATATTGATGCATTTGTAAATATTGAGATTTGAAATTAAGAATGCATCAATTATGTGATAACTACCGATTTACCTTCGGTAAGGGCTCACCTTTTTAAGTCCGTTGAGCAGGACTTCTCCATTGCATTTTGCCTGAATTTGCATCATCTCATCATGGAGATGGAGAAGGATGATTGCACTTCTTGTTTTCGCCATGCCATCGTGATCTTTATGTGGTTTTGGCTTGGCGGGTTTGTGATTTTTTTCGATCAAGGTTTCATTCAAAGTTCACTAAATGAACTTTGATTTACCTCCGTTATGAATTCATCTCAAGGACTTACCCTCATGAATTTGATATTTACCTGTAGGGGTTAGCCCATGCATACAACCAATGTCTACACAAGCATATTTGGTTTAATAATCAAACTTGACTCTGTCAAATTTGATTAAGGTAGGCTGTATAACCTAAGTATTGGCGGTCCTTAACTCACACTTTTTACCACCAACATTTATATAAAACCTGCTAAAAAGAACACCAAACTTAGAAATAGGGTTTATAACTAACGAATTCCACGAGTTTTGGTGTTTATTCATTTGCAGGAGGACATTTGTGGGAATACACAGCTGAAATTGCAGTCTGGCAATTGGCTAGTCCATTTATATATTAAATTTTGATGACTTGTTTATCCAGGTCTTGTCTATGATTAAGCTTAACATAAAAATTAAATGTGTGTTGAACCTTAATTCGATATCAACTTCTACATAAAAAACTGTGTGTTTAAAGCATCTTTATATATAGTTCACATCATTAATCTCAACGGTTCTCTTAACTTTGAAAAGCATTAAGTTAATAATACTGCAAATATCTAAAAATGCTCACCGATTCTGACTTTGAGTAATTTCTAAAAATACTGCAAATGTCTAAAGCATGTTTGGATGAGATTTAGATACATGACTAAAGCATGACTAAAAATACTGCAAATATCTAAAAATACTGCAAATGTCTAAAGCATGTTTGGATGAGATTTAGATACATGACTAGACAAAAAATTGTGTTAAAATAAACACACTAATTGGATAACTAACCAAACATGCTCAAAATAAAATCACTCTATCTTTTGCTAGACTAGCAAAATTTATTAAGCACGTCAATCGTATCCAGTATTTCAGTTCATATTACCATGAGTAAGTAATGGTCCTGGTCCAGCTTTGGTGGCCTCCTCGCTAGCTTACAAATTGCTAACTACCACTACTAGAGAAATGATCTCTCGTCCATGGTCAAAAAGTAATTAGTCCCGGTTTTAAAATTGCAACAGTCACTAAAGGGAGGCTGAGACCTTTAGTCTCGGTTTGTAATACAAACTAGGACTAATTCCACCCTTTATTCCCGGTTATAACGGTCACCAAGGCGTGTCAGTGCGATAAGCTTTAGTCCCAGTTTGAGACACGAACCTAGACTAAAAGTGTGACTTTTAGTCCTAGATTGATACACGAACCCGGACTAAAGGTATCTTTAGTCCTGATTTGTGTATCAAACCCAGACTAAAGGTGCATCCGAAGTGAATTTAAAAATAAAGTATATCTTAACAAAGTCAAATATGTGGTGGAGTTGAGATGGCAACACGCACAAGGTTTGAAGTGGGAGATCTTGAGTTCAAATCTCCACAACCTTGATTTTTTTTACTCACCAGACACCTTTACTCCTAGTTATAGGAACCGATTCTAAAAATCAAGACATTTAGGACTGATTACATATGGGTTGGGAATTGGGATTGAAGGCAATTTCTCCCGTAGTGTACATATTTCAATTATAGCATCACAAAAAAACAATATGAAAGAGTGAAATACCCCTTCACACAAGGCTAGTTTGTTGGTGGCTAACATGCTTTTGAGAATATAAACAATTAATTGATATATCGTTTTTGAATTATGCTTAATAGATTGTTCATGAGTTTTTGTTCATCCAACACTATATGGACGACCACCTCATTTTCTTGATTAAAATTAGTCCAAATAAAATAATATTCTATTAGATACTCCCTCCGTTCCTTAATATAAGCTATATAATTTTTAGCACTAATATTGGGAAGGATATGAGATCGAGGAAAAAAAAGGAAAATCAGGCCATCTTCTCTCTCCTAATCAGATTGCTTTCTAAATCTAAGGGATTGGTTGGGGCATGTGCTATGTACGGTGGGAAGATTTCCATACTAATCGGCGTGGGAGCTGATATGTACCTATATTTTGAAATTTTCTTTAGAAATCTATAGGGCTTATATTAAGGAACGGAGGGAGTACTTCATAAGAAGCAAAGCGACATGTGAGAGGAAAAACTTTGCCTGCACAAAACATAAGAGCTAAGTGATAAATAAGTACACGAATTATCCATGGCTTCACGTGCAACAAAATAAATGTTAATGTTGCATGGATCTTTATATATATATATATATATATATATATATATATATATATATATATATATATATATATATATATATATATAAGAAACTAGAAACAACACAACTATCTTGATAAATCAAAATGTCTTAAAAGTAAACTTTCAATACAAATACAAGAATAAAATACAATTTGTGGAAGCTTAACAAGATCATGTAAGCAAAATTTTGATAAAACAAATAGTTCACTAAATGAAAACAACATAAAAAAGGTACTACCCTAAAATACTTGATAATAGAACATGTCTCTAAAACGAGTTTAGAGATGGGCCATGTTCCAACATATTTTGATGTATAAATCCATCTCCAGCTAGACCCCTAGACCAGCCACTACCATATTTTTGAGGATCGAGGGACAAAAAACGGCATGTAACTTGCGGGGCCCCTACTATGGTCCTTAAAAATAGGAGGCCTTCAAAACCCATCGTCAAGCACTCATGCATGTGGAATTCTAGGTTGCCCCAAAGTTAGTTTTTCCTGATTGGAACACCCATCACCATCTTCTTCTCCGATCTATGCCACTTCCCCAACCGCGCCGGTGTTTGCACTACTAGAAATATCCACTTCTATGATAAAAATCTTAATGACAAATCCAAAACCATCATAGAAAATTGCTTTTTATGACAAATATTTACGTTTCATCATAGATCAGTGGTGACAATCCTCCAACCCTCATTATCTATGACGAAATCAGATATCGTCACAAGAAACGTCATAGAAGAGCATAATGTTTCATCACAGATCACTCGCGTGACTCATATGTGACGATCCTCTTTAGAACTATGACGATCAGGGCTTCGTCATTGAACTAATTACACATCTGTGATGAAGTTTTCGAACTGTAACGAACGACACTTTGTCATAAATCTCCACACTATCCTTTCTCCATCCGACGTGTGCCTATGGGACCTGCAGTTATTCATTCGTGACACTTGCAATTCATCATAAAGTTCCCACTCGGTCCTTTCTCCATCCGACGTGTACCTGTGGGACTTGTAGTTACTCATCCATGATGCTTGCAATTCATCATAAAAGTCTCTAGTCGATCCTTTCTCCATCCGACATGTACCTAGGGACCCTTCTCCATCCGACTACTGGGACCCGACAGCTTATGTGTCACGTGTACTTGTAGAATCATTCTCCATCTCCATCCTACCTGTGGGACCCGATGGTTTGCGTGTCACGTGTACCTATGGGACCATCTGACCTTTGGGACCCAATGACTTACATGTCACGTGTACCTGTGGGACCTTTTGTCCATCTCAATCCGACCTGTGGGACTCGACGGCTTGCATGTCACTTGTTGCCGCTAGGGTTTAATAAATTCAAACTAAAAAACATGAGACCTAGGAGTCGAATCCAGGACCCAGATCAAGGAATAGACCGTCTTCACCATTACGCTAAACACCTGGTTGTGTTGAGATGTCTTTGGAGTCTTAATAGTAGTATATGTTCTCTGTGTAGACAGGTTGACTTATATATTGGATGTATTCCCTGCTAGTGGAAATAAATTTGTGCCTGTTTGACTTGCGGCGGCAGCGGTAGCGGATCATCCCTAGTGCGCTGTGGTGGCTCAAGTGTCCTTTTGGAGGCTAGGTGGTGGGTCTTCCTGGTGGAGCATGGCGGCATTGGTGTCCGTGTCCGTCGTGTGCTGTAGCAAAGGCGACAGATCTGATCCGTAGGTCTCCTTTCTCACCTTTTCCTGCTTGCTTCACTGTTTTGGTCCTTGCTTGAACATGAGGTATACAAGAAACATTGTAGCATTGTAGATCTGGTTAGGCCAATGCTGATGAAAAGAACTAGGAGGTGGCACTGGTTGGTTTTCTGCATATATTCAGTGTTCTTATGTATGCAACTCGGCCTGTTAATTGTCAAGTGCTTGCTTGATTATACCTATCTGTCTATACAAACATACATGCCCTTTGTTTCTGCCTTAAATTATTTTTTCTATCCAGTGCTTGCTTGATTCTACATTTTGTTTCATATGCTCCATTGTCACTAGTGAGCCCTTATGGTATTTTGAACTTGTAACATATCTGAGGCCACACTTCTGTGCCAATGATGTCTACATGGCTGTTGGATGTATTAGGATGCAGCTCATATGTTTGCTTTTTTGTGTCTTCTCCTTGTTGGCAACCAAGTTATCCATTTAGTTCCAAACAAGAGGAAGGCATCAAAAGCAAATCAATGCTTTGTGTCCATCATTCACATCACTGAGGTCAATAATGTTTAAGCTGCACATGTTGCTACTGATGCCAATGATGATCACTACCACTTGTTCACTGACATTCTACTTGTGAAAACTAAGGAAGCTCAATTAACTGCTGAAATTGTAATGGTTTTAGCTCCATTAACTACTACTCTAGTTTGAGTTATATATATCTATGTGGTGCTACTCTAAATTTACATGAGGTCATACCATGAAAATTGTTAGTGGTTGTTAAAGTTGCACTTTGGTATGAGTTGTGGACTTCACTGATGGATCTTTATTGGATTATTTTCCTCTTTAGTGATCTCATTACTGAGGAAGCTCTCATCGTACTACACACTGACGAAATGGAGGAGGCCCCCAACAAGAGGAACGCACTGGCTAGCCTCACAAAGGATGTTGTTTTTTAGATCGTCCGTCGCCTCCCTACCCGCTCCTTGTTCTGCTACAAATGTGTCTACCGCTCCTAGAAAAACCTCATCTCAGACCCCAACAACCATAAGAAGTTGCCCCAGACTGTGGTCGGCTTCTTCTGCGACAGTGAGAACGGCAATTGAAACTTCACCAGCGTCGTCCGTGGTGTACGCAACCACTCCTTGTAATTCTTGCCCTTCAAGATTGAAAATGTAGATATCTCAAATTGTTGCAATGGCCTCATCCTATTTTGGTGCCTTAGGGCTGATGGATACCGCTATGTCGTCTGCAATCAAATGACCCAAAAGTTTAAAATTCTGCCGCCTAGCACCCATGATGTTGGCCATGCTGTTGGTGAGGATCGCTTGGCGTTCGATCCGATAGCCTTCTCGCACTTCTATGTGATTGAATATGTGGATGTCAACGTTGTGTGCATTGGTGTGGAGATCTACTCATCTCAAACTATAGCATGGGGCAAGCATACTGATGTGACATTTACAGACAACCAAGTGTATTTCTTAACGGTTGTCTACATATTATGGGGCACTCTTGGGAGTACTCTATGGTACTTGCTATGGATATGGAGGGAAACACATGGAGGAAAATTGATAGACCTAGTGGTCTTCTCCACTCCATACATCAAGCTCAGGGTCACTTGTGTGTATGTACTATTGATGGTCCCAATGATTCCAAGCATTCAATCTAGATCCTTGAAGACTATGATACTGATAATTGGACATTGAAGCATACGGTCACCATGTGGATCCTGTTTGGAAGGATTAATATTAGATTTGGTTACCTAGATTTTGTTGACAAGGACATAGTGATCACAGTTCACCTAGAATAGAATTTGATTCTCTTTGCTAGGGAGGATGGAACAATCATTGTATATAACATGGACCGCAAAAAAGTTCATGTCATCCCTGTCCATGTCTTTTGGTATGGTAGACATACCATTAAAAGAGTTCATATATAGACCATACTATCTTCCTTATGTTCCTTTGTTCTTGGATTCATTAGCAGAGCAATAAATAAAGCTGCATTTGATGTATCTCTCTATCATGCATTTTAAATGGACCAATGTTGTTTGCTTGTCTATGGACATGTTAATTTCCTCAATGATGGATGATGTTGTTATTATTTCCGCTAAACTAGTGTGCCATCTTTGTTTTGTTTGCAAATTGAACTATTTATTTGGTGTGCACATGTGTTACGGTGGTGTTACAGCTCCCATCGTCGTTTCATCTGTTAATTCAGTTGTAGTAGAATACTTATATTGATTTCTAATGTCGTGGGTACTTGGGGTATGCTGATGAGGGCACTCCAAAATACACAAAAATGATACTTCAAAAGCACTACAATGCACCCGCCATATTGTACTACTATGCTATGCTACTATTAAGTTAGCCAAACTTAAAATCGTAAATGACACAGTAACAAGCACCACATAGATATATATGTTGCTACTGATGCCAATGATGATCACTACCACTTGTTCACTGACATTCTACTTGTGAAAACTGAGGAAGCTCAATTAACTGCTGAAATTGTAATGGTTTTAGCTCCATTAACTACTACTCTAGTTTGAGTTATATATATATATCTATGTGGTGCTACTCTAAATTTACATGAGGTCATACCATGAAAATTGTTAATGGTTGTTAAAGTTGCACTTTGGTATGAGTTGTGGACTTCACTGATGGATCTTTAGTGGATTATTTTCCTCTTTAGTGATCTCATTACTGAGGAAGCTCTCATCGTACTGCACTCTAACGAAATGGAGGAGGCCCCCAACAAGAGGAACGCACTGGCTAGCCTCACAAAGGATGTCGTTTTTTAGATCGTTCATCGCCTCCCTACCCGCTCCTTGTTCTGCTACAAATGTGTCTACCGCTCCTAGAAAAACCTCATCTCAGACCCCAACAACCATAAGAAGTTGCCCCAGACTGTGGTCGGCTTCTTCTGCGACAGTGAGAACGGCAATTGAAACTTCACCAGCGTCGTCCGTGGTGTACGCAACCGCTCCTTGTAATTCTTGCCCTTCAAGATTGAAAATGTAGCTATCTCAGATTGTTGCAATGGCCTCATCCTATTTTGGTGCCTTAGGGCTGATGGATACCGCTATGTCGTCTACAATCAAATGACCCAAAAGTTTAAAATTCTGCCGCCTAGCACCCATGATGTTGGCCATGCTGTTGGTGAGGATCGCTTGGCGTTCGATCCGACAGCCTTCTCGCGCTTCTATGTGATTGAATATGTGGATGTCAACGTTGTGTGCATAGGTGTGGAGATCTACTCATCTCAAACTATAGCATGGGGCAAGCATACTGATGTGACATTTACAGACAACCAAGTGTATTTCTTAACGGTTGTCTACATATTATGGGGCACTCTTGGGAGTACTCTATGGTACTTGCTATGGATATGGAGGGAAACATATGGAGGAAAATTGATAGACCTAGTGGTCTTCTCCACTCCATACATCAAGCTCAGGGTCACTTGTGTGTATGTACTATTGATGGTCCCAATGATTCCAAGCATTCAATCTAGATCCTTGAAGACTATGATACTGATAATTGGACATTGAAGCATACGGTCACCATGTGGATCCTGTTTGGAAGGATTAATATTAGATTTGGTTACCTAGATTTTGTTGACAAGGACATAGTGATCACAGTTCACCTAGAATCGAATTTGATTCTCTTTGCTAGGGAGGATGGAACAATCATCGTATATAACATGGACCGCAAAAAAGTTCATGTCATCCCTGTCCATGTCTTTTGGTATGGTAGACATACCATTAAAAGAGTTCATCTATAGACCATACTATCTTCCTTATGTTCCTTTGTTCTTGGATTCATTAGCAGAGCAATAAATAAAGCTGCATTTGATGTATCTCTCTATCATGCATTTTAAATGGACCAATGTTGTTTGCTTGTCTATGGACATGTTAATTTCCTCAATGATGGATGATGTTGTTATTATTTCCGCTAAACTAGTGTGCCATCTTTGTTTTGTTTGCAAATTGAACTATTTATTTGGTGCGCACTTGTGTTACGGTGGTGTTACAGCTCCCATCGTCGTTTCATCTGTTAATTCAGTTGTAGTAGAATACTTATATTGATTTCTAATGTCGTGGGTACTTGGGGTATGCTGATGAGGGCACTCCAAAATACACAAAAATGATACTTCAAAAGCACTACAATGCACCCGCCATATTGTACTACTATGCTATGCTACTATTAAGTTAGCCAAACTTAAAATCGTAAATGACACAGTAACAAGCATCACAGGAAGACCAGGAAAACTTCAGAGGATACTATCAGATGTGTTCAAATTTATAGAGGTCAGACTTTCTTACGTGTGTAATAACATTTCAACACCAATGGCTCCTCTGCTCTGCATTAGACTGAGGCTAGACTTGCTCCTCACTGCAAGGTTCTTGCAAGTTCAACAAATATTGACAAAGACACCAAGGCAGCAAAAAACAAACAGAAACCAAACAACCTGAGCTACACCATGCTCGATAGTTTGTAAGTGCAAGACTTGCTCCTAGTGCTGAAATTGTAATGGTTGTCACATGTACCTTCTTTAGATTTGTTTCTTTTAGGGAGCCACATAGGTATTTAAATTTACTGCACACGCAACAAAGTCCCAGCATCATAAATCTGACTAGGCCAGACACATCTCACGTTATACATGGAAACCTATTCCGTACGAGTACTTTTATTGAATCTTTAAAGAAAACAAATAAAATTGAGACAAAACAACAGAAAAGCAAAAGCAAAAACAATATTCTAGACTTGTTCAGATGAACTCCTCGTTGCATGGTTCTTTCAAGTTCAACAAATTTTATCAAAAACATGAGTTGGCTTCAACAGAGATCAAAGGTACTCATGAATGTTTAACAATTATAGATCAGATCAAAGACAACTAGAAAGAAATCTGTAGCGAAAAGCAACCAACAGGGGCTATAAACTAGCTACAAAATGACCAAAGGACTTGAGCTACACCACGCTCAATAGAGTTTAACCCACCTAAGGCCTTGTTTGGATGTGCATGTATTCATCTCTATCCACATGTGTTGAAGTAGATTGGAGTGGAATTAAACTAAATTACATTCCATTCCACTTCCACACATGTGGATTGAAGTGGATACACACGCATCCAAACAAGGATGTCCATGTATTCATCTTAATCCACATGTGTTGAAGTGGATTACAGTGGAATTAAACTGAATTCCATTCCATTCCACTCCAACACATGTGGATTGATGTGGATACACATGCATCCAAACAAGGCCTGATATAAAGTTCAACAAAAGTTAACACCAACATGCAAACAAGAGTTCACATATTTTGCAAGGGTGTCTCACAGATCAAACTTATTCATGACTACTAATACTACTGATATGTCCCAAAAATGAAGGGTCAAGGTTTGCATCTAGGATCTCATCCACATCCACCTTTGGTAAGATGGCATTGGTGGTCGGCTCAAAACTCTCGATCAGATAGGCGATGTCATCATCAGTCGAACGCGGCGAAAAACCCTACTCCGCCACTCTGAGGTTCACAGCTGTGCCAATCTAAAGTTGGACAGCAGCCAGCGCCATGGCAGCCCCCTAACAAATGGCTTCGGTCACCATGGCTCGAAGGCGGGCCGGCAGGGCTCGTAGGTGCTCCTCTACGGTGAACAGATTATCCACTTTTCCAATGGGGAAGGCTGCGTTACAGGCGGCTAGCATAGACAGCTGCAGGGTGTCGACCCACATGCTCAATACCACAGTATGGTTCATCATGTGTTGGGCCTGCTCCTTAGTGATCGCCAATTCGCCTTGCGCCTAGGAGGCCAGATTCTTAGAAGCTTGAAGGGCGTCGCACGCGGCATCTAGCTCACCGCGTAGCATCTTGGCATTCAGTCTGGTCGATGACAAAACCGCTTGGACCTCACTGTAATCCATCAATAATTGATAGTAGTCTTTGTCGTTTGAGGATTCACACTCTTATGAGGATTCGCCCGCTTTAGAACTAGAGGGCTGTGCGGGGACAGACGGGCTCGACGGCGGCAAGAGGAGATGGGACAACTCTCCGGCATCACCGAGCGAAAGCCTCATGACCGGGGATGGTGCCGCCATAGAGGAAGCACTGCACAATGCAAGCCAAGTTCAAGCCCATATCAGATAAGGGGGAGAGCGATCTAATTGAGAAGGCAAACGACTTTTACTGAACTGACCGGTGCAGCATGGCATGGAATCGCAGGTGGCTACCTCCATCGGGGGATGACTCATGGGGCCTCTTTCCAAGCACAATCGTGGACAAAGAACTGGGCTCTAGGGCCAACAAGGTTCGGGACATCGTTGTGCCCACGATCATCTGTTGAGATAGTAGGCAAATTCCAAATACTAGTTAAATTAAACAGCATGAACACAAATACTATTGTGAGCATTGCTCGCATACTCTACTTAAATGAAGATAAACAACATGAAAAGTGTTGGTGGTCACTAACACCCATTTTGACCATCAACATTCCACCCAAAAGCATGAAAGACTAAGGTAAATCATCATCACATGTGTAGAATTTTGTTTAAATTTCACCTAGTTCCACTTGTGCTTGTAGAATTATTCGTATGCAGGAAATATGGCAAAAATAGGCCAAAATGGTGACAAACATGGACCAAGGAAGCAAGTGGACATGGCAGGGCCACATGGGCCCATAGGCCAGCACCACCTAGGTGTCCCTTGGCTGCACCAAGTGCCAACTTGGCACTTTACCACGTCACCGATCCGTGGGAGCTCCTCCAGAAGCAATACCAAGCATTGATTCAAGTCAATTCTGACCAATGGTCACGATGAAGAGGCCATGGATCCATGCACCCATTGTAATAGACTTGGAGCCTCACCAACCGACTTACTAGCCAAGTTTCACCATGTGTTGTCTTCACAACCGTCATTGCGGAGCAACCAACACCCTTGGATGCAAAGGCGGTGCATTCAAGGGCCGGCCGATGCCCTACTATCGCCTCCCGGTGCCCTAGGTCCTCCACCAACCTTGCCACTACCTACAAATGCCCCCATGCCTCTCTACACTATAAATAGATGGTGTGGAGCTCGGTGGAAGGATGGCCCCATTCA
The DNA here is from genome assembly GCF_019320115.1 of Miscanthus floridulus. Lineage (NCBI taxonomy): Eukaryota > Viridiplantae > Streptophyta > Magnoliopsida > Poales > Poaceae > Miscanthus > Miscanthus floridulus. Next base: position 84,477,623 of record NC_089593.1, on the reverse strand, counting down.
ATTCCAAGCTCTCCAAGCTTTTCTTAGCTTTCTAGCTTAGCATTAGCTATAGAGTAGTAGTCTAGTAGTGGAGTAGAGCAAGAGCAGGAGCTGCTCTCGGAGTCTGGAAGAGTCTTCTGGTTTTGTATAGCTCCTTTGTAATTCCTTCATTTTAGCATTTACTTTATTTAGTATTTATTTAAGTACTTTATTCTAGTATTATTGCTTTGCTTTACTTTAAGTACGTAGTCATTAGTGTTCATCATCAGTGAGCTTAGGTGCTTGTTGTTTGGCATTAGTAGCATAGGTTATCTTATAATTAGTAGTCTTTCGTTAGTACCGGTTCCACCGTCTGGTTAGGGTGCTTTGATCTCATTTCATTGGAGCTTGGATCAAAGTAGTAAGTTTATAGATTAAGCGTGGTGTTTAGGCTATAGATTACCTATGGATATGGCTAGGCCTCCGGATAGATTGTGGTAGGTGGCAAGTGGTGACAGCCTTGTCCATCCTCTGTATTCCACCACGATAGGTTTAGTTATTAAATCATAGGGATTGTGGCAGACCTTGTCTATTTAACTCTCCTAGTTGATAGGCAGGCTATGCCCCAAAGTACTATTGCATTTCTCCTAGTCATTTGTTTACCCTTAGTTACTAGAAAGATAAATCGCTCGCTATCCCACCTAGCTATCTCTAGGTTAGCTTGTATTTAGTAGTTTAGTTTAGGTAGTTTACATTCATCCTTCACTATTGTTCACCTACCTAGGATTAACTTTAGTCTTCCTTTAACAAATCCTAGTCCAATTATAAATTCTAGCCTTCTGCCTTCCTGAGGGATAAATTATAAATTCGACACTCGGTAGTCACCGAGTGAAGCTACGCGATAATTCTATGTGCTTGTGGAATCCTCCAATAGTCATTAACAAGTATCAACAAAGAGTGGTGATGATCTGCCTCCAAAGGGGGAACTAGCGGGTTAGACAACAGGCCGATGGGAGATCCGTCTATTGGTGGAGGATTACCGGTGTTGAAGGCCTCCGAGGACTCCACATCGACAGACAACCTCGTCTGCTCCACCATGATCCTAGCAGGAGGCATCGGTGGTGCAGTAGGGTGGAAGGCAAAAGCTTTGGGATGGAATTAGGAGCTTTGGAGAGAGAAGGCAGCAGGTATAACCTTCCCTCTCACCTATTGTCTCTACTATTATAGTTTGGGGGCCTTCGACCACCCCACGATCGAGACATTTGCGTGGGTGGGCGGTGGGGCTTCGCCCCATCACGTCAATGCGGCGGTTCGGGAGGCGACGTCCCCTACTGCAATAGGCTGCTGATGCCACCCATGTGCTCGTGCCTACGTGGGAATGCGGGAGCATGTCGTCTAGGTAGTCAAGATTTTAGATGGTCGGACCTTGTGTGATGCTCTCAAGTATAAAATTTATGAATAAAAATAATCATTGATGCATGGTACTTGCTAGTTCAACAAATCTTATCTAATACACAAAAATAAGATGAGTTGGGTTCAACATAGATCAAAGCCACTCATGACTACTACTACTACTGATACAAATGTTGTGACCAAGTGCGCTTGGTAGGCAATAGTTTTACTCATAGCTCTATACTATATAGTGTCCAACGAGATCTAATGTGTCATATTTTAGACTTTCTTGTGAGCGTAGTAAAATATGAGAGTGAAGCGAATACGTCAGGAAAGCTGGACACAATAAGTGATTCGAGAAAAGGAGCTTTTGACATGCTTGAGACTTGAATACCTGGTGTTGTAGTGATAAGTCTTTTACGTACTTATTTGATTCCAATCCAAGTAGTCACAGCAGTCAAGGGGCAGACTGAAGGCATGTTCGGCTTGGTCAGATTTACAATGCTTGGACAAGGACTCTAGGGCAAGGCAAGATAAAGATTTTTTCCAACTGGTGTGCTTCATCTCGGGTACTATCGCGTTCCCTGGGGAATCACAACCTATCATACCACAGAAGGCGTGTTCTACCGGAGATGCAGGAGCATTGATGTTCCTAACCATACACTGATGAGACGGCATGGGCCTCAGCACTGGTTTTTACTACATGTTAGCTCCCCCACTGATGCCCCATCGATGCGTGCAGTCCTTGCATTTGTGACAACACCAAAAACATAGAAAAAGAAAGCCCCCACGAGAAGAGAACGAGAATAGAGATATATCAGCAAAGATTCCTCAACATTGTCAAGTTCCCCAGTTGGCATGGCGGGGCTGCAAGAAGACATGGTAGGACTGAGCTAGATCCACCTGGAGTGCTTGAAGATCCTTCGTCCTAAAATGTATGCAAAAAAATTGGTAAGTGCCTGTTTTCTATTTGCTGAATTCGATCTGCTAGGCTTTGCCATTGGGAATGAACTTGTCCCCCTATCAAGCTATGTCAATCTTTGTGAACGCAGAAGCTGCCGGCTGCGATTGCCCGGGCCGTCGGAGGTCTTCAAAAACTCAAGCTTTGTCTGGACGATGAGCAGAGCCTAGCCTAGTGGAAGGAGGAGGTGTTCCCCGACCTCACCGACGACATCCACTTGTACCTTCACCGAGGATGGAGTCACTTCACCCGCACCCTCGATCTCTGTGATGGGTACTCTCTTGTATTGCGGTATGATGGGCAGTCATAGATTAATGTCAAAGTCTTCGACATTACCAACTGCCACAAGTAGTACCCGCACAACTTCGAGGCCAGCGGTAATAAGCTCTCCCTACCCATCATGGAGCCGAGGAGTTTTGCAGTGATCTTGAAGAAGTACCACCTCAAAGCAAAGTATTTGGTGAGCACTCGTGTGAGACACAGAATGTACCGACGATGTGGCAAGTTACCATTGTCCTCTTTGTCATCAGTCTTTTTTTGTGCGAGGCGAAGAACGTGCTAGGGGACATCAAGTGAGCGCACGACTACAAGCAGTGGCGCATCATCGAGCTGCAGATGGCTAGGTAGTCCTATTTCATGGGCTTGGAGAGGACCTTCACAAACAAAGTCTTGTGAGTGTCATTCAAGTACGGGTGGGGCACCTTCTGCGCTGACAACAACCTCAACATTAGTGACACCTGCTTCTTTAGTGTGATCCATGAGGCCACATGCAGCAATGATGATGATGAGGAATGGGAGGAGGAGCTGGAGGACAATGAAGCTAAGCTCAAGTTGGAGGTGCACAAGACAAACGACAGATGGAGGTGGTGAACTCAGCTCAAGAATTGACACGATCTGTATTTTGTTATTTCATCAAACATATTATCAGGCCTGTCATGATTTCTAAGTATCGGACTGTCTTAGGCCCTGTTTGGATGGACTACAACTAGTTAGCCATGGCTAAAAATTAGCTAATTAGTTGTTTTATTAGTCCATACATGTTTGTATCCTGAACTAATTGTTGGGTTCTATGGACTAGTTGGATGGCCCTTGATAGTTGCCATCATTGTATTTCGTTGTTCATTGACTCGTAGTGATCCGGAGCGTCTATATTTCCTAGGGTCAGACTGTTTTAGGCTCTAGAAAATTTCAACATCTATATGCCCATGTCCTCCAATCAGAAAGGGCAAACACTATTAGTATACTATAGATCAGAAAGGGAATTAGAAAGAGAATTACAGGCAAAAGCAACCAATAGAGGCTAGACAGAGTTTAACCCACCTAATACAAGGCTCAACAAAAGTTAACGCAGACATAGCGATTGCATGGGTTAAACTCTATTAAGCGTGGTGTAGATCAGGTCCTTTGGTCATTTGGTAGCCATTTTCTAGCCCCTGTTGGATGGTTTTGTTTGTTGGTTTCTTTCTGGTTCTCTTTCTGATCTATACTATGGTAAATATGCATAATAGAATTCATCCAATCATGTCTCTCGTCGAGCTAATGCCTAACGGAGGAGCCACATAGCTATTCAAAGTTTAATGCACACATAAGAAACTCTGAGCATTGTAAATTTGACCGGGCCGGACACATCTCACGTTATACAAGGAAACCTGTTTCACACTAGTACTTTTGTTGAATCCCTAAGGCCTTGTTTGGATACACATGTATTCATCTTAATCCACATGTGTTGAAGTAGATTCTAGCAGAACTAAACTAAGTTCCGTTCCATTCCACTCCAACACATGTGGATTGAAGTGGATACACATGCATCCAAACAAGTCCTAAAGGAAACAAATAAAATTGAAACAAAATAACAAAAAAGCAAAACCAAAAGCAACAAAAAATCAAAAGGCTGCACAATACACTATATTTGAGGACAAATTTCAAATGCCAAAACACACTACATTCGAAAAGAGTGAACTACTAGTTTCTTATTTCAATTTCCCATTAGAAAAATGGATTTTTGGCAAAGCATACAGTCCTCACTGCAATACAGAGCCCTTCTTCCCATCCATCTACATAGCCGCAGATGTCGCCTTCACACGAAAAATCACCGTGCACCTGCGCCGGCGGCAGTAGCGACAACTTGCCCCACATCGTTCGGAGGACCACCACGGCGGCCGGGAGGCGGCACAACACACACCCCTTGATGCTTAGCCACCTACTCGTTGGTCCACCACCACCGCCTACGATACTTCCTTGCCCTCGACCTGTCTTATGTACTGCCTTGTAGTGTCATCGTCGTTGGCATCGCCATTGTGCCTATAGAGCAATAGGGCAACCAGATAGGCCACCAGATTGTGCCTGCCATCAGCGGCGCGGGCGAGATCATCAAGGCATGGCCAAGGGTTATGCTTTTCCATGAATACGGTTTGTATCCTAGTGAGGAAGCAAGCCTCTAGGTTACCAACTTGGGTCAGGCTAGCAAGGAGGGCTTTGTAGTCGACGGGTTGTCCAATGTCTTCCCGTATTTGAACCAATCCAGTGCCAGATGTCGACCGACGGCGACATCACCGCAGATGTGGTGCATGGATGAGCAGGTCACCCATAGGCTACGGAGGTCGTCCATGGGTCACTCTGAGGTCATAGCAAGGTGGCTGGCACTGGCAATCACAATTTGCACCTTGGTAGGGAGCGCCATTAGTGACATGATTATCGTGTGGATTGAGCTATGGCATGTGGACGGCGGCGAGCCGTAGGGCTAGAGAGGCAGAGTGGCATGACATATGTTGTTTGAGGAGGAGGCGGGGGAGGCCGCCGAGTGGGAGCTATAGTAGGAGTCAAACAATGGGAGTGAGGCTAGGCTTTGTACACACAAGGACGCCAGGGCTGGAACAGGCTTCTGACATGAGAGCACCATGTTCATCATTACTAGTATCTGAGTAATGAATATTTTAGATAGGTCAGACCTTCTGTCATCTGGTCAAGTATAGAGTGCAATCCAATCCAAGTAGTCGTAGGCTCATAACAGCCATGGGTACTAGCTAGCTAGAGATGGCTACATGGTTTCATAGGTTCTGATCGTCTGCACTCCTGCTGCTCCTATTTGTAGCACAACCGATCAGGCAAAAGTTCTACTCATAGCTGTACAAGAGTTACATGTTCGGCCCATTCAAATTTACGCTGCTCGGACTATTAGGTGAGTATACGGTTTACAAGAAATAGGTAAACGTCATTTCGTCGAATATACTAGAGGGGCATGGTCGGGGGGAAAGTTGTGATTGTTTATTGTAGAGTACAAATCTGTGGTATGGTGACTAGTTGCCATCTATAAGCATGATTTTGGTTAGAATAAATGTCAATCAAGATCCTCAAACCAGCATGGAACGCAAAAAAAAGTTCATACAAATAGTACTATTTGATATGAAGCACGTTACCTTTATCTAGATCCTCAACTAGCATGGAATGTAGTTGGGAAAATGCAAACAGGTGAGGGAAGGGGGAGCCAGAAGGTAGGCGATTGATACAATGCTATCGGATGAGGGAAGGGTGTAAGCTCCTTTCATATAGACCTTGCACGGCTAACCAGAGTGAAGCAAATGCAGCAGGAAAGCTAGACATAAGAAGTTAATCGAGAAAAAGAGCTTTTGCCCACCATGACATGCTTGACACTTGAATGCCTGATGTGGTTGTGATAGGTATTTTCTGTACTTATTTTACTCCAATCAAAGCAGTCACAACAGTCGAGGGGCAGACTGATTGCTAGGACACTTTATAATATCCTATGAGATCAAATACACTACGGACGGACTTTCTTCCATTTGTAGTAAAAGTTAGTAGCTATGGCTCATTCGTTCTACATTAGATCGAGTCGAGACTTGTTCAAATGAACTCCTCGTTGCATGGTTCTTTCAAGTTCAACAAATTTTATTAAAGAATTAACACAGACATGCATGCAAGTAATTAAGACTCCATATACGGTCGTCACACAGAATAAACCTAGTCATGACTTGTACTACTAATACGTCCCACATAGATCAACGGTTGAGGTAGACATGTAGGATCTCATCCATGTTCATCTTCACTAAGACAGCCTTGGTGGCCAGCTCAATGCGCTCGAACAGATCATCCATTTAATCTTCGTCATTCGATGGCGGTGGAAAAGCCTGTTGCACCACCAGGACTTTCACTGTTGTGCTAAATTGAAGCTGGGTAGCGACCAGCGCCATGGTAGCCCCTTGATGGATGGCTTCAGACACCATGGCCTAAATACGGGCCGGCAAGGCTCAGAGGCGCTCCTTTAGTGCAGTGGTCAGATCGTCCGCTATCTACACGGGGAAGGCGGCATCACAGGTGGTAGTAACATTGATAAGTAGGTTCTAGACCATCGCCTCAACGACTGCCTTCTTGCCTCGAGCCTAGGTGGCTTCCTATTGGGCGACGCTAAGTGTGGCTTGCGCGGCCTTTAGCTCATCCCGTAGCTTGTCGGCGTCTAGACTGCCCCTGAGTACAATTCTATGGCCTTGTGGTAAGACTCATTTAATTTAAAGTATTCTTCATTGTCTGAGAATTCAACACTAGAAGAATGTCTACGGTCAGATGGGTTCGGCGATGGTGTGCAGTGATGGGACGTCTCTCTGCACAATGCAAGGCAAGTTCAAGCCAATAGGATAAGGGGAGAGCGATCTGATTGAGAAGGCAAATGACTCACGGGACTGTTTGGTTCAGCAGGGGATGAAATAGTCACTGGTGGATGGTTCCTAAGGGACTAATTGAGAAGGCAAATGACCCACCGGGGGATGGTTCCTAAGGCCGCTTTCTGAGCATGACCGCGGACAAAGAACCCGGCTCTAGGGCCAATGGTCCTCGAGACACCATCACGCCCACGTCCACTTGTTGAGAGGGTAGGCAATTTCGAAATACTAGTTAAATTAAGAAGCATGAACACAAATGCTAGCGTGAGCATTGCTTGAAAACTCTAGTTAATTTAATGAAGAGAAACAACAAGAACAACGGTACATGAAAAAAATCACCTCATCAGTAGGAACTACGGGCGGGTGTGAGACCATGCCGATGAGAGGTCCATCTATCGGTGGAGGATGGTCAGTGTTGAAGGCCTCCGAGGACTCCCCCCTACCATGATCCAGTGTGTACTCTCCCATAACCTTCATCACCCATTGGTCTAGGTCATCCTCATGGATGGTGACCCTTGACTCAATTGTAGGGTTCGTCGGGCCTCGAAACTCCCACGGGGGGCGGTGCTTCATCTTCAAGGGGAGGACCTAAAGGCCGATGAAGGTACGGATCACCCTTGTCCCCATCAGGCCCCGATGCTTCAGGTCCATGATCACATCCAACAAATAGGGCACATCCTACATGTCCTCCTAGGGCAGTAGTTCCTCCCATGACTCTAGGAGGTCACCACATAGCCAGTCAGGAGAATAAGACAGCAGCAACGACCTCTCATTGGGAACATAGAGCCACAACTTTTGCCACCCCAAGTCTGTGGAATGGTAGCGGTCAAGGCTCAGGTACCTATCCTCCATTATAGGACAAAGTTAGATCAAGGCGCCCCCCTTCTGAGGAAGATGGACCCCCTGGGCATTGAACGAACCACCTAGAATAAAGACCACCATAGCTCATAGTGGCTAGGGACTCCCAGGAAGCCCTCGCACAGCATGATGAAGATGGAGAGGTGGAGGATCCCCTATGGGGTCATGTCGTGGAGGTGGAGCCCATAGTAGTACAGCAACCACCAGAGTAAGGGGCACGCTAGCACCCCAAACCCAAAAGAGTGGAAATGGGCGAAAGAGACAACCTCTTTCTCCTCCGGGCTTGGCTCCACTTTGGTTCTCGGCGGGACTCTCCACTCGATCATGTCAGTGGCCTCTGGAATCACCGTGTTTAGTTGTAGCTCATCGAATGCCTTGTGGTCGATGGATGACTTCGTCCACTACATGGTCATGGTCCTCACAGGAGGTGTCGGCTGTGCAAAGGGCGTAGTAGGATGGAGGGCAAAAGCTTTGGGATGGAAGGAGGAGATCTGGGAGGGAAGGTAGCTGATCACAGAAGGTAGCAGATAACCTTCCCTCTCGCGCCCTTGTGTCTTCTATAGTTTCAGGCCATGGAGCCACCCTACGCCCCACGACCACTAACACATTTGCATGGGTGGGCGGTTTGGCTTCACACCATCACATCAATGCGACGGGCCACAAGCCGACGTCCCTGCTCGAACTGCCTGCTGACGCCACCCATGTGCCCATGCCTGTGCCAGAATCTAGGAGACTACAAGATGAAAATGGACGCCGCACATCATTTATCAATACTATATGGGTAGTCACAATTTGAAACCACTGGACCTTCTGTGATAAACCTTATCACTCCACTAGTGTCCGGCTAGTGAAAAATTTAAAGGATTGTTCTATCTATAGGGTGCAGAAACATTTCAACAGCTATGCATCCGTCCTTTGATGGTTACGATCAGCCCAAATCTAAATTCAACTACTCCCTCCATCCCAAATCAATGAGTCAGAATTGTCAAATTTGAAAAAAAAAATCAATGTAATAAGAATCAACCAAAGTATATGAAGTATGAAAGAAATAAAGGAAGATAAACATAGTTGGACCAACATAAAAACTTCAAGTACATTATGTAGTATTTCTCTAATCTCTAATTTCTAAAAGAACTCATCTCCCCAAGGGGACTCATGTCAGACGGTTGACAAATTGCATTCAGTCGATCAACATGAGTGAAGATGATAGAGTCTCCTCCCACAAACACAGTAACACTACCAAGTCTTTTCCTTTGCTCTAAATTCCTAACACGGATAAAAATCTCACCACTATCATAGTCTTCGACAACTGTAACAAATCAATGTTTACCAAGCATATAACAAACTATAGCTTCAACAACGATCCATCAGGGTTGTTGATGAACATGACATCCCCAAGCAACAAGCACCCCTTGTACGATACATGGTGACACTCCTAGCTGCCAAAGCACAAGCTTGCTGATGGAGTAAACATGGGTGTTGTGGTACGATGACATCTCTCTATATACATATAGAACAAAAAAACACAAGGTAAAAAATCATTAGAAAAAGCAAGAACCAGCACAAAGAAACAGAATATTGCCTAGGCCATATCTTAGCCTTGATTGAGATCCTGACTAGAATAAAATGACAAACAAACTAAAACTCACCTAAACAAGGACAATCACTATTGTTCTATGGGCAACAACTACTAACAAAGTTGTAGAACTGCCTCCTTTCCTTGGCTATCAACTTGCAAGTGAAAAGTAAAAGAGACCAGGAAGGATATTTATACTTGACACAGACACTAACAAACATTAGAAGACGTGAGTCCCCATAGCGCTACTAATTACTAACAAAATAGATTCAGAATATGAGTAGTCAGAGTAGTAGTTGAGGGGTTGGCGCATTTTTCTGCTTTGATTACGAGAAAGTCCGGCGTGTTAAATACACAGAGATGTAGACTTTGTCGTTATTAGAGTAGGAAAACGCGTTAACCCCTCAACTACTACACTGGCGATTTGAGAAGAAATGGCGACGAGCAATGGGAATGTACTCGAGCGATAGCATGTACAGCACCGACTGTGACTCGAGCTAGGAGGAGGATGATCTCGAGTACTACGACTCATCCAACGATGAGTCTGGTGAGTCGACAAATCACCAGAGCACTAGCGAGGAGGAGGATGTTTTTTCTCTTTCTATGAAAACTCAAATCCCCTTAGAATCCATGACTTTTTCTAGGTTGAAAAATCCATGGGGATATCAATAACCCATTTAGTTATTTATGGAGGATTTTCCATCCCTGGGCCTACCTTCCCCTTGCTTTCAAATTATAGGACTTAGTTCAAACAGCCGCTGATGCAGTCACACAAATAAAAAAAATCGATAGATGCAGCACAACAAGCTACAGCGAGTAGCTTTATTTATTTATTTGGTAATTTTTAGGTGTCAAATTCATGTATCTTTTAATTATTTATTTATTATCATCATCTTTTAGTTTTATGTTTATTTATATTATTATGAAAAAAACCCAGAAAGGCAACAACTAACTCATCGGATATATAAATAGGTACACATGAGAAAAAAAATAAAAAGACAGATATTAGGTAAGTAACATTTTGTCGTAATCATTTCCTATTAAAACACGGAATAAATTCTAGTCTCTGTTGAGCACCGCGCTGAGTAGTCTCGCCAACATGCCCCGAAAATTTGATTTCACACCTCGCCGAGCAGTCCCGCCAACACGCACCGAAAATGAGATGTCTCTCTTTTGCCCTCCACGCGGAAAATAGGATTACCACACCATCGATTTCAGACAATGGCATTTGTGGTAATGTGATGGCCACATAAAAGCACAAAGAGTCATTGTCTCCGCCTCCATCTCCTTTCTCCAGTCGCACCATCTCTCCTCTAGCTCCAAATCCTAGTCCCATGACCTCCCTCTCCACTCTCCAGCCGCCCCCTCTACCATCAGCACAGCAGCTCGACTCCCTCTCCACTCTCCAGCCGCACCGTCTCTCATACAATTTTGAACCCTAGCCTTGATGATGGTATAAGAGAGATCTGAATCCCCTACCTCGGCACCTGCCATGATCGAGCAGATCTGAACCCTAGCCAGAGCCAGATCTGTTACCCCTTCGTTAATGCTGGCCGCACCAACTCTGTGACCATGATGACAAGATCATATCTGAACATGGACACGGAGGAATAGGTACCCAAATTCCTTTTATGATGTGTGCTCTATTGTAGAGGCTGAATCAAGGATATGTAGATAGAGATGGGGTTACATATTTCTTATAGTTGAGTGTAGCTGACATGTGCTTTATTGGATTAATAACTTCTATATAAGCAGTAGTTACTAGTTACGCGCTTATTTGCATACTCTTGCCCTATTGTGTTGACATTCCATAGAAGCTTTAGTTAATAAATGCCTTTGCAATCTAGAAAGATGGAAGAACTTGGAATATGTGTGGGCCCAAAACCTATGTCTCCAAAGGAAACATTTGCAATCTAGAAAGATGGAAGAAAAAAGGATAGACGATGAAGATATGGAATATATACCTGAACTAGGGGAGGTAGTTGAGGGATTTGATGTTACAGATGAAACAGATTCAGATTTAGAAGATGAGCCAGTACCCCTAGCAATTGAGGTGCTTGTTCTATCTTCTATTTAGTTCAAAGGGGGGTAGGTAGCAATGCAATGCTTTACTGTTTGGATAGCAATGCAATTTGTACATGCTTGCTGCTTAAGTTTGTATCTCCAATTTTAGTGTCTAGGTAGAACGAGCCATAGAGGAGGCTCTATCAGCAGGACAAAAGGCAGCTCTACCATGAGTCCTAGTCGAAGGCACTCCAAGGGTGGAGGTATCAGCAGCAGGTGAACATAATTCTCCATCACCACGGACACCTATACCTAGGTATCAATTCAAACTTCATGAAATGACTAGAAACATTTGTTAGGACATCACCCTATCTAGCCCTGTGAGAGATAGCCCATGGCTAGATGATGATAGCCATGCTGAAGAGGAGCCCTCTAATCTACCTAGCCCTGTGAGAGACTGCTCATGGCCAGGTGATGATAGCCATGCTGAAGAGGAGCCCTCTAAGCGACCTAGCCCTGTGAGAGACTGCCCACTGCCAGATAATGATAGCCATGCCAAAGAGGAGCCCTCTGAGCAAACTCCCGTCTCTACCCACCCGCTGAACAATAAAAGTTGCCTAGGTTTGTATTACCTTACAAATGTCTATCAATCAATTCGCACTAGCCATTTTAATATCCATGTTACTTTTCTACCAATCTAAATGTATGAAAACTTTGTAGTACTGTTGCTGAGAAGTGCAAGGAAGTCGAGGCCTCGAACTCATGGAATTTTGCTTGACCAAATGAGCAAATTAATGGGAGGATTGAGGATTCCCATCGCTATTGCCGAGGGAAACAGAAGTCCACATGATCCAGTGCAAGCTGCCAAGTTTGTCTTAGAGGCAGGTGTAGTAGTCAGGCATCAAATACCAATTTTGACGCATTGGAAACATTATAAGAAGCACTCAGGTGTCATCCATTACAAAAATTTTCTAGAAAGGCTAACTGTATGTATGGGTATCCTCTCTTGACATTCAACTCTGCTTTGAGCAACTTTAATAGATTTACTTTTCATTCACACTACTACCGACCAACACAAGAAGCTTGCTAGAATCTATTGCAGTCTGGGATACGGCAAGCATGCTATTGGTTGAAGCAAACCTACTTCAATGGCGTCCCTGCTGATGAGATCCGTACGACCTCTCCTGTCCTGTCCATGAGTGACGCATAGTGATGTGAACTTGTTGAGACTTGGTCTAGTGCTAAGAACAAGGTGTGTGTGTGTGAACCCATTGATTTCTAGTCTAGTCTTGCTATGGTCTACTTGTGCTGTAGTCTAACACAAATGAAGCTATAGGAAACATCTAAGATAAACAAGTGAAACTATGCAAAAGTGAAGTACCACTGATCTACAGGATCTCGCTCCTCTGTTGTCTAGCTACAAACATTTGTAAGTGATAGTTGTGTTTTATTGTTACTCTTGCCTTTGTTTAAATATAAATAGAAACTCATGTGCAATGTGAACAGAAGGAGAACAAGAGGAAGGCCGCAGAACACGATCAACAACTTGATGAACAACATGATGATCCAGGACTTGAACAACATGGTTGACCTAATGAAGATGTTAATGTTGTGGAAGTCTTCAAGGACTTCCATACCGGTATGAAAAAGGGCCTAAGTGATGCTGCAAGAGCAGCAGTTGTAAGTGCCTTCATTTGCTTTCCTTGAAATCTAATGTGGCAACATCATTTAATTTTGTAGTTACAATTTTACATGAATCAATATGGTAACTATACATTGTGCTTATGTAATCTCTATCAGTAGTAGGCTACAAAAGACCTATGCATTGTGCTTATGTAATCTCTATCAGCAATAGGCTGAGGAAGTCCGATGCATTACTTGTTATGAATTAATCTCTTGGGTTTTCAATTGAAGTCCTCTTCCACTATCTATAACCTAATGTTTTATTGATTGAATTTCGCAGGAAGGTATGGAAGCTACGCAAGCAAAACCTGTTACTGATGGGCAGTAACCAATGACTAGTGCTGATGTTGTTTCCAAGGTCCTCTACCTCTACCAAGGCAAGCCCCCCTCCTAGGTAAGCAGGAAAAACCTTTTTTTTGAAGAATACTAGTATCCTGAGAATCTCCACCAGAGTAGAGACATCGATGGAGATGACACTTCGGGAGTGGCTTGCTGGTGAACAGGAAAGTACCATTGCCCTCATTGAACTAGTGGATGAACTAAAGAGGAAGACAGAAGAGTCTGAAAGGGAGTTTGAGGAATTCAAAAAACGACAACAGGAGGAGTACAATAGGCTCTGTGAGCAAGTCATGCGCTTAAGCTCTCCTGGTAATTAACTCACAGTCTTCAATTCCCGCAGCTTGATGCAGTGAACATTTGTGGTCTGTTGTGTGAAGTCATGTGATGGTTTGTTGTGGTGATACTCTATCAGTGGCTTGCTGTTGAAGTGTGAAATGTTAATTGTTGGTATTTGATTGCTAGCTTGAATAATTATGTTGTCAATCGGTGTAGTAGTGACGATCTCAAATACTTTTCTGATGTAATTAGTCCTGCATGTGGTAGAACCAGGACAGGCCACGTGATCAAATAAAAATGTAACACGTGGACCAACCAGTGCAAGACACATGAATTGGCTAGGGCATGGCATGTGGGCTATTAAGAATCCGACATGTGGAAGGAAATCGTCAAGCCACGTGGACGTATAAAAATATGACACATGGACAGACAACATCATGATGCGTGGTCAAACAAGAAACAAACACTTGGACCAATAATAATATGACACATGGTCCATTGAAGAAGTGACACGTGATCCAACGGCAACACGACACGTGTGCCAAAAGAAAACTAACATGTGGAACAACAGGGAACCGACCCGTGGTCTAGGAAGAACCTAAAACGTGCAAGAACCAGAGATGGCCACGTTGTGCAATAAGAAGGTGCCACGTACCCAAACCATCTTCAATGCAACCGGCTATAGCATGTACACATGGAAAGCATCTCCAACGGAAGCACCTACAAGCGTGGTTGCCCCCCTGCCACGCATGCCAAAACAATTCTAAAACATTTTGTTTTTGTCACAGATCAAGCCACTTCTATGACGATTTGCAAAAACTGTCATAAAAGTTCAAGTGTGATGCGACTTCTGTGATGAACCATTTATCGTCATAAATTCATCGTAGAACTAAAATTTTGACGAATTTGGCTCCTTTAGTGATGAAAGCTATTTGTCATAGAAGTGGATGTTTCTAGTAGTGTTGGGCCATTGTCGGCCGCTCTAGCTAGACTATGGTCCCAAGATATAGCGGTGAGCTACCTTTGTCATGGTCTCCGTCTGTCCCAATGCTCTTTGAATCCTAGCACGGTGGCCCTTTCTCTATGCGTGGCCCCTTCCTAGGCTTCAGCACCCCCTCACTGGTATCCCTCTCTCAGCATCCTCCTCCATCGGGAACCTTCTCCTATTGTCCCCTAGCGCTGGTCTCCCTCTCCTGGGACCCCCAAGCGTAGGCAACACTCTCCTGGCGGCTTGTGTAACTGCTGCACCTCTACCCATAGAGGCCTTGCACTAAGCTTTCCCTTGCTCAGAAGCCTACCACAACCTCTCTCGACATACAACCCTCAAACACAGAGGCCTCCCTCCCAGTGGCCCCTTGCCTAGCTTCCCCTTGCTCACAAGCCTACCACAACCTCTCTCGACATAAACCCCTCGAACACAGAGGCCTCCCTCCCAGTGTCCCCTTGCCTAGCAAGCCACCTCCACCACCCACAAGCTTAGCCTCTGCCCATGTGCCTTCTTCATAGCTCACCTCTTCAAGGTGATAAATTGCTCCCATTTTCATATCTTGTTTTAATTCAGTGTATTTTAGTTCATAGTTTAAAGTAAACAACATTGCTCAAATATGATTCATGTGTAGTTAATTTAGTTCAATGTTGTCAATGTTTTTGATGTTCTTTTTATTTTAGAAGGTTTCCATGGATGATGAGGATTTAATTAAGAAATGTTGGGGTGAAGAGGAATCCAATGGCGGTGACTTGGGCCCTATTTCATAGGGATCCATATTCTCGTAGAAACATTTCAAATCTAGACTATTTGTAAAAACATTTCGTATGGAGAAGTAGAATAACTAGACTGTTTGGACGTAGAACCAGAATCACTACAAAAGCATGTTTTCACAGATTCATGTTTGTAGGTAGAAGAGTGAGAATCGTTCGGGACTATTTCTAGCAAAAACGTTTTACCTATATGCTGTTTGGCTTGGATTCTCTAGATTCACGTGAGAAGCAGAAACGTTTGAAGCACCCAAACACACCCTTAATCATGGAAGTTGCATGTGTTGTCGATCTTCAATGGAGAAGGCAAAAGATGATTAGATGAGGATCAATTATCAACCAGCACGTTCTAAGGGGCCTCCATGGGGGCAATTTGTCTATTGTTGTGGATTACTTAGCGCATTGAGGAGGGTCTTTAAGTGTAGCAACTCATTCTAAGTGTTGGCTGTGTCATGCATGGTGTCTCAAGACCTCGAGCTCATTCATGGTTGTGGTTTATATGGATGGGGATGGAGCTCACTGGGGAGGTGATTAAGAGGGAGATGGACAGGGAGATGGCTTGGGGATTGCTCACTGTGTTGAGTAGGGTATTCAAGTGTAGCAGCTCATCTTTGGGAGGTTTGAGGGGGTAAATTGGACTTCGGGACCTCCATGGGAGCTTGAGGAAGAAGAAAACTTGGGGCACGTCCTCCAACTTTGGCGAGGAGATGGCAACATGGTGTTGTAGCTCATCGCTGTGCATCTCTACTGATGCTCCAGTGAGGTCCTCCTTCTCCTTCTTCCTTCTCTTCTCACTGCTTTCTCTTGTTTTCCCTTCTCTATTCCTTCTTTGGTTCTTATTTTGATGGAGGGTTAGGTGTGCTGTGGCATTAGGCTGATGTGAGGGCCTAGGAGTGCGGGGGATGGACAACACAACATCATGTAGATTATAGGTGTGATTGATAGATTGCCCATTAGGTGTAGGTGGATTGACCGCTAGACCCAAACATGTCTTGGTGGGGTCTGACATGTGTGGCATGTTTGTACGTGCTGATGTGTCATTGATAGATGGTCCATGGGGACACCATGAATGGTCCATGGGGATGGAAATGAACACTTTGGAGGGCTTTTGGGCACTATTGACACAGGTGCCTCCACGGAACTTCCTTGCCTTTAGAGAGCTTTAGGGAACTATCGACATAGAAGTGGCTCTAGGGCACTTCCTTGCATTTGCTCTATTGGGATTTTTCGAGGTTTGTCGTGCCTCCCAGCATGTGGCAAGGTCTCAACGATCATGCGTAAGATGCACTCTTCATGGTAGGTGGGCTCGTCTTAAGGTTGTCAGTTTACGGGTGTGCAGTATTGATGATCATACCCACTGTCGAGATCTCCATCAGCTCCATGTGGTTTCTCATCCAGCAAGGTCACCACCTAGGTTTTTGGGTCATGGTGTCTTCATTGTTCCTACAGAAAATGGTCACCATCATGGCAATCCAGAGAGGACGAGGGTCAGATGAGCTAGATGATCAAACTTAACAACATGATTAATAAAAGTTTAAATAATGTTGGGTTTTTGGGGTCATGACTACATCTCTCTACAATATGAATTTCGAGATATGCCAAGTTGCAATAAGCCTTTGATGTGTGACCCCATGCAAGACACACCCCTAAGACATATATACTAGTGACGGGTCTCGACAAAATGCTGCCTTTGATGTGTTGTTGATATCCGTGTGGGATAGTTCAAGATGTCAAAGACATGTGGAAAGAAACCATGTATCTACGAAGCGTACCTTGGATCTGTTAGGTTTAGTCCCACATCAATAATAATTAAAGGTGGGGGAGCATAACATATAAGGTGGAGGCAGCCATGAAATGTTGTGGGCTCTAGTAGACCTACTGGGTCTGAGGGTTGCCAGCTTGTTGGTATAGCGAGCTTCGCTGGATCTGCTGCCACTCTAACAAGTAGTATGAGAGCCATGATAAACAAATATTCAAGGTGACACAGTGATATGGGAGCCTATTGACGTCTCAGGGTCACACGGGTTGTGTTGACATGGAGCATTGGACTCGAGGCCTATAGAAAACATCTTCCTGAGATCGCATGGGGTGGTGTGATGTGAAGAGTTGGGTCCAAGGAGACTATTAGGTTTAGTCTCACATCGGTAATTGATGGTGGGGAGCACAACATATAAGGTCGAAGCAGTCCTCATCATTATGCTAGTCTTTTGGTTTGAATTAGACCCAAAGCCTTGCAATGTTGTGGGTCCTGGTGGACCGGGGCTTGGGGACACCAGCTCGTTGGTATAGCAAGAAATGTCGAACATGATGTGCACTCTAACAGGTTCAAAAAAAAATATTCAAGTGGAGCACATCGACAACAACTACCCCGTGTTCCCAGTCTCTCTTCCCCCCATCAGTCCCATTTCTTCATTTTTCTCTATCTCTCCTCTCTCTTATCTCGATGGTGGAGACGTGATCCCTGAAGACTTTGTTTGTTTCCTCCCCGCTGCCTGAGCTCACTGGCCTTTCTCCACTCTAGATCCTAGGCAACTTCCTCATCCAAAGCTGGTCAAGTCCTCCGTGGAGCCCTAATCCAAATCCTAGGCATATATATCAAAGGGTTTCAATCCCCATGCTGGAAACAGACTGAGAATTTTTAAATATAAATTTCAAGCCTTTGCACTTCTATGGTAGTCCTAGGATGTTATGCAGACTTATTCTTACATCCATTTAGTTGATTTAACATGCATATAGGATATTTACATCAATTTATATTGCAATAGACATTCAATTTGGCCTAATTCATCAAAACTTAGGTACAAGTCCACTTCATGTGTTTTTTCACCATATCAGTGAAGACATATGGTGCACAGTAGCTGCCACAACCCACTCAGTTGCCTTTTGACAAGGCATCCAACTCTCACTTATGAAGGCCCTGCAGCTAGTTGAGGGACGTGCATTGCCATAGGAGATCTACATGTTCTCATCATTAACCTGCTGGTTCCTCTCACTCCTAGTTTGGTGTATGATTCAGTGGCACAGAAGTAGACAAGAAATCTGGATGAGTTCAAACTTGTCAACGACTGTGTGAGGTGGTGTGGGTGAGGATTTGTGTTTTTATATATAAGGTTATGAGAAGCCAGTTGCTAGGAGATGATGTATATTAAATAAGAACCAAGGATTCGTTTGGGGACAATGGAAATGCATTAAAATGTGATAGTTGAAGTTGGTGGGTACGTGATAATTCAGACTCATTGATTAGAAATGCAAAGCAAAAGAGAAGTCAATGGCATAGCCACGTACTGCGGAATATCATTGAATAACCTAACTACGGCAACACAACTGACAATGTTGAAACATGACAAACTATTGGTCCATTAGAACAATTTAACAATGCCGGCTCCTAACCTTTATTTGTACGTGTGAGTAGCATGAATAAGTTGGTGTATGGATGCCAGTGTGCAAGCCGACACAACTAATGCAACATTTGTGCCACCACTTCTATATCTAGAACAGGTAATCGTAGACCACTTTTTGTTATGTCGCTTTTGTGATGCCAAAAAGGCCTTTGAAACCGCTACATAACCCACGTCGCCCACAAAAAAAAGTAAACGTATTCTCAGTTCTTGTGACGTACCAGTTGTGAACTTGTGATAGTACAAACTTAATAACTGATTATTGTTATTAACTTGGACTAAATCTCTTTTATTTATCGATAATAGGTCCATACAGCTTGATTTAGTTGCGCACGCATTGCGTTGTTTCCGAAAAACACTAAAGTTATTTTGAAAAACCATGGAAGTTTTTCGCAAAAATAAAAAGAAAAACCATGGAAGTTGCTGAGTTACAGAGGGAATGTGAAGTTGCTGAGTTACAGAGCTCTTCATATTCCCTCTGTAACTCAGCAACTTCCATGGTTTTTCAACACTCTCTTACAGTCTTACTAACGTGGGCAGGACTAAATCGTTCAGCACTAATCTTGCAATGTTCATCTCTATGTCCTTAACGAGTGTAACAGGCCAGTCCGCATGCATTTTTTTTTCTTCTGGTTTATTGTTACAACAATTTGAAAGGTTTTTGAAGTCCATTCGTCGATGTGCGAAGAGCATATTAATATTTACCTACTTTATATTACCATATGCTTCATGTTGTTACTGACACCCTCGGGGATTGGAATAATCAGGGTCTGACCAAAGAAATTGGTTCCTGGCTTTGGGAGCAAGCAAAAAATGCTCTGGTACCCAACGGTCAATTCTCATGATGAGCAAATTAAGCAGTCTGATCCAATGTCTAAGCTTTGATGCCTTACAGTTGCAAACATATGTTTATGGAGGAAATAAAAAGCAAAGACCTAGGTGCAGAAGGATGACGTCTTTGAAGCAACGCTGCAGGAGAAGATTTGGAAGGGAAACTGGGGTGACACAGTAGGGAATCCTTCTTCAGAGCAGTCTGTTCAGAAATGGGACCTGTCTGAGGGATATGTTCAGCCAGTGCTCATGTTGCTCTAAATACCTGTTGTGCAGCCACTGCTTCCGCTCATGTTTCTTTCCATTCAGGGAGGTGAAATGTCGAGGAATTTTATGAGATGCCGTTTGTCTTTCATGCCCAAATGTTGTCCACCCATCACGTGCAGTGCAGTAGCTAGCAGATATAGGCATCAAAGATACTGATCTGTCGATTAACCTCCTGATTCCTCTCACTCCTAGCTTGGTGGATGATTCTATGACAAAGTTGGAGACAGTAACCTGCAGAACGGATCGAGCTCAGGCTTTACCTCCTAGCTTGGTGAATGATTCTATGTGTGGGTGTGGGTTGCAGCGGATGAAATTGAAGGTTGGGGTTGTTATATAAGGGCATGAGACCTGACGAAATTGAAGGTTGGGTTGCAACGGATCGAGCAGGCTGAGAAGGCAGTTTTCTAGACATGGTGTATTAAGTAATAACGAGGGTTGTACTTGAACAAGAGAAATCAATGAAAATATGATAATTAAAGTTGCACTACCGGAAAAACGTCCTTTGCCGAGATCCTAAATTTTTGCCGAGAGCAAAAACGTGGGCTCTCGGCAAAGAAAACTTTTGCTGAGAGGGGCTCTCGGCAAACACCGGCCGTCGGCAAGTGACAGGATCGCCGTGGGCCTGCCTCTCGGCAAGCAACAGCTCTCGGCGAAGCGGGCCGTTTTACCGAGAGCCGCGCTCGGCAAAAAATGCCCGTCGGCAAAACGGTCGTTTGCCGTAGGCCGCGCTCTCGGCAAAATCAGGCTCTCGGCAAAACATTGCCGCGGGCCCATAGCCGTGACTTGCCCTGACGGCGTCACCGCTTTGCCGAGAGCCCCTCCGTTACTGCTCTCGGCAAACATCTTTGCCGAGCGCCGCTCGAGAGCCCCTCCCAGGCTCTCGGCAAATGTGGTTTCTATATTTCATGTGCATGTGTTTCTCTTCTCCTAACTCTCTCCAATTAAATTATTTTTTCTTTCATATGCTCCAAACTTTTTTCTCTATAGACATACTACAGGTTGTACTCAATATTAAAATTTTGTGTATTTTTGTAATTATTTGCTATATATAATTAATTAATTGCATTTCAAGGAGTTTTTTTAATCGATTAAAATTTGAACAGCGATTGATTTAAACACGGGAAAAAATTAAGTAGAAAATGATATTCATGCTATTTATGCATTATTGAGGGCAAATAACATCTTGTTGACGTTTTTTTCGCCTTTTATTTTACGAATCGAAGACCACGAACATAAGTCGCCCAACGATTTAAAAATTCTTAAAAAAGGAAACGAAGTCGGAAAATTGTGATATTTGCAATGAAGTCATGGTATCACACTTGGAGGCTGTGGTAAAAAATTGAAAATGTTTCGCACAAGTGGTTGCGTATGATTCTTACAATATGAGACATCTCCGAATAAGTTTCATAAAGTTGAGAAGGATCCACTAGGATTTTCAAACAATGTCATGGTCGAATTAGTTTTAGAGTTCCAAACTTTTTGTATAGCCATTAGAGAGCATAAGTTGTAACACGGCAAAATTTCGTATTTTTCCGGAGCCGTTTGCTGTTTATTAATTTTTTTTTTTTGATATTATTTGCCGAGAGCTTCAGGGGATTGCTCTTGGCAAAAGCTCTTTGCCAAGAGCAACTGGGCCCGCTCTTGGCGCAGATTTCTTTTTTTTTTACCTGGCCTGGATCAATGGTTTGCCGAGAGCTGGCTCTCGGCGAATAGGTTTGCCGAGAGCTGGCTCTCGACGAATAGGTTTGCCGAGAGCTGCTCTCGGGAAAGATTTATTTATTTTAGAAATATCATTTTTGTTCAGTTTGCCGAGAGCTACGCTCGGCAAATAATAATTTTTATTTTTTTTAATATTTTTTTGTGCAGTTAGCTAGTTAAAAAATTCGAACGAAATTTGAAAAAAAAAACTTTACCGAGAGCCGGATCTGGGGGCTCTCGGCAAAGGTGTAAGGTTTGCCGAGAGCCTCCCAGATCTAT
This sequence comes from Miscanthus floridulus, assembly GCF_019320115.1. NCBI lineage: Eukaryota > Viridiplantae > Streptophyta > Magnoliopsida > Poales > Poaceae > Miscanthus > Miscanthus floridulus. Next base: position 84,455,675 of record NC_089593.1, on the reverse strand, counting down.
CTCTCTGTCTTCACGCACGCACACACACCGCCGCCGCCGCGAGCCTCTGCCCCCGCCGTTGCGTGGTTGCGTGGCTGCGGTCGATTCTGGCGGGCTCCAGCCTGCCTCTGCCCCCGCCGCACGCGTCCGACGACAACCTACGGGCCGCTCTCGCCGACGGCTCGATCCTCGCCGCGGCGCTCCGCAGGCTCGCCTGTGCTTTGACGCCCGACCAGGTAGGTCCTCGATCGCACGCACCACTAGTATGGGCTCCATTTGGGTTTTGGGTTTGTTGCTCGCCCGTGATCGTACGTCATCGCAACTGCAGGGCGGAGCCTCGGCGGCGGCGGTGGGGACGGGGAGCGCCTGGGCCTTCTCAGCTTTGCCGCCTCCGACCTTGACACGGTACGGTATTCTCCCTTGGACGACCATCAGCTGCTTCTGTAGCCTGTTGAAATTACTTCTGGACTGCACAAATGTATCGGATATATAAACAAATAATTTCTTCAATGATGGCTTTTTATAGTATCTGAATATGAACATCAGCCACGTTCCAGTGTGATGCCGTATTCGAGTACTATGATGATGCATGGGGTGATTTGTAGACCTTATGGAATCTTTTACTTGGGTTATTCTTCACTCTACACTTCGAAGCATGGGCGGTACCTCATCGGCAACAGCACGCTCGACCCGCACACCACTCCCACTCTCTCACAGGTCCGAACAAGCAGCACGAGCGGTAGCGTGCCCATACGCCCAAGGCAGGACACTTCGACGCATCGTGTGGCAGCACTACATGTTATTTCTGTTTTATTCGTCGATCATTGGTTTTACATTCCTCGAAATTGCTTGTAACAATGCGGTGAAAAATTATAGGCCCAGGTGCATGCGCTCGAGGAGCATAAGGCTAGGGTGGAGGAAGAGCGACAGAGGGAGCGGGAGGCCGAGCGACAGAGGTGGGAGGCCGAGCGGGCGAGGTTTGACGCCTTGGCTCAGTACGTGGCAAGTCTTGGCGTCACGATGGGTCGTCCAGCGCCACTAGAGTTGTTCGCTCCTCCACCGCCTTACCCATACCCATCTTACTCATACGTGAGTTCAACTTCTCTAACAAAAGTTCTTTACTGTGCATGTCAGCCATTGTGCCGTTGATATGTGATGGGAGGCCTTCGTGCCGTTGATATATATGTGTGCCGGCCATCGTGCCGTTGATATGTGGTGGGCGGCCATCGTGCCGTTGGTTTTCCTGCAGGTTTTGGAAACCCCACCGTGCAGGGGAGGTGCTGCCGAAATTTTGATGTGTCTAGGCTTAGATTACAATTTTATACCTAGTTCTACAAATTTTGACTTATCTACGTTTAGATTACAATTGCATGCCTTAGTATTACTATAATTACTAATTTTTCTTCTCCTTTGTGCAGAATCAATCGGCGGGTTCGAATGATGTGCCTGAGCAGCCGCCGTCGGGAGTGTCGTGGCACCAACCGTATCCACAACTTCCGCCGCATCAGCAGTTGTCGGGAGGGTCAGGGTACCAGCCGTATCCACACCTTCCGCCACAGCAGTGGCCGTCGTCGGGAGGGTGGGAGCCTTGGGGGTGAGCCTGTTGTTCTTCATCATGTATTAGCACTTTGTGACATGAACTTGTGTGAGATGAACTTAGCACTTTGAGATGGACATGTGTTGTTGGATTTGAGATGTTTAGATGGATTATAATGTGAGACATGTGATGTGGATGACATATTTGTGATATATGTGATGTGGATGATGTGTTATATTTGTGAAATATGTGTTGTTGAAGCTGGAAATATAAACAAAAATAAAAAAAATGCTCTCTGGACTCTTTGCCGAGAGTAGGGCTCTCGGCAAAGAGGCCTCTTTGCCGAGAGCCTGGCTCTCGGCAAATATTCCTCTTTGCCGAGAGTCTAGCTCTCGGCAAAGAGGGCTCTTTGCCGAGAGTTTGGTGGTCGGCTCTCGGCAAACCTATTTTTTTTTAAACCCACCTCGGCCGCAAATCTTTTTTTTTAACAATTCTTTGCCGACGGTCGCTCTCGGCAAAGAAGTTCTTTGCCGACGGTCGCTCTCGGCAAAGACGCTGTCACACCGTTAGCGGTTGTTAGGTCGTTACTGGGGCGCGCCAGTTTGCCGAGAGCTATAGTTTACCGAGAGCCTTGACATTACTCTCGGTAAATATTTTGCCGAGATGTGCTCTCGGCAAAGAATACTTTGCCGGTAGATGTTTTGCCGACGGCTCTTTGCCGAGAGCTGCTCTCGGCAAATAGTTTGCCGAGCGTCAACTCGTCTTTGCCGAGAGCTTCGGGCTCTCGGCAAAGGCCGGGAGTCCGGTAGTGTTGGTAGGTGGGAGATGATCCTGATTCATTTACTAAAGATACAGAGCATGTGAGAAACTATAAAGCATGGCCATGTACCGCAGAATATGGCTGAATACTTCCCCAACATTAATTTTGTTAATCCAAATTGAAGACATATTTTGCATACAGCATCTTGAGCCCAGCATACATATCATGGTAAGCACGACTGAAAAAGTAGATTTCAGTAGCTGGTTTTAGGACAAGACTCAGCCAGGAAGCCTTCCTCCATCTGTCCCTAATTTATAAGTGTTTCTAAAAATTTAAGTACAACATAAGCAACAAGGCAAAGTCCATCTTGCTCCTTATTAAACTGCTAAAACAGCAGCTAGTTGCCGTAATTACAGTCCAGCAATTGGGCTAGTCCACGCTATTAATGGATAGTTTTTATATATTAAATACTGATGACATGTATATCCATGCCGCCTTCATCTTTACATTCAATCAAAAACTCAATTGATCTTGAACCTTAGTTGTTTGATACCAACTTATACATAAAAAAAACTATGTGTGTTTAAAAGCATCCATATAGTTCAGCTCATTGAACTTGACATTCTCATACCTTTGAAACATTAAGTTAATAATGCTGCAAATATCTAAATATGCTTAGAGATTCCCACTTTGAGTAAATGGTGAATAATAAAACTCTAAGTGTGTGTCTAAAGCATGTTTGAATCTGATTTAGATGCATGACTAGAAAAAATCATCCTAAAACAAACACGTTTATTGCATAAATAACCAAACATGCACAAAATAAGATGCGTGGTATCTTTGGATAGACTAAAAAAAATTATCCAACATATGTCAATCTTATCCCGTTCACATACCAAGTGTAAGTAATGGTGCACCTTAATTTGGTCAGGTCCGAACTTACAGATAGTTCACTACATATTTCAATTAGAACCATAAAAACCATATGAGAGACTGAAATGCACCATATAATATTAATTTACAATCCCATCGTACAAGGATAGTTTGGTGGCTAACATGCTTTTGAGGATATAAACAGTTAATAGATATTTCATTTAACAATAATGCTTATGATATTTTTCGTGAGTTTTGGTCCATCCAACACCATATGGACAACCACATCATTTTCTTGATTAAAATATGTCCAAATGAAATAGTTTATGAGATACTTCATATAAAGCAAATTAAGCTTGTGAGAGAAAAAATTATAAGCCCAACTGCATGCGTGGTGTGCAACCTATAAAACAAGGTATATATATGAACTTATTACAGATCAAGTTACAACCTTTCTATATTAATTACAAGACTTTCTACATAATTTGAGTTTAATTGTGATGTGGTTGAGATCACAACATAAGTCGTGATTACAAGATCGTAACATACCCTTCTATACTGTACATATCTTAATTCATAAATATGTGCATCAATAAGACACGTGATCACTGGCTCACTGCCACTAAAGAAATGGGAGGACATCAGTGCACATGTGTGGAACCCATCATCTATGTGTGCAAGCCTAAGAGGCAAACACACTGTGGCTCAGTGTGTGAGAACTAGGACAACATTATAACTAGTGACATCCAAAGGCTTGTTCTGTAGAGCACTGATTCGTTCTTTATCGAAATTGATCTTCAATGTTATGCTGAGCTTCCTATAGTAACACAACCAGATGTGCTGTGAGAGCTGTGCCACAAAGGCCATTCTGTACAACAGCACACACATGATCTATGCTAGCTTAATTAAGGGAAATTATTCAGGGCAAAATTTAACCAGTGCTGCGAGCTTCATGTACATGACAGGTGGTGGAGACATTGTCGAACCAATTTGGCTGAGATTCTTGAGAACATAAATGAAGAGGCTATAGTCAAACTAAAATTATAGCTAGGCATTTCCATTTCTGTTTCCATTCCCATATAAGAGTATGAAATCAAAAGGGGTTAGGGGTTTTTCCTGACAGTTTTCATCCCTATCTCTCATTTCTAGCTAGGTACATGGTCGAATTATATATCAGTAGGGGTGGACCCTAATTATGTGAAGTCACAAGAAAACATCTTCTAGGAATGTGGAGGGTTATATGAGAGTGGACCACCCCAGATGCGGAGTCGCCTTGTATACATGACCAGGGATTAGAGAGTCTACTGGGTCAAGGCAAATAAATTCACGAAAATGTAATAATTGAGCTATAGTGGGCAGCAGGTTCATTTAACAGATATTTTAGGAATCTATGAGTAGTTTAAAAAATTATTTTCATGTCATTGACATTTCAGAATTTTGAGCTAGCTTTCATTACAACCTTAGAGGTTCCAATCGCCTCAGGCAAATTCTGCATTTCTGCAAGTTCACTCAGTCATGCCTTGGGTTGGCATTTGAACTATTGCAAAGTAGCGTCATTTAATCAAGCCTACCTCTACCATCTGTCATTTGAAAATGAACTTATGGATCAAGTTACAACCTTTCTAGATTAACTATACAAGACTTCCCACACAATTTCAGATTAATTGTGATATGCCTGAGATCACAACATACGTCATAATTACAAAACCATAACCTACCCTTGTATACTATGCATCGATACTACACGTTAGCACCGCCATTCGAGAAATGGGAGGACATCAACCCACATGTGAGGGCCAATAACATGAATGGTGTATGTTAATTTTATTGTAGCATGCCATGTGCATTGCATCATTTATTTGCATTGGAAGTTATGTCGTTGACCTATGGTCACGACCGTACTGGTACAGCATCATGGGATGGAGCTCCACACCTTGTTGGTTGTGCAGGCAGGAGACATTTCGCATTGCATTCATATGCATTCAGGAAGTATTTTGAAGTGATCTGTCCATGTTATTATGAAGCTCTATCTTCTAGCTATGTTCCAAATTGGAAGTATCTCATTTTATTTTATATCACGTCAAGTGGAAACTCCATGTTAAATTGATGTTTAATTCAACTTGTGATTTAAATAGATAGTCAAAACAAGTTTGCTTGTTGAGATATTTCATCTCACCCTTGCTTTACTCAATCCAGGTACTTCATGCTTGCTTAGAAGGGAAGGGGAATAGCTGCACGTCACACACTTCTTTTAGAGTCTTCATGTTTTAATACAAAATAATTTGGTTAATGCTTATTAGACTTGAAAATGAATGTTTAAAGTGAGGTTGTTAAACTTTCTCGTTAGCCTCATATTTGTATTAGAATGTTCGTTAATGCTAGTTTGGTTCTTTTGGTTATATGTATGTCTTGCTTCCGCATTGTTTTTAAATACAAAGGAAGTGCTGCCAAAAATTTTATTGGTTATGTGCGGCTGTTGTTTGTGAAGTTTAGTGGCATCCCGGGTGTACGTGGATTCTAGGGTGTTACAACTACAGTCCACCAAGTCCCACTGCATGCATGGTGTGCAACTTATAAAACAAGGTATATGGCCTTACAGATCAATTTACATCTTTACATATAAATTACAAGACTTTCCACATAATTTGAGATTAATTGTGATTTGGTTGAAATGATCACTGTCACACCTGGTTTTAAGAACAAAACCAGATGTACACCATATGTGTGCCCAGGAATCAATCACACACATATGACGATAAATTACAAAGTATCAAGCATAGTGTTTATTACATAACGAGTAACAATATTACATTAACACTTACATAGTGTAACACCCAAAAATTTCATTCTTTTAAAATAAGTAAATTTGATTTAATTATGTTATTATGTGTGCATTCAAATATAGGAAATTAATAATTTTTGGGGAATTAAAATCAAATATAAGGTTAGTAACCTTTTGATGCATACATGCTGCTGCACCTTTATTTTTGCAATGATTGGTTTTGATCAAATTTGAATTTGGATACAAAATCAATTTGAAAATGGTTTGCTAAAACTCTAGAAAATAAAAAGAAAAAGGTTTTCTTTTTTTCTCCCTTCTTCATTTTGGCCTGTTGGCCCGTTTCCTTCCCCGCCGGCCCGCTGGCCTTTCTTCCTCCGCGCCCGCCGCCAGCCCAGCCTCGCACGGCCCAGCAAGGAGCCGGCCCAGCAACCGCCGCCGCTCCCTTGGCCCAGCTCGGGCGGAACCGCACGCCCAACCGCCGCTGCTCCCTTCCTCCTTCTTCAGCCGCTGACCGCCTAGGCCCGCACGTCAGTGCCGTCCCCCACCTCCGCGCCCCGCGCCCGGTCAAGCAGCAACCACCGCCGCGCCCACTTCGGTCGTGGGAGCGTCCTTCCCCCCCACGCCCGGACTCTTTAAAATGGAGCCGTGACCCTCCGCCGCCCTCCCTGCTGCCTCCCTGTTCCAATTTCGCGCTCGCCAGTGCACGGGGAAGCCGCAACTGCCGCGCCGTAGATCGCCGAGGTCTGCCGTCCACCCCTCCGCGCGGACAGCCGTCCCCGAGCCGCCTCCGCCTCCGTTTTTCCCCGCAGTGAGACCCCCTTGCTCCCCTCTTTCTCCCCATGCCTTCAATTCAGTGTTTCATGGCCTCTAGGGCCCATTTCGCGTGCGCCCGTGAGCTCCATGCCGCCGGCCATGGCCACCTCCGCTCTGCTGTGTCCCCCGGCCGCAATATCGACCTGGACGAGGTCGCGTGCACCCCCCTCCCTTCCCCAGTGCCCTCGGTTCTTCGAACCGTGGCCCATAGACCCCAACCCGTGTGCGCCGGTGACCTCCTTGCCGCCGGCCATGGTGCCCCGCCGCCGGAAGCACTGTTCCCGGCCACCGGCCTCCTTTCTCTCCCCACCATCTCTTTTCTCTACCGTCCATCGCATGATGAACGGCCCAGGATGGCCAATACCCCTTTGCGGGTCCTTTTTCTAAAGAGACCCCCAAGTCTTTCCATTTTGAACCCGCAGTCCTCGGCCATTTTAATTATTCCAAAATTGATTTTATTTAAATTCAGAAATAGTTCATTCTATTTATAGAAATGCCACTGCATTCGTTTGCTTATAAAATCGTGGTTTTAGCTCCGAATCGACCCGTTCAAATTGCGTTAGTTTCATAATTTCATAATCTACGTGTTAGTACCACTGTTAACCATGTTTGCAACTTTTAAATTTCATGGTTAGGTTTAATTAAATAAATTGCTATAGGAAACCCCGTTTAAATCATAACTTTCACGTTTTAGCTCCGTTTTTCGTGAACTTCGCGTTGACGTGATCGTAGTGAGACGTAGATTTTTTTTCATAAACATTTGATCTTGTTTTCTATACTGCTGGTGTACTGTTCTAAAAATAGGATTGTTTGCTTTGCATGAATGTTCCTAAAATGTTGTATGTTGCCGTGTTGGTCGCGTTCAGACGGTGAGGAGAACGTTGGAGATCAAGAGTTCTTTGACGACCAGCAGGACCAGCAGGAGTTTGCTAACCAAGGCAAGTATAGCATGGGATCTACCTTGATGCATATTCATCATTTATTAATTACTCATTTGCATGTGTCTAATTTTAATACCCGTAAGGACATCCTAGTGATTGATTATCCTGTTCCTTGTCTCCTATGGGTTATATGCATATGGGTAGTTTGCTAGCGCTCCATGTAACTATACCTGATCTACATAATGAACAATGGTTCTATGGAACGAAAAGGTAAAATTGACTTTTAAACAACTGAATTATAGGGCGAAGGAGCAAATGAGTTTTGATCATGATGCTCTTGGCCCTCCATAAGGACTTATCTGTCGGCAAAAGCTAGGACTAACAGTGCAATCGTGAGAGTCACATGGCTCTGACTTTAGCTCAGTAATAGGATCTTTTCTAGCTTGTTAGAGGTTACCTTTATGGCGCAAAAGGGGCTTGCCACGTTGGGTATAGGACTGCCTCTGTTCCTATGTGTATAGCCGCGATGGATATGTGCCATAGGAAAGATGGGTTCCTACATATGCCTGCCGAGGAAACCTAGCGGCCCTAACTTGTTAGAGAACCCTATGAAATGGCTTCTTAGTGTACCCTGCCCGCTCACCTTGGCAGTGATATGGGAGTAATTAACCCAGGCATATGGAAATCATGACTCACGTTGAATCTGCACAACCTCTGCAGAGGGTTACAAACTGTTATAACAGTCGTGCTCACGGTCACGAGCGGCCCAAAAAACTCACATAATAATTGGTTACTTATTGTTGTTCATTCATGATGCTATACGATGATAATATGATCCAAATGATTCTGATATCTGATTATATGGGTTTAAAAGGGAGCTTAAGCATAACTTGATAATACTTGATAATAAAATCTTGACTTACTAAAAGTGCTAGCTATAGTAAACCAGTGTCATCCTTTTGAGCTTTCATAACCCCATGTTGTCTTGTTAAGTACGGGAAGTACTTACGCTTGTTTACTTTCTATATTTGGATAAAAATCTCGGATGGGTAACAGATATCAACGAGTATGAGGAGTTTCCTAAGGACTTTTAGGCTTGTGGTCAACCAGTTGATCGTCTCTGTGTTGGAGCTTCTACGAGAGAGCTACTTTCTTTTATTTCCGCTGTGCTGTGTAAGACTATGTTATAGTATTAATCGTGTTGTAAGATACACCGTGATGATACTTTTATAATTTGTCAACTTGTGTGTGTGACTGATCCTTGGGCACACATGAGTTTAGTGCATTCAATTTTATCCTTAAAATTGGGTGTGACAAATTGGTATTAGAGCCGTGTTGACTGTAGGACGCAAGCCTAGTAGAAACTGATCATCTTAAGGTTTAGATGTTGCTACAAAAACCCTTGCTCTAAGAACCTTGATATTTTCTTCTCTACTATATCTCTACCTTTGCTATTCATCTCTACTTTGGTGCTTATTTTAAAGTCCTTGTTCTCATCTTCACTTCTTGGTTTGATATGCTTTTAGAATTGTTTCTCATCACCTTCTTGCGTAATCTGAAGACAAGTCTTAGGATTGTTACCCCTAGCGCAACAAAAACGATAGTATCGCAAGTTGAGTTAATGATTGAATTGTGCATCTTTATTGTTTGTTGAGTTGTCATTATGCTTATAGTTGTTTCAAATCTTTGTAATGATTGCAATGATCTTGTTCGGTGTTCCCACAATTTCATTTATCTTATAGGCCTAAGGTATAAGGATTAGTGCAATAAATAGTTGGGTTATGGTTTTCTTCTGCTCCTCTATCCTGTCTTTTTCGGAGCAGTCTGCACTCTTCGGCTTATATCTCTATTCTTGGACAACCAAAAAAATCATGAGAAAATTCTGGACAATAGTAGACTTCAATATCTTTCTCTGAGCGAAAGAATCACCTTTATAGCTATTTTGGTTATGGAGATACGAAAATCACAAGGCTATGCATCTGTGCTGTTTGGAATCTGGAGTAGTTTCTGTTGTGTACCGTTTTCGACAAAATTATCTATGGAATTTGGAAAAGTGTTCTATAAAGAAGATGTGGATAATTTTATAAGTTTTTCAACGGTATAAGCTACAATATCATTGGATTAACAGAATGAGAGTTACAGCTGTTTTACTACACTGCTATTTTTTGCTCGCGAGGAATTTCAGGTTTCTTGTTCTTGCCCATACACAAGAGTCTCATTGGGATGTCAGGACATCGTGATACTAGTTAGATCATCTAGAAGAAGGTGCAAGTTACCCTTTTTGTGTCCCCTAGTTTAATTTTCTTAAGGGGGGTAGCCAAGATGAAGAATTTGTAAGATGAAGAATCATACGTTCTAGTTTGCGCAGCAGAAGCGTGGTGGTACCCAAAGAAGTGGCTTGTTCATTAAGTCAACTAAGGAAGCGTGAGTTGAACTAACTGACATGTTATTTGGAGTTATTCATTGCGGAGCATGACAGTACTATCTTCTTGGAAGTAAAAGTAACATATAGGAGGATCATAAGAATCTACAGGACATCTTCACCAAGTTGGTCTTGAGCTTGTGATATCTTCGTTGGAATGAGATTGATGATGACTTGGAAAAGTGCTAACACCTAGAGAAGTAGTCTATCAGTTGGAACTGCCTGGGAGTTTGTCAGGTGTGCACGATGTGTTTCATGTTTCTCAATTAAAGAAGTGTTTGCGAGTACCAGAAGAGCAGATTCCTTTAGAAGAACTTGCTGTTAAGGAAGATCTCACATATGAAGAGTATCCGATAAAGATTTTACAGACGGTAGAACGAGTTACAGGGATCCGAGTTATAAAAATGTGCAAGGTACAGTGGAATCGGTATACCAAGGATGAGGCTACATGGGAAAGAGAAGAGGAGTTGCGAAAGCCTTATCCCCAACAGTTTGAGTAAGCAATCATTCGAATCTCGAGGACGAGATTCATCTTAAGGGGGGTAGAATTGTAACACCCAAAAATTTCGTTCTTTTAAAATAAGTAAATTTGATTTAATTATGTTATTATGTGTGCATTCAAATATAGGAAATTAATATTTTTTGGGGAATTAAAATCAAATATAAGGTTAGTAACCTTTTGATGCATACATGCTGCTGCACCTTCATTTTTGCAATGATTGGTTTTGATCAAATTTGAATTTGGATACAAAATCAATTTGAAAATGGTTTGCTAAAACTCTAGAAAATAAAAAGAAAAAGGTTTTCTTTTTTTTCCTCCCTTCTTCATTTTGGCCTGTTGGCCCGTTTCCTTCCCCGCCGGCCCACTGGCCTTTCTTCCTCCGCGCCAGCCGCCAGCCCAGCCTCGCGCGGCCCAACAAGGAGCCGGCCCAGCAACCGCTGCCGCCCCCTTGGCCCAGCTCGGGCGGAACCGCACGCCGAACCGCCGCTGCTACCTTCCTCCTTCTTCAGCCGCTGACCGCCTGGGCCTGCACGTTAGTGCCGTCCCCCACCTCTGCGCCCCGCGCCCGGTCAAGCCGGTCAAGCAGCAACCACCGCCGTGCCCACTTCGGTCGTGGGAGCGTCCTTCCCCCCGCGCTCGGCCTCTTTAAAATAGAGTCGTGACCCTCCGCCACCCTCCCTACTGCCTCCCTGCTCCAATTTCGCGCTCGCCAGTGCACGAGGAAGCCGCAACTGCCGCGCCGTAGATCGCCGAGGTCCGCCGTCCGCCCCTCCGCGCAGATAGCCGTCCCCGAGCCACCTCCGCCTCCAATTTTTCCCGTGGTGAGACCCCCTTGCTCCCCTCTTTCTCCCCATGCCTTCAATTCAGAGTTTCATAGCCTCTAGGGCCCGTTTCACGTGCGCCCGTGAGCTCCACGCCGCCGGCCATGGCCACCTCCGCCTCTGCCGTGTCCCCCGGCCGCAATATCGGCCTGGACGAGGTCGCGTGCACCCCCTCTCTTCCCCGGTGCCCTCGGTTCTTTGAACCGTGGCCCGTAGACCCCAACCCACGCGTGCCGGTGACCTCCTTGCCGCCAGCCATGGTGCCCCGCCGCCGGAAGCACTGTTCCTGGCCGTCGGCCTCCTTTCTCTCTCCCCCATCTCTTTTCTCTGTCGTCCATCGCATGATCAAAGGCCCAGGATGGCCAATACCCCTTCGTGGGTCCTTTTTCTAAAGAGACCCCCAAGTCTTTCCATTTTGAACCCGCAGTCCTCGGCCATTTTAATTATTCCAAAATTGATTTTATTTAAACTCAGAAATAGTTCACTCTATTTATAGAAATGCCACTGCATTCTTTTGCTTATAAAATCATCGTTTTAGCTCCGAATCAACCCGTTCAAATTGCGTTAGTTTCATAATCTATGTGTTAGTACCACTGTTGACCATGTTTGCAACTTTTAAATTTCATGGTTAGGTTTAATTAAATAAATTGCTAAAGGAAACCCCGTTTAAATCATAACTTTCGCGTTTTAGCTCCGTTTTTTGTGAACTTCGCGTTGACGTGATCGTAGCAAGACGTAGATTTTTTTCATAAACATTTTGTCTTGTTTTCTATACTGCTGGTGTACTGTTCTAATAATACGATTGTTTGCTTTGCATGAATGTTCCTGAAATGTTGTATGTTGCCGTGTTGGTCGTGTTCAGACGGTGAGGAGAACGTTGGAGACCAAGAGTTCTTTAACGACCAGCAGGACCAGCAAGAGTTTGCTAACCAAGGCAAGTATAGCATGGGATCTACCTTGATTCCTATTCACCATTTATTAATTACTCATTTGCATGTGTCTAATTTTGATACCCGTAAGGACATCCTAGTGATTGATTATCCTATTCCTTGTCTCCTATGGGTTATATGCATATGGGTAGTTTGCTAGCACTCAATGTAACTATACCTGATCTACATAATGAACAATGGTTCTATGGAACGAAAAGGTAAAGTTGACTTTTAAACAACTAAATTATAGGGCGAAGGAGCAAATGACTTTTGATCATGATGCTCTCGGTCCTCGATAAGAACTTATCTGTTGGCAAAAGCTGGGACTGATAGTGCAACCATGAGAGTCACATGGCTCTGACTTTAGCTCAGTAATAGGATCTTTTCTAGCTTGTTAGAGGTTACCTTTATGGCGCAAAAGGGGCTTGCCACGTTGGGTATAGGACTGCCTCTGTTCTTATGTGTATAGCCACGATGGATATGTGCCATAGGAAAGGGGGTTCCTACATCTGCCTGTCGAGGAAACCTAGCGGCCCTAACTTGTTAGAGAAACCTATGAAATGGCTTCATAGTGTACCCTGCCCGCTCACCTTGGCAGTGATATGGGAGTAATTAACCCGAGCATATGGGAATCAAGACTCACGATGAATGTGCACAACCTCTGCAGAGGGTTACAAACTGTTATAACAGCTGTGCTCACAGTCACGAGCAGCCCAAAAAACTCACAGAATAATTGGTTACTTATTGTTGTTCATTCATGATGCTATACGATGATAATATGATCCAAATAATTCTGATATCTGATTATGTGGGTTTAAAAGGGAGCTTAAGCATAACTTGATAATACTTGATAATAAAATCTTGACTTACTAAAAGTGCTAACTGCAGTAAACCAGTGTCATCCTTTTGAGCTTTCATAACCCCATGTTGTCTTGTTAAGTACGGGAAGTACTTACGCTTGTTTACTTTCTATATTTGGATAAAAATCTTGGATGGGTAACAGATGTCAATGAGTATGAGGAGTTTCCTGAGGACTTTTAGGCTTGTGGTCAACCAGTTGACCGTCCCTGTGTTGGAGCTTCCACGAGAGAGCTACTTTCTTTTATTTCCGCTATGCTGTGTAAGATTATGTTATGGTATTAATCGTGTTGTAAGATACACCATGATGATACTTTTGTAATTTGTCAACTTGTGTGTGTGACTGATCCCTGGGCACATATGAGTTTAGTGCACTCAATTTTATCCTTAAAATTGGGTGTGACACATAGAGACAAATATGAATCAAAGTAGCGAAATCATGAATTCTAATCTTCAAGCGAAGCCTCCAAACACCACAGGGACGATTGACTAGGGGTACATACGCCTAGCACCTCTCAGGAAACTCACTAGCTTCACCATCTGGTACCCATCCGGGATTTTTTCCAAAGTAATTGAAAAGTAAAGCAAGCGTAAGCAAACCACCGCTTTACAAGCATAATATGAGGGGGATGTAGGCTCAAATGGTTTGACACGGCTGACTTGCGGTAAGCAATTTTTAGTAGACCAAGTTTTAACATTAAAGTCGGAGTTGCTAAATTATGCTTAAGCTCTAGTTCCACATGATCACAAACAATGGCAATATGACAATAACGATTAAACATGAGCATCAACATCATATTAAAATAAAAACCCATAATTCTGTGAGTTTTTCAAGTCACTTGTGACTGTGAGCATGGCTGTTATAATAGTTTTACACTCTATAGAGGTTGTACATCTTTACCCATGAGCCATGATTTATCCTTTCACCTGAGGAGATCAACCTCTTGACCCACTACCAAGGAAGGTCGGCAGGGTTCACTATGTAGTCTTTCAAAGGTTTGTCTAACAAGTTAGGGCTGTTAGGATTCCTTGGCAGGCAGATGTAGGAACCCCCTTTCGAATGGCACAATTCCTTCGCAGCTATACACATAAGAACAGAGGTTGTCCTATACCCAACATGGAAAGCCCCTTTTGTGCCATAAAGGTAGCCACTAACAAGTTAGAAAAGGTCCTCATACTTGACTAAAGCCAGAGCCATATAGCACTCATGGTTGTACTGTAAGTCCCAAATTTTACTGACAGATAAGTCCTTGTGATTCCATGTTGCTAAAAAGCACATTTTAAACATCATTGCATATACCATTAGCCAATATTATGGAGCTTTCATTAAAGTAGAGAAATTAGCAAGAACTACCCATATGCATAAACGCAGTAGGTAATGGCCATGTTCGCTGGGAGAAATTTGGAGGAATCTGTGAGAGAGTGAACAACATTTTTTAGCTCAGAACAGTAAATTCCGGCTGAACTTCATACCATCCGAATGACCCCAATAAGGAACAAGGTAACAAAAGTATACTAGGTAAGGTCATTAATGTTTCATCATATTAGACACATGCACATGAAAAGATGTTTACGATGTTATTAGGTAACAAGGAGCCTCATATTATACTTGTCTTTTACACTTGCTCAAACTTCCTCGTACTTTGCTTCTGGTCATCATATTTTGATCTTCAGTGCTCACAAATAGCTCTCGTTCTACTCATAGCAAGCACCACGCATAGGCAAATATACAAGCAACAAATAAAAGCAACTAAGAACAATACTCCACATAAGAGAAAACAACGTACTAAAAGAGAGCAAGATGCTACGGTCGGGACATCACAAGAAATGCCGAAAACGAAGCTATGGGTTAGAAAGAAACGACTACCGCAAGTTTTATATTATATTATATATAAGAAACAACTACAAGCTTGGTTTATGTTAATTAATAAAACTATGCGATTAGTATTAATTCAGATTAATCAAAACATATTTAATTTCAAAAGTCAAGTTAAAGCTAATCATATTTTATTTTATAAATATTTTGATATCATTTATGCCAATTTAGCTTTAACTTCCAAATACAAATTGACATGTGAGAACATCTAATGAAATTCAATATGTGTTTAGACTAAACAAATTATAATTTAGAAACATATTTATGTTGGCAATTAACCATGCTAAAACTTATTTGAAAAAGAGAGTTGTATATAATCTATGTTGCTTTTATTTATAAAAATTAGTTCCATGCATATTAATCAATTTAATATTAAAATATATAAAAACATGTGTCACGACATTACGGCTAACATGTAGATCACATCGATACAAAGCTAACGCAACAGGAACAAAGCAAAATGCAATTAAAACGAATAAACTATTGCTATTTTTGTTCAGTGGCAAAATCGTAAATAACTTCATCTTCTACCTTGTGTCCTACAGAACGCGGCCACCGTGAAAGATCTGGTCGTGAGGAAGAAAAGGCAGGGGCCGGGCCTGCCAGCGCCTGGCCAGCCGCCGGCGCCGGCGCTGGCCACGCAGAACACGCGCGCGCAAAGCGCGACCGTGTCTGGGGCGCAGTGACGCACGTGACTGGGCTCCGTCGAGACGAGCTTGGCCGGCCGGCTTGGCTGCTGTCGGCGGCGCCCAGGGCTGGGACGGCGGGGACCTGCGACTAGGCCAGGCCCGCACGGATTGCTGCGGAGTGGGGACCGGGGCTGGACTGCTGCGCTGGTCTTGCCGGCCGGAAACAAAGAAGAACATGGTCGTCTGTGGTGGAGCTCGCCGAGAAGCCTCGCCGGAAAAGGAAAACGAAGGGGAAAGAGTCAAACGGTAGCGTATTGATGTAAAGAAAGATATTACGGTGTAGGGAACGACGAGAAGAACCTTTTGGTGGTGGTGGATTTCGCCAGAGATGGAAGGCGCGGCCGGAAAAGCTCGCCGAATGTTCGCCGGAAACCTAGACGGGCAGAACTTCGGCAATAGATATACGGAGTTAGAAGTGGCGGCTCGTGAAAACGAATTTAGATCTAGAACCAGCGTGTCGAGCACAATACCGGCATGTATATAGTTGTAGGGCTAAGGGTCGGGGAAAAACAAGATATTTTATAGTTTTGGGATTTAATTAATTTCGTGAATAAAATAATTTTAGAAAAGTTCAGAATTGATATTTAAGCCATGAAAAATACTCTGAAAGCTTTAAAAATTCAGAAAAAATTCTCAAAGATATTATGGAACATGAGAAATCCAAATAATATATTTAGAGCTCAGGAAAAGATATCTTAGAGCATATAAAAATCTAAAAATTAGATTATGTCCGTAGAAAAGTGGGAACAAATTCCAGAAAAAGCCAGCAAAATACCAGAAAATTTTGTAGAGATAATTTGATGGATGATGAACTCAAAGGAGTGATTTGGAGAAGAACAAAAGGATTTTAAGAATCTCCGAATAAAAAGATTAAGATCAAGAAAGTAGTAATTTGGTTATAGAAAAAGATAGACAAGCCGGAGAAATATAAACGGACTGACTAAACACGCTTTAAAACTTTTCACAATCACAACACACAAAGTCAAACAACAAGTAAACAACGCATCACGAAAAGCCCGTCGAATTAATATAGAAAAGTTTGAATCCACAGTTTTCGATATTTAAATTAGCACAAACTTAATTAATCTTGGAAAATTTTATACAAATATTTGAAATCATTTATTTTATTTAGTGTTTTCCATGCACAACCCAAAATCAGAAATTTTAGGGTGTGACAATCACAACATAAGTCATCATTTCAAGATCATACCCTACCCTTCTATACAATGCATATCTTAATTCATAAATACGCTTGTGAATCAATAGTAGACGTCATCACCGCCACTAAATAAATGGCAGGACACTGCCAGTGCACATGTGTGAGGTCCAACATCTATGTGTGCAACCCTTAAGATGCAAACACACTGTGGCTGAGTGTGTGCCACAACGTTATAACTAGGGACATGTTTATCCAAAGGCTTGTTCGGTAGAGCGCTGATTCGTCGTTCTTTATAGAAATTGATCTTCACTGTTATGCAGAGCTTCCTATAGTAACAACAACAGATGTGCTGTGAGAGCTGTGCCACACAGGCCATTCTGTATAACAGCACAAATGATCTATGCTTAATTAAGGAAAATTATCCAGGGCAAAATTTAACCAGCGCTGCGAGCTTGATGTACATGACAGGTGGTGGAGACATTGTCGAACCAATTTGGCTGAGATGCTTGAGAACATAAATGAAGATGCTATAGTCAAACTAAAATTGTAGCTAGACATTACATTAACACCACATTCTCTAGTTAGAGAAGCTCTAGTCTGTGTATAAATCAAATTGTGAGAGTGAAAGGGCAAACCGTTGACACTGGAGACATTGATGTTTGGGTGTCCAAACAAGGAATCAATCTATTTTATGGCTCGGTCTATCGATCTCATGCAGGAAATATGTAACTGTGATAATCATAACTATTTTATTTATGGCTCGGTCTATCAATCTTTCTGATTTAAATTATTGGTTCATGACAGTTATCGACTTGTGCATGCGACCATATTATATCAGTCTTGATATCCCGAATTTCCTGTTTTTGTTTCTCCAACGGCATTTCCGTTTTTATTTCCATTTCCATATAAAAGTATGAAATCAAAAGGGGTTAGGGAGTATTTTCCAGACAGTTTTCATCCCTACCACCTCACATTTCTAGCTAGGTTCATGGTCGAATTATATATCAATAGGGGTGTGGACCCTAATTATGTGAAGTCACAAGAAAATATTATCGACAAATGGGGAGGATTGCATGAGAGCAGATGACCCCAGATGTGGAGTCGTCTTGTATACATGACCAGGGATTAGAGAGTGTACTGGGTCAGGGCAAATAAATCCACAAAAATGTGATAATCACTACCGGAGACCGGCTCTTTGCCGAGTGCCAGGTGGTTTGCCGAGTGTTGTTTTTCGGGCACTCGGCAAAGACGCCTTTGCCGAGTGTTTTTTTTTGACACTCGGCAAAGAGTCTCTTTGCCGAGTGTTTTTTTTAACACTCGGCAAAGAGTCTCTTTGCCGAGTGTTTTTTTTTTACACTCGGCAATGAGCTTCTTTGCCGAGTGTTTTTTTGACACTCGGCAAAGAGCTTCTTTGCCGAGTGTTATTTTTTTTGACGCTCGGCAAAGAAAATTTCAAAGCACATTTTGAAGCAGTAAATTAATTCAAATGAAAAAGTTTTCAACTACAAAGTTGTATAACTCATCAAGATGTACAATGTTTGTTTTGGTCTTTTCTTCATACGACAAAGTGAAAATAAATTTGTTCACATATCTAACATATCTCTCTTGTAGTTTCACATATCTAACATATCTCTCTTGTAGTTTATGAAACTACAAGAGAGATATATAAGATTTGTGAACAATGTTAGAACGACCATGTCGGATGAACAGATGACCAAACAACCAAAATAAACTTTGTAGATCTCGAAAAGTTATGAAACTTTGTAATTGGCAACTTTTTGATTTGAAAACATCTTGTCATGCAAAACTGCGTTTGAATTTCAAAATTTTAAAATTCGAACTTTTCAAACGACCTCGGATGAGAAAACAACCAAAATAAACTCTGTAGATCTCGAAAAGTTATGAAACATTGTAGTTGACAACTTTTTGATTTGAAAACATCTTGTCATGCAAAACTGTGTTTGAATTTCAAAATTTTAAAATTCAAATTTTGTAAACGACCTCGGATGGAAAAACTTCCTAAACTAAAAGTGTAGATCTCGAAAAGTTATGAAACTTTGTAGTTTACAACTTTTTGATTTGAAAACATCTTGTCATACAAAACTGTGTTTGAATTTTAAAATTTTAAAATTCAAATTTTGTAAACGACCTCGGATGGAAAAACTTCCTAAACTAAAAGTGTAGATCTCGAAAAGTTATGAAACTTTGTAGTTTACAACTTTTTTATTTGAATTCGTTTAGGGCCTCAAACATACAATTTACACTCGGTTTAGTATAATATATTGGGAACTAAAACGGAATTCAGACACAAGTGAGAGTGTGGTGTAGTGGTAGAGGAGGTACGTGCACAGCGGGAGGTCTCTGGTTCGAATTGCGTCGGCCACGTAGCCTTGAAATTCATGCGAAAAATATTGTAGATGGGTGGGCGCTGGCCAGTGGGGGCCTCCATCGATAAAAAAAAATTCCATTTTTTTTTGGGTAAAAATTCCCATTTTTCTGTGTTTTTTTCGGTTTCAACTTTGCCGAGTGTCGAGCACTCGGCAAAGTTGGCTTTGCCGTCACTGTTTTTGGCGAGTGCTGTTCGCCGAGTGTTACACTCGGCGAACCAGTTGCCAAGTGTTTTATGTCTTTTGCCGAGTGTTTCGGCACTCGGCAAACTCAAGGAGTCCGGTAGTGAATTCAGCTATAGTGGGCAACAGGTCCATTTAATAGATATAGAAAACATTGACTTGAGCTTCAGTATACTATCGAGTATTATTAGGAATCTATGAGTAGTTTAAAAATATGATTTACTTTCGTGTCATTGACATTTCAGAATTTTTAGCTAGCTTTCATTACAACCTTAGAGGTTCCAATCGTCTCAAGTAAATTCTGCATTTCTTCAAGTTCACTCAGTCATGCCTTGGGTTAGCACTTGCACTATTGCAAAGTAATGTCATTTAATCAAGCCTACCTCTACATCCGTCATTAGAAAATGAACTTACGGATTAAGTTACAACCTTTCTAGATTAATTACAAGACTTCCCACACAATTTGAGATTAATTGTGATATGCTTGAGATCACAACATACGTCTAATGATGAGACCATAACCTACCCTTCTATACTATGCATCAATACTACACGTTAGCACCGCCATTCAAGAAATGGGAGGACATCCACCCACATATGTGAGGGCCAACATCTATGTGCGCAAGCCTGAGAGGATGTCATTGTGGCTGAGTGTGTGTCAACTAGGAGCACATTATAACTAGGGAAATGTGTTTCCAAAGGATAGTTTGGAAGAGTCATGTCGGTGTTTCGAGTAAACACCAACTAGTAAATTTGTATTTGTTGCGCGTTAGGTCCGGATGGTGTGCTAAAGGATACAAGGTTTATACTAGTTCGGACAGAATGTCTCTACGTCCAGTCTGCTGCTACTCGTGTTATTAGCACTGAAAAAGGTTCGTAGTAGGGGTACAAACGGTCGAGAGAGGGATAGGTCCCAAGTCTCTGATGAAAAGGTAAATGAGTACTAAGAGCTCGGTTGCTGCTCAGCTGTGTGTAATGTGGTGCATGGTGTGTAGGATCGATCCGCCCCCTTAATGGGGTGCCATGCCTTCCCTTTTATAGATCAAGGGGGGAGCAGGGGTTACAGATGGTAGAAAGAAGAAATACCAGAGGCCAAGAAGGTCATTCGAAGGTGCCGGGTCTTCCTTTTCCTCTGAGCCAGCCCCGCTGATATGGCAGACGGTGCCAAGGATAGCACATTCATTGATCTTGATAGGGTCGTGCTCTAGCTTCGTTCAACAAGTGGTCACATTCCATCCTGCCCCGGCGGGCGGCGCGGCGCACCGGGGTGCCGAGCCGCGACCCTACGGGGAGCAGACGGGGAAGTAACCATACATTGGTTACTGTAGATGATGTGAGTCCCCTCCTGGATCATAGTGGTTGTCGTATGCTTATGTCAGGATCCGCGTCCGAGGGTTGATGGCGGCGCCCACAACACTGTAAGACAAAAGTCGGCACCTACAACACTATTCGGGCTCTGTCATGCCTGGAAGGGCTTAAAGCGCCCGTCCCGTCATATCCTGACAGTACTTTCCTACAGGCATGCAGGGTATGGTCCTCGGTACTGCGGTTGACTTGGGTGTCCTATCTTACCCCGTGCTCGTCATCATGAAGAAGCAGGGTGCAGACGTTGGACGAGGGAGAGCCACCTCAGACATTGAGCGAGGCGAAGCCTACCCTCGGATGTCGGGTGAGGCAGAGCCTGCCCTCAGACGTCGGGCGAGGCGAAGCCAGCCCTCAGCTGTCGGGCGAGGTGGAGCCAGTCCCCGGTCGTCGGGCAAGGAGGAGCCTACCCTCGGACATCGAGCGAGGCAGAGCCTACCCTCAGACGTCGGGTGAGGCGGAGCCAGCCCTTAGCCGTTGGGCAAGGCGGAGCCAATCCTGGTCGTTGGGTGAGGCGGAGCCTGCCCTCAGACGTCAGTCGAGGCGGAGCCAGTCCCCGGTAGCCGGGCGAGGCGGAGCCTAAACTCAGACATCGGGCGAGGCAGAGCCTGCCCTCGGACGCCGGGCGAGGCGAAGCCAGTCGCCGGACGTCGGGCGAGGCGGAGTCCAGCCCTCGTGGGTCAGGCGAGGCGGAGCCAACCCTTTGGGGCCGGGTGAGGCGCAGCCAACCTTCGGTCGTACGGGCAAGAAGTGTAGTTGTGTTCTTGTCTATTCGGAAGCATCAGTGTTTGATGGTTGTTAGCTCTACCTCTATGGGTACCCCAGTATTTGGTCCCCGACAGTAGCCCCCGAGCCCCCTCGGTGATTCGGATAGAATCGCTCGGGGGTGTTTTGACCTGCCAGAGGGTGCGCACGAGCGCACCCGATGGGTGTAGCCCCCGGGTGATTCGGATAGAATCACCTGGGGGTATTTCGATTCGCCAGAGGGTGCGCACGAGCGCACCCATCGGGTGTAGCCCCCGAGCCCCCGGGTGATTCGGATAGAATCGCTCGGGGGGTAATTTGGACCCTTCGCGGGTATGGCTGTGAGATTTGGTGTTTTGACAACTGGATAGTTTAAAGGGAACCCTGGTATCCCGTTCACGGGGACTCATCCAAGGTCAGCCCGGTTGAGACTCGATCGCGGATCGAGACTCCCCTGAGGCTCGTGCACCTGAGTTTTGGCCGCTTGTGGGCCCATCCTTCGTTGGTACGGCCGTCGAAATCATTGGGCCATCCCTCGAGCTCTGAGGCCCAGGTGGACCAGAGAAATGCTTTTTGACCCGTATCCCCTCTGCGGGAAAATAGTCCTGGTCTGCCCAGGAAGGCGAAACATCCAGCGTGACTTTGGTGGGAAATGATAGGGATTGCGGACGCATATCCTGCAACATGACGTGGTGGTGTATCATGGTAGTCATGGAGATCTAGGCGGACAGTTGCCCTTCTCGCATCCGTCGCCCCTATAAAACCAAGGGGTTCGCCCTAGGGTTCCATACTTTGCCTCCTCGCCTTTGCATCTATAACCTCCACCGCCAATCGCATGAGCCTCCCGCACCCGCTTCGCAGCCGCCGTTAAGCTTGCATCCAACCACCCCAATTGTCTAATGGAGTCGTAGTGCAGATCCGATGTCACCCTCCACCGCCTGGAGGGTCTCGTTCGCCGCGGCCTTCTTTGCGCGCGGACCGCCGCCGAGGAGTGGCGGCTGCCCAACAATGAGGACGCGTTGTCGCCACCCGATGGCTACATCGTGTCCTTCGCTCACTTTCACAAGCGAGGATTCGCCACCCCCACCCACAAGTTCCTTAGGGGTTGCTGAATTACTATAATGTGGAGCTACAACACCTCACTCCCAATGGGATCCAGAACATTGCGGCGTTCGTCGCCCTGTGTGAGGGGTTTCTGGGGATTAGTCCCCACTTCGATCTGTGGCGGCACTTCTTTGCCGTCACCCTTCTGAAGAAGCAAGAGAAGAAGCACGAGCTGAGCGTACCGATGGGATGCTCCGGCATTCAGCTACGCAACAACCGGGTAAACGAATACCCGTCGATGCGTCTGTCGACCTCCAATAAGGGGTGGCATTCTCATTGGTTCTATGTCAAGAACGATGCAGCTGCCCCTAGCCAGCGTTCACCGGTCGCCTCATCGAAGAGGCCGCAGAATCATTAAGGAAGTGGGGGTCCTGGATAAAGACAAGAAGAAAATCCTGAACCATCTCACCGCCATCCGAATTCTAAAGGAGAGGGGCATGAAGGGGTCAAGGATCATCGGTGCCTATCATATGTGGAGGGTGGCGCCGCTGATGAGTCATGCGCTTCCCCTGTACCTGATGGTGCTTGGAGCATCCCTCAATGGGACAACGCTCACCAATGAAGCGCTCTCCCCCTCTGAAGTGGCGCAGCGTATCAAGGAGGCGATGGAGCCTTCGAAGGCCGATGCCAGCATCATTCTTGATTTCATGTATCCGGTGCCGGGGCACCCCCCCAATGCGGCCAGAACCGGGGTACATCAACTTCGTAAGTTTCTCTTTTCCCCATGCCTCCTTTTTAATTGAGCTCCCGACTCCTTGATGCTGACATTGAGATAGCAAGACCAGCCGAATAGGCTTGTCCTTATAGAATGTGCGGCTCTGCTGCCGAAGGACCCGCTCGTTGTGGTGGCAAATCGCACCGTGGCCGAGTGGTAGAAGAAGATGAACGAGGTCGAGAGGAAGAAGAAATAGCAGAAATAGCAAGCACGGGAGCGAGGAGAGGAGACAGACAGTGATGACGACGACGACGACAACGAGGTGGAGGATGATGAGGTAGTCACCGACGTTGAGTGGGATGACCTGGGAAGCGAGGATGCACTGATAGGTACCCACTTGTCAATGCAGGGCCCCTTCTCATTCCACACAAGGGAAGGTGTGGCCGTAACTCCGGAGGAGGAGGGCCGGACTGTTGGCCCATCCTTAGAACCATCAGGGGTGGGCGGATCTGCCGCCACGCCTGAGGTGCCAGTAGAGGGGAGCGGCCCCGCCGCCGTGCCTCAGGAAATAGTCGGGACGGGTTGACCCATTGCCGTGCCCCAAGAGCCGGTGGGGGCCGGTGGATCCGCCGCCGCCCCCGAGGCGCCGATAGAGTGGAGTGGCTCCACCGCCGTGCCCCCAGATATGAGGGAGGCGAGCCCTCGGCTAGGGAGCAGGGGATGGTCCCAAAATGGTCCCGCCCTAATGAGGTGGAGTAGGGAACTAGGGGTTTGTCCACCAAACATCTCCACCGGCCAACAACGCCAGCATAAGTTGCTGACTCCTCTGTTATCTCTGTTTTTCTACGTTTTTCTTAGTGACTCGTGCCTTTTGTTTCTTCTGTAGTGTCGGGAGACGGGTCAGACGGGGCACTTCTATAGCACTGGCGCCCAAGATAACCATCGCCCTTTAGGCAAGGTGGGGGCCGCCGCCTGACGTCGCTCCTGTTTCGGGCGAGAGCGGAGCCGGCATCACAGCTTCGTCGGCCGGTCTGGCGCCGCCCATGGTGGTGCCCGTGCCCTCAGTAGGTCAAGCGGTTGGTGAGGCAGAGGGGGTGCCCTCAGACATTGCCGCTCAACCGTTGACAGAAGTGATGCCACTGCCGATGTCGGTATGGGCGGAGCTGTTGGCCGCTCCTATTGCATCGACCACAATGGGCGCGGCGTAGCCGGATGAGGTCCCGCTGACATAGGCAGAGGTGATGG
The DNA here is from genome assembly GCF_019320115.1 of Miscanthus floridulus. Taxonomy (NCBI): domain Eukaryota; kingdom Viridiplantae; phylum Streptophyta; class Magnoliopsida; order Poales; family Poaceae; genus Miscanthus; species Miscanthus floridulus. The sequence continues at coordinate 84,431,114 of NC_089593.1, read as the reverse complement.
TGGCTACGATGGATGGGTCATAGCCAAGAGCTATGGTGGCGACGCCTGAGGCAGCGGCGCATCCCGTGCCACCGGTGGCCCTAGAGACGATGCCCACCGTGGGCAAGACCGAGGGGGTCATGGCCTAGGGACCCTCGGACACCACGACAGTTGCTGAGGAGACTGGCAGGGAGTTGTCCCTAGTCCTGCCATGAAAGAGCCATGACCCGCCCACGTGGGATGAGCCCTCGCTCCAGTGGGTGAGCCTATGGGACCCATCATTGGAACTTTTCACCCTCAACGATGCCGCCGAGGGCATGGAGCTGGAGAAGCTCAATGAGGGGTTCATGGCCACGCTGGAAGCTTTGAACCAGGCCAGTTGCGCCCTTTGAGACATAATCATTCCCACCGGCCGGGTATTCACTTGGTCTTACCTCTCGATCTCTTTTTTCTTCATCTATTTTTGTTTTTTGACCGCCGTCTTTTTTCAGTCTCTTATTGCTCGCAGTCGGGAGAAATCCCAATTCCTTTGTGAACACAAGGGGGATTGGGACCACCTCATTGATGAGGCATGACTGCATAGGGACATGACCACCTAGCTCTGACAGAGGGTGGTTGAGCTAACTCCCCTTGCCGCGGAGGCGGACAATCTCAGTCTGCGGGCGGCCGAGGCCCATCGAGACGCGAAGGACGCTGAGAAGTCTTTTGATGAACTGTCAAAGAGGGCGTGGTAGGATTAGGAGGAGGCCTCTAGAGTGTGGAAGGAGTGGGACGAGCTGCTCCAGCGGGATGCCGAGACCCGCCAGCGGATCATCGACCTCCTTGCCGAGGCCGAGAAGGAGCGGGATCTTAGGCTGGTGGCCGAGGAGAGGTCCACGATCCTAGATCAGAGGGTGAAACTGGATGCTGAGACGATCGCCTAGCTGCGCAAGGAGCAAGATGAGCTATGCCAGACCATGGAGAGGCTCCGCTCGGAGCATGGCACGGCCTACGGGGAGCGCAACCGGGCCGTCTAAGAGCGCGACGAGGCACAACAGAGGATCAGCTCCCTCCAGGCCGAGCTGGAGACCACAAAAGCCTAGAAGCTGGAGGCCGAGGGTGCCATTGCCAGACTGGCCATGGATCTCACTGAGGCGAGGAGTCTTGTTTAGGCGGAGAGCAACAAGCTCGATATCCTAAAGGTTGCCCTTGGCGTAGTCTACGACGACCTATAGGTGGTGCAAGCAGAGGGGACCAGCTCGCTCGTGGCCCATGCTGCAGATATCATGGCGCGGGTGCGCCAGCTAGAGAAGGTAGCTCTTCGCTCAAGGATCACCCAAGCCTTCACCGTCGCCTGCTCGCATTACGATGACAACATCGATTTTGAGGCGATGAGCTTCGGTTTCACGCCTGGTTATGAACCCTCCGAGCTAGATGACATAGAAGCGACGGTGACTCATTTTGTGGAAACCCTGGTGAGCAAAATTGAAGATATGGTTCTTCTCGAGAGGAGGTAGTTAGTTGAATGAGTCTGATGGACTTTTATCTGTAATCTGTGGACAAGTGTTGTTTTTTGAAAATAGATTCGCAACTTCGTTTCGTTAAACAAATTCGCAATTTCGTTTTATTTGATTGAACTTGCTTTCTTCCCTTTTTGCATTCGAAAAAAGGTGCTCATGCAATCCGACCCTTCCATTTGTTAAGGCCATAGGGCCCGAGGTGTATAAGAGGGGAATTTCGATTATGCTGGTGAGCAAAGTTACCATAGCCATCGGGCGTGGGGTTTTTGCAGTCTTACTAGGCATGCTCGGTTATTTGTTCCCACAAACATTGCCACTAACCTTAACGTGAGGAAGAGGTCTGACACAGCGACTGTTTCAAAAAAAGGGAGGTGTTTATACCCTTATCAGCCCCCAAGTGAGATCTGACCCCTTGCGGTCACTAGGGTCGGATGTTATTGGAGACCAAAGCGAGGGTAGTGAACTTACTCTTGTATTCGCACATACCCCTTACTTAGGATTTTAGCTATCATTCTATGACCGTGCGTTCGGTCTCATAACAAGTCCGGCCTTCCCCGAGCCCCCACGTGTGGCGGGGATTCGGTCAAGGGTCGGCCCATTTTATGTCTGTCATCCCGTCCATGGTTTTCGTGACTGGAGGGGTTGAGGTGACGTCACTTGCCTTGATGGTTCAAGTGACGCACTTGATGAGCTCGCTAATGGGGATGTTCAAATGGAATCCGGTCTCGTCGCTCGTGACAGGGTCGGCAAAGCCCTCGGGTGGTGTTCTGTTGCTCCTTAACCTGCCTTCCAACAGATTCCCCCTCAATGGGGATTCTATGGGCTCGGCTAGAGGCTGGATTGAACTAGAAGGTTGAGATGACCCTATCCGCCTCTATGTGGTTTGGGCGAAGGCCGCTGAGGCTCATCTGTGTTTTCTCCCATGGCTCTTGTTCGACGTGAGGTGACCTCGGGCCCTTCATAGGCTAGCCTTTGAACCTTGGTCTCTCGATCTAGGATTGAGCGGCTCAAGCCCCCGAGCCCCTTGGGGTCTAATAGGGATCGGTTGTATTTCATGCATCACCCCATCCTTAGTTTCTACAATCGGAGGGGCTAAGCTAACAACACTTGCCTCGACGGCTCGAGTGTCGAGCTCAATGAGCTCGCTAACAGGAATGTGCGTGCGGAATCCGGGTACATCATCCGCTGATAGGGTCGGCAGAGCCTTCATGTGGCATTCCACTACTTCTTAACCCGCCTCCCGGCAAATGCTCGAGCCGTTTGATAGGCTCGGGTGGCCTATTGGCCTCTCATCGATGGAGATTCTATGGTTTTGGCTCGACGTTAGAATCGAACAAGAAAGGTCTAGATGTCCCTGTCCTCTTCTGAGCGGGGTCAGGCAAGGCCGCTGGGGCTCATCTTGATTTTTCTCCCCTGGCTCTATTTGACATGAGGCGGCCTCGAGCCCTTCGTGGGCTAGCCTTCGAACCTTAGTCAGTTGCCGCTCATATCGAATGAGGCGGCTACCGCTTTGTGATGCGACGCGAAGCATCGAGATGCGGCAATTGCATATGCAACGCTTGAATATATGGAATGAATGTACGATGTAATGAAAGCGAGAGTCGATGATGTTTACCTTGGTGGCATGATCGACGGGAAGCTCTTACCGGACATGTTCATGCGGGGTTTGGGTCCGACGTTTGCGACAGGGCCAGCGTAACCTACACGAGCATCGCAATTTTTCTTTTCTGTCTCTCGGCAGCGATCCGAGCCATTTGATTGGTTTGGGCGACTTGACAGCTTCTCCTTGAAGGAGATTCCATAGGTAGACCCCTCCGAACCCTTCTAGAGAAGGCAAACGCTAAAGCTTGGGGTGCGGGGACAAAGAATTCAATTACGCTGGTGAACAAAAAATGATGTAGCCGCTGGGGCGTAGGGTCTAGCGATCTATCTAGTTTTACTCAAAGTGTACACCCGCACACTGTGCCTCCAGTTTTTAAACATAAGGAGGGGGTCGGGTGAAGAGAATGTCTAAATGAGTAGACACTCTCGGCAGCCCCCGAGCGATGTCCATGCCCCTGCCGTTGCTAGGGTCGGAGGCTCGGTAGTAAAATTAACACGCAAAGTAAATAAACAAGGGTGCTTATCTTTTGGTGGCCATTCATTCGGCGGTCGCCTAGGCCGTTTGATTGACCTAGGAGGCCCATTGGGCTCCCCTTGATGGAGGTTCCATCGTTGGGTCCTTCCAGGTCCTGCCTGGGGAAGCGGAGAGCCGCCTGCGTGTGGGTGCGCCTTGTTTCTTGCGCTTGGCATGCGGTAGTGGTGGGCCATGCCCAGGCCATGTCTCGTTTGACCAGGCACCATCTCATCAAGCAGGGCGTGTCCCGTCGGTCCAGACGCGTCCCCTCGAATTCCTATCAGCATCGAATTCCCATCTGCATTGAATAGAGGAAGGGAGAGGGTTTTTCGTCCGAACCTTTCGCCTTTCTTCAACCGTTGCATCTCCTCCTTAAATAGGGGAAGGGAGAGGGTTCTTGTCCCATTCCTCCACCTATTCCTGAGCTGCTACTTTCCCCCTTCTTCCTTTTCACCGAATGTGTTTGTGCATCACGATGGTTCCTAAGTGAGAGAGGGTAATGCTAGGGAGAGGAGGACTCATAGATCCGCTCATGAATCTGGAGCGTGATGTCGAGCTGCAGGTCATCCAACGTAGATGAGATGGTGCTGGCCGCCTTCACTGAGAAGGGGCTGCTTCCACCGAAGGAGGAGGCACACTAGAAGGCGCTGCACGTCGCCAGCTTTGTCCCCGCCAGCGAGGCCTTCGTTGGGATGGAGCCATACGGGGACCTCTTCTGGCGAATCTTCTCCGGGCGAGCCTTGTCGGTGGGGAAGCCACTCGAGACCACATTGATGGGATTTTTCACCCTTGTAGCCGCTCAGATCAGCCAGTTCATGAAGTTTGATGAGATGTAAGAGACATCCATCAGCCATGGTGGCCATTCTTCGACGGGCAACGCTCCTCGTCCAGGTGCCGTTGTCAGGGTTGCGGCTGATCACGATGGCATAGTCCCTAGACGCCCTAGTGAAGACACCATGGTCACCTACGTGGTGCTCAATGTTGCAGATGACAGCGCCCTCGATGATCCTACGGAGCGGTAGGATGTTGCCGATGGAGAGCGTGGCGCGGCGACCGTAGTAGTATTTAGAGTAGAACTGGTCAGAAAATGTAATCGTTTAAGTTGTGGGGGAAGCCCCTGTGGGAACAGTTTTTTGTATTCATGAATACATCAGTCCCTTTTCATGATGAAATCACTTTGTAAGCGATGAATTTGTGAAAAAAATGAACAAGTTCTCAAATTTCATTACGTCAAACAGCTTTTCAGCTCTTCTCCCTCTTTTGTAAAAGAGGTTCAGTGCCTTTTGACCCTTCCCGTAGTTAAGGTCGCAAAAAGCTTAGAGTGTGGGTGAGCCAATTCTGATCACGCTAGTGAGCAAGGAGACCGTAGCCACTGGGGCATGGGTTTCCCATAGTCCTACCAGTTATACTCAGAGTTTGTTCCTGAAATCCTAGCCCTTAGGACTTACCATGAGAAAAGAGGGAAAACACAGAGAATATTTGTAAGATAAATGTACTCATACCAGCCCTCGAGTGAGGTCCGACCCCTCGCATTTGTAGGGGTCGGATGTCACGAAAGATCAGGGATTTTGATGACAAAACTGATAAGAGAAAGTGTCGGTACAGAAAGTGACCAACTAGTAAATATTTGTAGTTTTGACATATGTTGTGATCGGAGGTGGCCTAGCACTCAATGACATAGGGTTTATACTGGTTTAGGCAACATGCCCTATGTCCAGTTTGAGTCAGTCAGTGACTTTATTCCTAAGCCCAGGTGCTCAAAGTTTGCAGTGGGGTTACAAACGAGAAGGAGAAAGATGGGGTGTACAAGAGGTCTGGTCGGCTCCGGTCGGAAGGGCCGAGAGCGATAGGAGCTACGCTATGAGCTAAGTGTTCAAGCATGTGCTTGAGGTCCAAACCCGGTGGTTCTGTGGTTGTGAGCTAGTGAACTTGATCGATGTTTAACTAAAAGGCCCTATTTTTTGGGATTGGGCACATCCCCTTTTATAGATGAAGGGGATGGCCTTACAAGTGAGAGGGAGAGAGTACGAATGTTTCTAGCCTTGTTGCCCACGCCGACAGGCACAGGATGATGGTAGGCGCCCATAACACTATTGGATGTTAGATGCACATGGGAGGTTCCATCGTCCTTGTCTGGGTATGGCAGATGTTGGTACCTACATACACTATTGATGCCTAGAGGCATGTGAGGAGCTTCACCATATGCACTCGGTATGGTAAATCCCGGCGCCCACAACACTGTTGATGCCTAGAGGCATGCGGGGGAGCCTTACCGTATGGGAGTTTAATGGCTTCCATAATATTGTAGGGGAAATGTAGGTGCCTACAACACTGTTTGTGTCAGGGCAGTTGCAGAGTACTGTTCCATGTAGGGTATGGTCCCTGGTACCTGGTTTGACTTGTGTGCCTTGCCCTGCTTTTCTCTGCACGTCTCCTAGTCCCTACCGAGCGGGCCTCCCTGGTCGGTTGATCCCAGTCGGTTCTGATCGCACCAGTCCAAGAAGAGCGGTGAGCAGGGGCTGGGCGTATCCCTGGTCGGAGAGTGCGGGGTCGGAGTCTAAAACGGTGCTTTTGGCTAGGCCTTCCGGTCGAAGAGGCTGTCCGGAGGTGGGCTGGCGACCGGATCGAGCGCTCCGATCGGAGAGGTGGGCTGGAGCCAAAAAACGGGCGTTGTTCCTTCTCGGCCTGACCTTTTGGTTGGAGATTGGATCACTCCTCTGGCCTGGCGCTCAGGTACTTGGGCTGGCCCATGAGTTGCGTGCTGTCTGCTTGGGCCGAGCCTTGGCGTGGAAGAGCCTTGGCGTGGAAGCCGGTCCTCGAGGGACCTCGGGTTTATGAACCCGACAGAAAGTATGCGTTTATTTTGGGGTAAAACCAACGTAGCTGCTCAATGTTCCAGGTGTTGGTGAAGACCTCGCCGTCTATGGTTTTCAACTTGTAGGTGCCTAGCCGGAGTACTTCCATGATGATGTACGGCCCATTCTAGGGTGGGGAGAGCTTGTGGTGGTCCTTGTTGCTCTACATGAGGCGGAGAACTAGGTCCTCGACGTTGAAGGCTGGGTCCCGCACCCGTTGGTTGTGGTACCGTTACAACGCCTGCTGGTACTTGGTCGAGCGGAGGAGGGCGATGTCATGAGCTTCATCTAGCTAGTCCATGGCATCTTCATGGGATGCCTCAGATCCCTGTTCGTCGTATGCTCTGATTCTCGGTGCTCCATAGTCGAGGTTGGTTGGGAGGACGGCCTCGGAACCATAGACCATGAAGAAGTGTGTGTAGCTAGTGGCTCGACTGGGAGTTGTCCTTAGGCTCCAGAGTACCGCGGGGAGCTTGACGACCCACCATGCATCGAACTTATTCAACCGGTTGAAGATCCTAGGCTTGAGGCCCAGTAGGAGCATGCCATTTGCGTGCTCGACCTGCCCGTTCGTTCGGGGGTGCGCAACGGTGACCCAATCGACCCGGATGTGGTTTTCATCGCAGAATCGAAGGAACTTCTTGCCAGTGAACTGTGTGCCGTTGTCTGTAATGATGGAGTTTGGTGCTCCAAAGCAATGGATGATGTCGAGGAAGAACAGCACGGCTTGCTCGGACTTGATCGTGGAGATCGGCCGAGCTTCTATCCACTTTGTGAACTTGTCTATGGTGACAAGCAAGTGCGTGTATCCTTCGAGTGCCTTCTTGAGGGGCCCAACTAGATCGACCCCCAGACCATGAAGGGTCACGTGATGGGGATCATCCGAAGTGCCTGAGCTGGGAGGTGAGTTTATCGAGCATAGTTCTGACACCCTTCGTAGGTGCACATGATCTGCTCGGCATCGGCTACTATAGTGGGCCAGTACAAGCCCTGCCGGAATGCGTTTCCAACCAAGGTTCTAAGCGCAACGTGGTGACCACAGACCCCTCCATAGATATCGCCCAGCAAAAGCTTCCCCTGTTCGATGGGGATGCAGAGCTACAGGATCCTAGTGTGGCTTCATTTGTAGAGTTCGCCCTCTACAAGAATGAAGGACTTGACGTGACGCATGAGTCATCGAGCTTCCGTATTGTCCATCAGCAGTGTGTCACAAAGGAGGTAGTCGAGGTAGAGTATTCTCTAGTCGACCAGAGGGTCAGGCTCTGTCGCTAGATCCTCTTCAAGCTCCATGACCTCAGGGCCGGATGGAGCCATCGGTTTGTTAGCCCCCGAGGCTGGATCAGATAGACCGTCATCGGCCTTCTCTGACCCTTTGTAGCGCATCGAGGGCTCATGTTGGTCGCTGGTGAAGACACCTATTGGCTCCAGCTCTTGGCTAGATGCCACCTTCGTAAGCACGTCGGTCGCCTTGTTGAGGCACCTTGGGATGTGATTGAGCTCGAGGCCATTGAATTTGTCCTCCAGCCATCAGACTTCTTGGCAGTACGTAGCCATCTTGGCGTCGTGACAGCTTGACTCCTTCATAACTTGGTTGACAACCAGCTAGGAGTCGCCTCAGACATCGAGGCATCGGATGCCCAACTCGATGGCAATGCATAGGCCATTGATGAGCGCTTCATACTCAGCCACATTATTGGATGAGGAGAAATGGAGATGGACCATGTACCTCATGCGTACCCCAAGGGGTGATACGAAGACCAGCCCCACGCCAGCGCCCTTCTTCATTAGCGATCGATCGAAGTACATCATCCAGTACTCTTGATCGACGACCGCCGGTGGCGTTTGGACCTCGATCCATTCTGCGATGAAGTCCACCAACACCTAGGATTTGATCGTTGTTCGAGAGGCATACGTAATGCCTTGATCCATCAACTCGAGTGCCCACTTTGTGGTTCTTCCCGTGGCATCCTAGCTTTGGACGACCTCGCTGAGGGGGAATGACATCATGACCATCACTGGGTGTGACTAGAAGTAGTGACGTAGCTTTCTCTTAGTGATGAGGATGGCGTACATGAGCTTCTAGATTTGGGAGTAACGGGTCTTAGATTTGGATAGTACCTCGCTGATGAAGTACATAGGGTGCTGCACCCTGAGGGCGTGCCCCTCTTCTTCCTGCTCCACTACTAGGGTGGCACTAACCACCTGCGTGGTGGCCGCTAAGTATAGCAGAAGGGATTCTCCATCGGTTGGAGGAACCAAGATTGGGGCCTTTGTCAAAAGCAGTTTGACCATGTCAAGTGCCTCCTAGGCCTCGGATGTCCACTCGAAGCGGTCGGCTTTTGTCAAGAGTCGATAAAGGGGGAGACCTCGTTTGCCGAGGCGCGAGCTGAATCGACTGAGTGCGGCGAGGCACCCTGTGACTCGCTAAACCCCCCTTATGTTCTGAATTAGGCCCATCCTTATGATGGCTGAGATTTTTTTCTGGGTTGGCTTCGATGCCACGCTCGGAGATGATGAAGCCGAGCAGCATGCCCCTCGGGACCCCAAAAACACACTTCTCAGGATTGAGTTTGATGTCATTGGCTCAGAGTTTTGTGAAGGTCTGCTCGAGATCGGCAACAAGGTGGTCAACCCTTTTGGACTTAACCACGATGTCATCAATGCAAGCCTCAATGGTCTGCTCAATGAGGTCCCTAAAGCATTTGAGCATACAGCACTGGTACATAGCCCCAACGTTCTTTAGACCGAACGGCATCGAGACATAGCAGAATGATCCAAAGGGGGTGATGAAAGATGTCACGAGCTGGTCAAACTCTTTCATCGCGATTTGATGGTACCCGGAGTACGCATCAAGGAAGTAGAGGGTTTCGCACCCCGAGGTAGAGTCGACTATTTGGTCTATGCGCGATAAAGGAAACGGATCCTTTAGGCACGCCTTGTTGAGACCCATATAGTCAACACACATCCTCCATTTCCTGCTCTTCTTTCGTACAAGAATGAGATTGGCTAACCACTCTGGGTGGTATACTTCCTTGATGAATCCGGCCGCCGATAGTTTTGCTATCTCCTCGCCGATGGCCCTGCATTTCTTCTTGTCGAAGTGACACAGGCGTTGCTTCACTGGCTTGGAGCCTGGGTGAATCTTTGAGGTATGCTCAGCGACTTCCCTTGAAATGCCTAGCATATCCAAGGGTTTCCACGCAAAGACGTCTTTGTTGCCACAGAGGAAGTCGACGAGCGCGCTTTCCTATTCGGAGGAAAGCATGGTACCAATGTGCACCATTTTGCCTTCAGCGCTCCCGAGATCTACGAGGACTTCTTTAGAGCCCTCTACAGACTTGAACGATCTAGTCGACCTCTTGGCGTCGGGCGCACCTTCAGTGACTTCCTCCTTGAGGGCGGTGAGTTCTCCGGAGGCGACGATTGCTGTGGCGTGACCGCAGCGCTCGACCTCACACTTGTAGGTGCGCTGGAAGGAGGTGCCAACGGTGATGACCCCATGGGGGCCCGGTATTTTTAGCTTGAGGTATGTATAGTTGGGGATGGCCATGAACTTCGCATAGCATGGACGTCCTAGGATGGCGTGGAAGGTTCTAGGGAACCCAACCACCTCGAAGGTGAGGGTTTCAGTCCTATAATTGAACTGATCCCTGAAGGTTACGGGTAGATCGATCTGCCCAAGTGGCATGGCCTACTTCCCGGGCATGATGCCATGGAAAAGCGCTTGGGTTGGGCGGAGGCGTGTCTGGTCGACGCCCATTTTGTCGAGCATCTTTGCATACATGATGTTGAGGCCGCTACCTCCATCCATTAGTACTTTGGTGAGCCGCTTCGGGCCGATGATCGGGTCAACCACGAGCAGATATCTTCCTAGATGTGGGACGCTCTCTGGAAGGTCAGTCCGATTGAAGGTTATGGCGGACTCTGACCACTGGAGGAAGGGAGGTGTGGCCGGTTCGGCCATGTAGACCTCACGGCACGTGACCTTCTGACGACATTTGGAGATGTAGGCCGCTGATCCTCTGAAGATCATAAGGCAGCCATCCGGCGTCGGAAAGCCATTGTCCTTCTCCTCGGCGTCATCCACGGTGGGGGTAGGGTCCTTTCCATGCTCCCCTTTGTTGGAGCCTCCAAACAAGAACTGCCGCATGAGGCTGCAGTCCTTGAGTAGATGCTTAACTGGGAAGGCATGGTTCGGGCACGGACCCTCGAGTAATTTTTTGAAGTGGTTCGGAGTGCCCTCCGTGGGCTTCCAACCACCCTTACGGTCAGTAGCGGCCATAAGCGAGTCCTCGCGCCGTTGTTTCTTGTTCTTCCTTTTGGCGGAACGATTGGAGGTGCCTTCACCGGTGCCCTCCTCCTGCCTTGCCTTGTCCTCGAGGTGATCGAAGATTGCTCCGACCGCCTCTTCTCCTAAGGCGTGGCTGGTGGTGATGTCCAGGAGTTCCTTGGTTCGTGGGCCCTTGCGTCCTAGCTTATGAACCAAAGACTTGCAGGTAGTCTCGGATAGGAAGGCTCCTATAACGTCGGCGTCGGCGACATTAGGGAGCTCGTTGCACTACCGAGAGAAGCACCGGATGTTCCCATGGATGGTCTCTCCGGCCTTCTGATGGCAGTTCTTGAGGTCTCATGGGTTCCTAGGGTGCTTGTATGTGCCCTAGAAGTTCCCCACAAAGATCTCCTTTAGATCTGCCCAACTCTAGATCGCATTGGACGACAGGTGTTCCAACCACGCTCGTCCCGAATCGGCTAAGAATAGTGGAAGGTTGCGGATAATGAAGTCGTCATTATCCGCACCACCGGCTTGGCAGGCAAGCTAATAGTCTTCGAGCCAAAGTCTGGGGTTTGTCTCCCCAGAGTACTTTGGGATATTGGTAGGTGGTCTGTTACTTGACGGGAAAGCAGCGCTGAGGATGTGCCGGCTGAAGGCCTGAGGGCCTGGCAGGCCGAGGCTCGGGCTTTGGTCCTCGCCGCTGTCGTAGCATCCACCGCAACGAGGATGATAGCCGCAGTGAGCTCCTTCTCTCGGTACGTCTGCGTGCATCGAGAGTGCTACGTGCGTCGCGGTTACGGCCGAGACGCTGATGTACCAGGATTGTGGCACGCTGCCTGCCGCCTTGTGGTGCCTGGTGGACCGACGCATCCCTAGTAGGGCGCACGAGGTTGTGCGCTGGCTAGCGTCGAGCTCGCATCGTCGAGACAGTGAGCTCTCAGCCTGCTGCGCCGCCGCACGCTCGAGTAGCGTGTGAATCTCACGGTGGGCCTGATGATCCTCGGGCGTCGTGGCCTCTAGGAGGCCATGGAGCAAGGCCGTCACGGCGGTGATGTTCTGGCTCGCACGGGCGAAGCAAGGAAGGGCTTCATCGTCGGCAATGATCCTTCGGTTTACATCACGGGCCATGGCGCGTGCGCGCCCACCGTCTCCACGGCGTTCGATCTCCCGATCGAGCTCCATGCATTCCTGCACAAGCTGGAGTCTGGCTTCCTCGATCTCTCGCTTTCGGGCTTTCAGCTGCTCCACCCCATGCAAGGTGGGACCACTGTCTCGCCTTTGGTTTTGTTGCCGAGGTTGCCCGCTGGGGTAGCCTCCTCCTCGGGGATGCTTTCGACATGCCCCTCGGAGGTACCCGTAATGAAGCATTCCCGAGAGGGGTGATGGCTCCCCCTACTAGAGTCAGAGCTAGAGGACGACCCCAGCTCCTCTGTGAGGAGGTTGTGGAGAGATTCTGTGACATGTTTGATCACCCCCACGAACTTGTTGTTCGTGGGCGGCAGGACCATGTGTCGTGCCACAAGGTGGCCAACGGTCGCCGCAGCATTGCGGGGACCGAACGGAAATGCTGTCGGGGCGCTCCGTATGTGGTGTTCCAGAGAGAGGGACCCTCCTCTGGAAAACTATGCCACGTCATTGGCATCGGAAAGGGTGAGGCGACGCTGGTCCTCCCTGGACTGCTAGGGTCCAAGGGAGACATCGAGCTAGCGCTCAAGCCTCTCATGGTTGAGGCCGATGGAAGGGAGAGATTGGATAGCGGCGTGAGCCAGTGCCAACTCTCCTCCCACCGTGATGATGAAGTCTAGGTTCCCGAAGCGCACGTGTGCGCCTGGGACCCAGCTGATACCATGGCTAGCCATCCGTGGCCTAATGTTTATCGTCGGAACACACAAAGGTCCCCTACCTGGTGCGCCAACTATCGATGTTTTGAGTAAACACCAACTAGTAAATTTGTATTTATTGCGCGTTAGGCCCGGATGGTGTGCTAAAGGACACAAGGTTTATACTGGTTTGGGCAGAATGTCCCTATGTCCAGTCTGCTGCTGCTCGTATTATTAGCACTGAAAAAGGTTCGTAGTAGGGGGTACAAATGGTCGAGAGAGGGACAGGTCCCAAGTCTCTGATGGAAAGGTCGAATGAGTATTGAGAGCACGGTTGCTGCTCAGCTGTGAGTAATGTGGTGCGTAGTGTGTAGGATCAATTCGTTCGCTTAGTGGGGTGCCCTGCCTTCCCTTTTATAGATCAAGGGAGAGCAGGGGTTACAAATGGGAGAAAGAAGAAAAACCAGAGGCCAAGAAGATCCTTCGAAGGTGCTGGGTCTTCCTTTTCTTCTGAGCCAGCCCCGCTGATATGGCAGATGGTGCCAGGGATAGCACCTTCGCTGATCTTGATAGGGCCATGCTCTGGCTTCGTTCAGCAAGTGGTCACGTCTCATCCTGCCCCGGCGGGCGGCGCGGCACACTGGGGTGCCGAGCCGTGACCCTACGGGGAGCAGACGGGGAAATGACCATACGTTGGTTACTATAGATGATGTGAGTCCCCTCCTGGATCGTAGTGGTTGTCGTATACTTATGTTAGGATCCGCGTCTGAGGGTTGATGGTGGCGCCCACAACACTGTAAGACAAAAGTCGGTGCCTATAACACTGTTCGAGCTCTATCATGCCTGGAAGGGCTTAAAGTGTCCGTCCCGTCATATCCTGACGGTACTTTCCTACAGGCGTGTAGGGTATGGCCCTCGGTACTGCGGTTGACTTGAGTGTCTTGTCTTACCCCGTGCTCGTCATCATGAAGGAGCAGGGTGCAGATGTTGGGCAAGGCAGAGCCAGCCCTCAGACGTTGGGCGAGGCGGAGCCAGCCCTCAGCCGTCGGGCGAGGTGGAGCCAGTCCCCGATCGTCGGGCGAGACGGAGCCTACCCTCAGACGTCGGGCGAGGTGGAGCCAGTCCCCGGTCGTTGGGCGAGGCGGAGCCAATCCTCGGTCGTCGGGCGAGGCAGAGCCTGCCCTCAGACGTCGGTCGAGGCGGAGCCAGTCCCTGGTCACCGGGCGAGGCGGAGCCTGCCCTCGGACGTCAGGCGAGGTGGAGCCTGGTCTTGGACGTCGGGCAAGGCGGAGCCAGCCCCTAGCTGTCGGGCGAGGCGGAGCCAGTCACCGGACATCGGGCGAGGCGGAGTCTAGCCCTCGGGGGTCGGTCGAGGCGGAGCCAGCCCTCAGCCGTCGGGCGAGGCGGAGCCAGTCGCCGGACGTCGGGCGAGGCGGAGTCGAGCCCTCGGGGGTCGGGCGAGGCGGAGCCAGCCCTCAGCCGTCGGGCGAGGTGGAGCCAGTCGCTGGACGTCGGGCGAGGCAGAGCCAACCCTTTGGGGCCGGGCGAGGCGCAGCCAACCTTCGGTCGTATGGGCAAGAAGTGTAGTTGCGTTCTTGGCTGTTCGGAAGCATCAGCGTTTGATGGTTGTTAGCTCCACCTCTATGGGTACCCCAGTATTTGGTCCCCGACAAGTCCTGATGGACTCTTTGCAGAAATTGATTCTCACTGTTATGTAGAGATTCCCTGTAGAATCAACAACAGATGTGTGCTCTAAGAACTCTGCCAAAAGGCCTTTCTGTACATCAGCAAAAATGATCTATGCTTAATTAAGGGCAACTCTTTAGGGTAAAATTTAACCAGAACTGATAGCTAGGTTGATTTATTGGCCGGGTGGCGGAGATAATGAGCCTGTTCGTTGGTTGGTTTCTGGGTTTATAAGTCCGACCGGTGCTGGTTCGTTACGAGAGAAAAGCACTATTAGCTAGCTGATAAGCCCTGGCTGAAACCAACGAGCGAACAGGCTGAATATCAAATTAATTCGACCGACATTCTTGAAAACATAAATAAAGAGCCAATAGTGAAACCGATGTTATAGCTGGACACAGCACGAACGGCACGTCCTCCGGTTAGAGGAGTAGTGTGCTTATAAATCAAACCGTGAGTGTGAAAGAACGAATGGTGGACACTGTAGGCATTGATGTTTGGGTGTCAGAACCATTAAACGAACTCATAAAAAAATATTTCCTGCGTGGCGCCCACGTCCACCTCCAATGGTCCCTCGATGCATAGACACCGGATAAAACTTTTTTTATTCACTCGTGGGACCCTTACACACAAGCGCACCTGAACTTTAAAAACAAAACCGAAATCTGCTCATTCGGTTTGATGCCACATTGGAGCTGCTCTTAATACTCTCTTGTCTGTGCTTTCGACAGGAAAGGTGATTACTGTTCTGGTGTGTACCTGAAGAAGAGACAGCTGTTAAGATCTGGGTGTGCTGCTGATCCAACAGGTTATGGTGAACTTGCTAATTCGTCCAATTCATAGAAAATTTATTAGCATTTAACAGATTTGTTGTTTAGGTCTTTTTTTTAATGCCTCTCATTTGGGTACAGCTGTAGCATCTGTTCGTATACACGCACGCCCACTCAACACACGCACACTACACACACCAGCCATGTACAAACAAACCTATAGCTACACTCAGATTTGAATGGTTCAGCCACACCCACACATGCATTAGTCTATATGAATATGCCCCTGACCATGTGTATGATGAGTATTATTAATAACGGGGAGACACTAAGCAAGAAAAGTTGCAAGAATACATAGTAGTGGGGGAAAGATAGGTGCTAAATCATACACAGTTACCTGGAAATATGATGTAACTATGTATAATCTACAAGCCAGGGATTTTTTTATGATTAGGGAAATCCAAGAAAATATGATAATTGAGAGGTAACTGCCAGAGAATCATCTAGCAGTGATTGTTATTATTGGAGTAAGAGTTAGAGTACATAGAGCGGTCCATACATACTATTATTTACTTTCAGGTCCAATGTCATTGATGTTTCAGAATTTTTGGATTTCCATAGAACGTTGAATAAAGCTTCATGTCATCTGAACTAAGGTAATTGCTCGTATGGATATGAAAATTTGTCATGAAGTATATGGTGTGCATTACAATTCATAAATAATGGTGCACACCAATTCTTGTAACCATGGATTCACCTCCAGTTAAGAAAAAGGAGAAGGAAGGACCTGATATACTAAGGGCCACCATTGAGTATCTCACTAAAAATTCCCTGTATCTCTTTCCTTTCAAAAAAATTCCCTGTATCTCACTGATCTATGTCAAGGCACAAATAAATCCACGATATATGTCATAATTGATATGACTGGGCACCAAGTTCATTTATTATAGATAGAAAACATTCACTGCAGCTTCAGTAAACTATTCAAGTTATTGAGTACTATTTAGAATCCACGGTTAGTATGAAAACATGAGTTAGTTACTTTGACATTTCATAATTTTGAGGTAGCTTTCATTACGATGTTAGATACAGGGTAAATCTTTACTTGTTCGGGCTATATATAGAGAAGATGTTGAAAGCATCTAGCCCCTAGATGGGTTTCGATGATTAATGACGACACGAGATTACTGTGACTAACGTGTGTTTTGCAGAGAAAATTTGAGTTAGGTCACGGTAATGGTAATTGATTGGGCAATTATGATTTTCATACCCCTATCGATGGAAATCGTTTCGGTTTTTAAAGGGTGGACGACAATATTAAGGACGAACTAGTTCTAAGTGTCGTTTGACGTTAGAGAGACACTTAGAGTAGTTTTAGGACTTTGTTTTTCCTTTGGTCGTACTATTAAGGAGGGTATGGACTAGTAGCTTGACCTAGGTAAGACTAATGGTTGAGGTGTGGTGCACACTTATCAAACTGTGACAGAACTGCCCAAAAAAGCATGCTTCCAGAGGCGCTCGTCTTCCACCAGACACTAAGCACCCCAAAAACAAGCTACATCGGATGGTTCCGTCGAGCACACCCCAAGGGAGAACTCGAACAATCCACGTTTTTCCTCTAGGATCCAATAATGAGAACGAGTTTACAATACTTAGTCCATTTTATACATTAAGAGTTCTCAGAAATACATTATTACAATATCAAGTTCAGAGTACGGAATTTAAACAATGAAATTTAAAATAAACATCTAGCGGTAAGATACAAGGATCCGTCTGTGCCCACCAGAAGAATCCTACACACAATAGCTACTCCTCAAGCTGCACCTGTAATAGAGGTAAACAAACTATGAGTACACAATGTTCTCGCAAGACTTACCAGACTAGTGGGAATAATTTCCCTACTCCAAAGGATATAATAAGCTTTATGGTTTGTTGGGTTCTCTTTTTGCAAAAAGCATTACTAGTACTGAATTCTTAGGTATTTATTTTATTAGCAGTCATGATTAATTTATTAGCTAACCATTTTAGGTAAGCACCTGTTCTACTTTCAAGCAATAGTTGAGCAATCAGATCCATTCATTCCCTTTCATCTTCCAGTTACTACTATGGTGCTAGATCGTAGACAAGTCATACCATATTACATGACGATTTGCGAATCAATGTAGCCCAACTGTGTACCCCGAAACACACGCCCCGCTTATACCCCAGGCACAAGTAGAACCAACCCACCACTCTTCTGTCAAGGGGTCCAGGTCCCCGTCCAAACTTAGACTCTAAGCCCCCACACCTGAGTCCCGGACTCAGTGTGGTGCTTAGACCTCCACCATCCCCGCCTCCAATCAGTCAGTCCGGAAAGAGCCATAACCCATGATAAGAGAGCAATGAGCCTTCCCGCCCCCATAAGCAAGTATGTGCTTAGGATAATAAGTCTGTGACCTGACTAGAATCTAATGCAACAGCTGGTCCTTAAACAACACGGACAGGGAAAATAGTGCAACCAAGTTATGCCCCATTGGCCACGGGACATAACCTCTTACACCCACCAATACCCGTACCATATCCCTACCCGATTTCCATTTCTTTTTACCATTTTATCATGACAATAATATTTAATAATCACCTATTGCTAGTAACGGCAGGTTACTCACGCTACCGAAAAACCTAAGCATAGCAGCTACGCGGCCTAAGCAAGTAGAACTCATAGGTAGGTATATCTATGCATGTAGTTTCAACAATAAGCCTATAACGTAAATGCACATCACATATATATCCAGTGATTATTCAAAATAAGGGTTATGCACTGGGGCTTGCCTTGGGTTGGCGCGGTGTCAGTTCAGTCAGTCAGTGGCTGCTCCGGGACCTCCTCCTACATGAGGATCTCCTCCTCGTACTCCTCGATCACCTCCTCGAACTCGTGATCTCCGATGGTCACGATCTCCGCCAACTCGTTCTCTACATGCATGCGATGATAATGCAACACTTAGCATTTTGGCAACAGCAACTCTTAAAATAAGAATACACATTGTAAACTACTAAGCTAGCTCTAATGACTAAGATACTAAGCTAACTATCATCTTCATCAAGTAAAGTGTTGGGTTCAACTAACAAGCACTAAGCATTACAAATGAAGGATATATCTTTATTTCTACTAATGATTTAATGTATATTTGAAACAAAGAACATTTTAACTACCCTTATGTTAAGTCTATGCTAAAACTACAAAAATTACAGGGAGCACATAATAATATCATGAAGCTACTATAAAATTTTCAAAGCTAAAGCTATCACCATTTTGCCACAAAAATTCCTACAATATTTAACCTAATAATATTAAGCACTCTCAAATGATTTAATAGCTCCTGATATCAACAAGCACATATATGAACTAAATACATTAATAGATAGAGCACAATTTTAGGAACTTAACAAAATTTGTTTCACAATTTTTGGAAACCTACATGATTTTATATTAATTACCAAAGTTCAGCTTAGAATTAAAATGAAAAGCTATTTCTATTCTCCACGGAAAAGCTAAACTGATTTTGGCCCAACGCGGCCCACACGACGCAACGCGCGCACACATGAGCGCGCGGTGGCCCACAGGCACGGCCCACGTGAGGCTGGCCTGCAGCGCGAGGCGGCCCACGGCGGGGGAATCCCGCGCTCGCTGGCACATTAGCAAAAATGCCCCTAAACTATGAGCAAAACAACCCGCAGTCCACGTTACTATTTCTATAGACAACGACTTTGCAATGGAACCCTCGAAACTTTCTCCTCTTTACAACGGCAAGGTCCCCGGCCTCTCCCACGCGCTCCGGCGTGGTGAGCGGTGGCACTGGTGCTTGCGCCGGCCGCACGGGACCCATGCTGACCTATCTACGAGGCCGACACTCACCTAGGGTTCGATGCGAAGCGATGGGTGGTGGTGGCATGAATGGGGGTGAAGCAGAGCTGGCTTTGCCAGGCGGCGGGCGACCTGCAACGGTGGCAACCATGTTCCGGTGAGCCACAGTGCAAACAGGATGGTAGAGATAGGAGATAAGCATCGGGGGCACACCGTGAACCCAGCCAAAGTGGTAGTTTGGTCGACGACTACCTGAGCAGTGCTAGCCACATGCGCGTGACGAGCACGGTGATGAACCGCAGTGAACATGGCCAGGTCAGCGGCAGCAGGGAGGCGGTAGCACTCCTACTAGCGTGCGCATGGTGGAGAGGGAGCCAAGGTGAGCTAGTGGTGCAGAGGAATTAGCGCGGGGTGAAGTGGTGGAGGCTGGCCACGGCGTGGGTGGTGACAGGCCTTAACGGCACGGTGACGGGCAAAGCTCCAAAATTGAAGCTCGGCATGACGCGAGTCAAGGTAGGGTGGGGTCGGTTGTAGAGGAGGGGTGAAGGCGGAGACGCAAGCATGAGGAATTGATGAGAGGTGCTCGCTCTCTGGCTTCACTGTGACGTGACGCGATGGCAGCGGAAAATAGAGGGAGAAAGAGGGAAAGAGTGAGACAGCACGACAGGTGGGCTCAGCTCGTCCATGCCTTGGCAGGACGCGAGAGGCGGGACCAGGAGGCCCACACGCCGGCGCTAACCGACTGGCGTGCGCGCCCGACCAGCGTGACTCGCGTGGCTATAGTGCCATAAATGGCATGGCGACGATGGCTTGCCCATGTGCGTGCGGCAGAGGCGACACGCATAGGACCGACAACAGCACAGTGATGTAGCGGACCGGCGCAGACACGATGACGATGCGATGGTAGGGCAGCGTCTCGACGCGAGTAGTGCGGACGCGATGGCAGCACCCAAGACGGCTGTGCGGGGCAGAGGAGCAGGGCGCAGGGCCAGCGGCTCGCTACGGCCGGCCTCGACCAAGCCCAGGCAGCGTGATGGTTGTGGCAGTAGCGTGGCACAATGGTAGGATAGCCAGGCGTAGGTGACCAGCGGGCGCGGTGGCAGCGTGGCATGGTGGTAGGACAACCAGGCGCAGGTGAGCGGCGAGCATGGTGGCTCAAGGTGTGCCCACCGTGGCCAGGCTGCGGCAGCAGCTACCAGCCAGCGTGGCCATGTGTGCACTCGCCCAGCGCACCGACGCCGTGACGTCGGGGCTGGATGGCCTGGTGACCGCGTCCAACATGAGAAAACGGCCTAAGTTCATGTAATGCACGGATTTTAAGGGTTCGAGACGTCTAAACCGTTGATCCAATCCCCAAACCACTTTTGCTATACCTTAGAGGGTATATTAGGCTACTAAAACAAGCCATAATACTACCCTACTCCTTAACCCAATTTCTCTACAAAAATTGTTAAACATAGCAGTGCCTAACTATTGGCAGACTTGAAAATTTTGAGCTAAATTTGATTTCCATTTGTGATTTCTAAGCTAGTGAAAATATTAGCTAGTAATATCATTTTTGAATGCAAGTATTTCGTTGTCATCTACAAAGTTTGTACTTCAAACTTTATTTAAGTATCACATACATGTTCTATAGCATTTTTGCTTAATAAAAATTGGTTTTAAACCCTAAGTGATTTAACATGACTATCGAATCAACTTTCATTTCGCATTTCTCTTGATCGTTTTGAGTTACAGAAATTGATCTACACACTTTATCACATGCATGAACACATAAACATGATGCTCATGACATGATTTAGTAAATGATTTACGGTGTAACACCGAGGGTGTTACACAAACTTAGCACTAGGTAGCTAAAGGATAGTCCACAGGTCAATTGAAGTCAATGGCGTTCACAAAAGTTGTCGAATTTGAGGTGAATGGAGACTTGGATATTGACCGGATGCTGGACCGGACGCACGGGTGCCACGTTCGATCAACTATATAGTGCGCTACAGGGGTTGAAGGATGACCGGACGCTGGCTCCTAATTTAGATCAGACACGTAGGTGTGCGCAACTGTAGTAGAGAGCGTGCATCACACACGAAGGACCGGACGCTGCGACTGTTGTGACCTGATGCACCACAGTCCGTGTCCGATCAATAACAGTAAGCATCCAGAGAGGAGATTTGAGGACCAGACGTGTCAGGTCCAGGTGGATCGAACACTGCAGTGTGTCTGATCTCTCTAATGGACTCGTCTGACAAGATGATGCAATGTAGCCAATGGCTACTGACTGGACACGTCCGGTCACTTTGACCTGAGTGTCCGGTCACCCCGAAAATGATGAGTTGGACCCCAATGGGTATGTTTTGAAGTGGGGAGTATAAATACTTTTCCCACTCGTCCAACTTAGCTCTCTTGCCCATTTGTTCAGCTGAGAAACACCTTTAGAGTGCAAGGGAAAGCAAGAGCCTAGTGGGGTGATTGAGATATGATAATCTAAGATTAAGGACCTCATTAGTGCATAGGGAGTAGCAAGTGTGCATCCACCCTTCTCATTAGGCTTGTCTTGGTCAAGTGAAAGTTTGTGCTTGTTACTCTTGGTGATCACCATCACCTAGATGGCTTAGTGGTGATTGAAAGCTTGGTGGTCATCCAACGAAGCTTATGGATGATCCAATTCATGGTGTGGGTGGTTGTGGGCAATTCACCGTGACGGAGTTGTGAAGAATCAACCCGTAGAGAGCACTTGATCCTTGTGCGGATCAAGGGGGAGCTACACCCTTGCGTGGGTGCTCCAACGAGGACTAGTGGGGAGTGGCGACTCTCTGATACCTCAGAAAAACATCACCGCGTTCCTCTCCTTCTTTTACTTTGAGCATTTACATTCGAGCAATTCAATTCATGTCTTTACATTCTTAGAATTGCCATGATAGAAT